>NC_056511.1:670152-680768 GCF_014905685.2 Nematolebias whitei | reverse complement strand
TTGTTATATACCTGGATGACTGAGAAAACAAACTTTGTGTTATTAAAGGTAGTTTATAATTAAACAATGAGTTTAGGAGGAGCACAAGATGGCAGCAGATTGTTGAGCAGTAATTTGCTAAGCTCCTGTCAGACCCGCCTGAAGAACTGTCTTTTATATTTGTATTCTCGCTGCCTCTGCGGTAGTCTTCTTCTGGGATTGGTGTCCTCGCAGGATTGTTTCGACGGAGCTGTAATGTGGCCTTTTGGTTGAAGGGATCTTTGGAAGCGATGTTCCCGCCTGCATGGCCTGGACATACTGTTTCAGCCTTGGTGAGGCTGCGGTGGTAGGTGGGACAACTTCAGCGGGTGCATCGGCCCCGCCCTCGCCGGGCTCTGGAGAGATGGTCAAGTCAGCTCTGAAGTCAGATATTCTGGCTTTAATTGAGTCTGAGGTTGTGATGATAATTAGGATGGAAATGGAAGTAGCTCTGACGGATGATTTTAATTTTATTAGGGGCAAACTACAAGCGGTAAGAGCAGAGCTGCTGTAAACCGCATCGCTCAGAGCAGAACTTGACCAAGTTAAGCTAAATTTCATAGAGGCTGAAAATAGACTGTTCATGTGCTCAGAGGAAGTGGGAGCTCTGCAAGGGACCATGGTGGATTTAAAAAAAATTGGTGGATGGGCTGAAAAAAGATTGAATCCATGGAAGAGGATAATGAAAAGGAACAATATTAGGATTATTGGAATTCCTGAATCGCCGGGCTCGTGCACTCTAGTGATAACCAAAATGCTAATGGAAGTGCTACAGCTGGGCAAGTTGCTGCTGATGGAACACGTGTACCCGACACCTGGCAGGACAGGATCGGATGATGAATCCAGAGTTATCGTGGCCAGGCTGCATTATCATCAAGATTGTGTTGAGATATTATAATGAGCATGAAGCGGTGGCTCGATCTACTTCAAAGACTCATCCATATTTATCACAGCTGATTACACACCAAGTGTGGCAAACGCGGGAGCAGCGTTCATGGAAGTGAGGCGACTCCTGCGAAACCGACCAGGTGTCTGGGATGGACTTCTTTTTCCTGCACAACTTTGCATCACACACAGAGGCACGGACAAGGTCTTTGTTGATTCTGATAAAGCGAAGCAATGGAATACATCAAGAGGACTGTCTTTCCAGCAACAGGCAGCGAAGAGTGGAAGAAACCATAGGATGGGTCTCCTTCAACCAGCAACTTTTTTAAGCTTGTGTTTGACTCAATATTTGGCTGTAGGTCCTTTAATAGCGGTATGTACAACATTTTATTTGTTTTGAAGGGCAATTGTTCAGTGTTAACGCTCTGAACTCATTACCATAAGTTATGGTATATAGTGCACACCACAACATGGGAAAGTTTTTCCTTTTTATTTATTTAATTTTGAACTTTTTTTGGGGGGGGTACACGTTTGGGGAAGCACGGTGGCGCAACTGGTAGAGCTGCTGCCTCTCAGCAAGCAGATTACCCTGGTTCAAATCCCAGTCCAGGGGTCTTTCTGGGTGGCGTTTGCATGTTCTTTTCATGCATGTGTGGGTTTTCTCTGGGTACTCAAGTTTCCTCCCACAGACCAAAAACACGTTAGGCTGATTGGTAACTCTAAATTGTCCCTAGGTGTGAATGAGAGAGTGAATGGTTGTTTGTCTCATTTGTCTCTATGTGACCCTGTGATGGACTTGCGACCTGTCCAGGGTGTACCCCGCCTCTCACACAGTGACTGCTGGACATGGTCACCGGCGACCCCCGTGATCCAAAACGAAAGAAGCGGGTAAAGATGATGGATGGATGGATGAAGGGTACACGTTTGATATTTGCTGTAATATTTGCATAATTTGTTCCTTTTTACAGTTTTTTGATTACTATTACTCATATCACAGGTAGGAGAGAGGGGTGGGTTTATATTGGATCAGTCTTTTGTTTTTGTTTCTTTTATCAGGCATTAGCTTGTGATATTTTGTGTGTAAATTATTTCTTGCTGTTCAACTATGACCAACATTACTGTTGGCCACTCTAGTGGCTGCCCAGTTAAATGTGTAAGCTAGAATGGGAAATCCCTTAATGGTCCACTAAAATTCCAGAAAATTATGTGACATTTGAAAGCTGAACACTGATATTGCCTTTTTTTTTTATTGGAGACACATGTGTGTTCTGCAGCCAGTGGAAAGTTTGTTAAAAATGGTCTGGTCAGGTGTTTCAATCCATTTTTCAGTCCAAATCAAGAGGGGTAGCTATTATAGTTTTCATTCAACCGTTATTTAGACAGATAAATCCCATTGAGCCTCGAAGACTCATTTACAAGTGAAACCTGTTTAGACGGACAAAAAGTAATGAAAGTGACACATGTATAGGATTTGGAGGCAAAAAAATCCTATCAAACTCTTTCTCCTTGACCGAGGAGAAAGACCCTGGTATTGAAAAACCACCCTGCATATAGTGGCATAGACATTCTGCAGGGGAGGGGAGATGAAAAGAGTGGCGATCGTGTTAAAGACACTCCAGAGGCACTGTAAGAGTTCTTATAAGTATGGTGCAATCCAGGCCCGGAGTGGCCAATCGGGACGGTCTGGAGATTTCCTGGTGGGCCAGTCTGATTTGTGGGCTGCAGGGCCGGCCCTCCCTGTTTTTAAAAAAATTTTAAAACTTTTTATTAACAACATTTAAACACAGAACACGCTACTGCTGCTCCTGGGCTGCCTCCACCGCAGGGCCGGCTGCAGCTCTTGTTTTTTTCCACAAGTTGGCTTTGCTGCATGACCTGTCAATCAATCCAGTAGGCGTGTCAGCAAATGACCAATCGGTAACCTCAATTTGCCCAAAGGTAAATGACCCTTACATGCAGGTCTGAGGCTACAGGCTTTACAGTCAGAGTTTTGTGAAAAATCACCAGAAAAAAAATGGTTAAACAGTGTCAGTGGAGAACAGGCAATCCAGACACGTGTTATCCTGCGCATTTAGAGGGTGGGATACAGTTTATTCTTTTTCAAAAAATTAAAGTTTGGAAAACGTAAAAATCCGGGGACTGACCCCGTCAGCTGATCTACATTGATGATACAATGTTGAAATGATGACACAGTGTTTATTCAGCCGTGTCCCTCTGACAGGTCCGCAGACGTCCTCAGTGGGAGGGGAAGGGAGGGGGCAGGGCATCGATTTACAAGGCCTCCAGGCGAATTGTGATAAGGTAGCCAGTCAAGAACTTTACTGATTCATGTCTGCCTTCAGTCTTTGCTGGTCCTCTCGAATCCCAAACGTCCAAATTAAGTGGACAGACACAGTGCAATCTGACCAGGGCCAAATTTGCTGCTGACGATGACTTCTTTGTTTCTTGGTAGACCAGGAACCAGCCGTATTCAAAATCAGGAAACCAGTTATCATAAATACAATTGAATATGCATCCTTGGTGCTTGTCTTCTCGTCGAGAAAAGTCAGCTCGCCTGAAGCTTGTCTTCTCGTCAAAATTTTTTTTTTTACAATTGCATTGAGAGACCAACTGACCAGATCCGGACTGCTCCCACCATTCCTTCACTCTGCACTGAAGCACACTCCATCCTGTCCCTCAAACATCATCAGAATGCTCTCCCACTTCCTACTTATTGTTTTGAAAACGTCACTGCACGGAAACGTACTGGGCTGGATGGAAGATCTGGAGTGGATTTTGCTTGCTACTGCCCTTAAAACGTCATTCTAAGCCTGAGAACCTTAAAATGGAGCTGTTTAATGCACAGTCTATTTCAAACAAGTCCAGTTTCTTACTTGACCACATTTAGGATTGCTGATTGGACTTACTGTGCCTCACAGTAACATGGCATCAAATAAACATGTCCTCAGCACTCAACAAAGCCTGCCCTCCTGGATACTGTCATCTGCAGAAAGCCCACAGTAGTGGACGTGGTGGTGGTCTGGCTGCAATTTAATGAAAGATCTGGATTTCTCCCCACTTCCCCTGCCAGACTTAAATTATTTTGAATGTTTAGTATTTAAAAACAAAACCCCTTCTTCTATGACAGCTCCCCTCATCTATCGACCACCAATTCAATTCATTCAACCTTTATTTATACAGGTAAATCCCATTGAGCCTCGAGGACTCATTTACAAGAGAGACCTGATTTCAACAAAGAATGATGACAACAATGGACAACAGCAACAACAATAAAAAGTTATAAAAAGTCATACTCCAGGTTTTTTTTTTTAACAAATAGGATGGCTAAAAAAGGTAACAAAAAACAGCTAGATTCTAAGGCGAATGTAGAAAACTAAAAACAGGAACATGTCTGCATTGGTCCCTGCCAGGAGTCCAACAGATTCTTAAAGACACTTAGAGAGGTCAAAGGTCGAGAGCTTCAAATGTTTTTGTAAAATATTCCAGGAAACAGGAGCGGAGTAGGAGAAGGCCCTATTGCCTAGTTCAGTCCTCATTGAGGGAACACTGCAGGTAATAATGTCCTGAGAGCGCACGCTGTAGCTGCACTCACACAGAGACATGTAGGAGGAGATACATGAAGGCAGCAGACCAAGAAGTAATTTAAAGATGAAAATGTACCAGTGAGAGTCTGCGTGAAGTTAATGATGTCCATTTAACCAGTGAACACAGGGTGCAGTGGTGGGTACAATAATCACAGCCAGTTATGAATCTTAGTGCACCATGATAGACAGCATCCAACATCTGCAGCATCCAACATCTGCAGGGTTCTTGTAGGAGCGTTTATGTAAATAATGTCACCGTAATCAATGGAAGGAAGGAAAGTCACAGATAAAAGGTGTTTCCTAACATTCAGAGTTAGACAGGATCTGTTTCTGAAAAAGAAACCCAGTTTAACTTTCAGTTTCTTTACCAAGTTTTCCACATGGAGCTTAAAAGAGAGATGCGAGTCGACCAAGATACCCAGATATTTATAGGAATCAACAAAACACAATGGGGACATCATTTGAGGATAAAATCGGAGGAAGATTTGCTGGGACCAACTTCCTATTTGAAAAAAGCATCCCTTTGGTTTTGTCGGCGTTTAGGACAAGTTTGAGGCGGAACAAATCAGTCTGGATGTAGTTGAATGCAGAATTCAAAAGCTGGAAAGCCTTAGCAACAGTTTTAGCTCAACAATAAACAACTGTGTCATCAGCATAGTAATGTATGGATGTATCAGGGATGTTTTTACCTACATTACCTATGTAGATTGTAAAGAGGGTGTGGCCCAAGACTGAGCCTTGTGGTACACCATTGTTGACTGTTTAATAACTGGAGGAAATACCATTATGTTGAACACATTGCCTCCAGTCTGAGAGATAGTTAGAGAACCAACCAATGGTGTGTTCTGAGAAACCAGTTTCTGAGAGTTTATGACACAAGATGTTCTGATCCACAGTGTCAAAAGCTTTAGACAGGTCTAAGAAAAGTGCAGCACAATAATCCTTAGCATCCAGTGCTTCAACAACATCATTAAGAACCTTCAGTGAAGCAGTGGTTGTGCTGTGTTGTTTCCTGAAACCAGATTGATGTGGAGGTAAGATGTTAAATGAGTCCAGGTAATTTTTAATTTGAGAGTTTATCAGTTTTTCTAGAACCTTGGCTAAAATGCAGAGTTTAGAGATTGGTCCATAGTTGTTCAGTGAGGTGGGGTCACCTCCCTTCAGCAAAGGAAGAACAAAGGCTGTTTTCCAAATGTCTAGATGGAGTTTTGTCTCATGGAGAGATTGAAGATGTGGGTCACAGGGACTGTGACGATATGAGCAGCCAGCCTTAAGAAATAAGGTGGAAGTTCATCTGGACCTGCAGATTTTTTAGGATCAAGATCTTTTAACAGTTTATTGACCTCACTGACTGAGAATGGAGAAAAAGAGAAGGTGTGATTAACTGAGGATTGACTAATAGGAGGGATTTGATTTGTAGAAGTTTGGTTATTAAGTGAAGTGGCTGATTTTTTGTTAGTAACTGTGTCAAATAAAGAACCAGAAGCAACAAAATGTTTGTTGAAACAGTTCAGGATCTCGTGCTTATTTGACACAGGAACAGAGTTAATGAGAAGTTGTGATGGGAGGTCAGATGATTGGGGGGTGCCTGAGAGAGATTTGATGGTTTTTCAGAATCTGTTGGGGTCATTTAGATTTTTGGAGGTCTGAGATAAGAAATAGTTGCGTTTTGCAGCTTTGACAGCAGTTGTGCATTTATTCCTCATCTGTCGAAAACTCAACCAATCAGTGTCTGAGTCAGATTTTCTGGCTGCAGCCCAAAGATGATCTCTTCTGTGCAGGAGGTCAGCTAGCTCTGGAGTAAACCAGGGGCTGTCTCGTCCCTTTATTCTGAACTGACAAAAAGGAGCATGTTTGTTCACAAAATAAATGAAACTATTAAGAAAATAGTTCCAAGCGGACATCACGTCATCAATTAATAGAATATGATGCCAGTCAAAGTAAGACAGATCCCAGAGGAATAACTCTTCACAAAAACATTTCAGATCCCTTTTTTGAATTAATCTGGGCTTAGAAGGTGGAAGTTTAATATCTCTCAGAGTCGCTGTCACATAATGATCACTCAAAATATTGGCGAATGCACCTGTACCAGGGAATTTGTGAGGCATATTTGTTAGAAACAGTTCTAAGATGGAAGATTTTTCAGGACGGTTTTTGTTTAATCTTGTCACAGAGTTGATCAATTGGGTACGATTGAGAGACAGGCAACATTCCTTGAATTTATAACAGAGGGGGGTCGACTTACACCAATCAATGTTGAGGTCTCCTGCCAAAAAATCTCTTTGAATTTTAAATTACCAAGGAATTCCATCAGGGAGGACAGAGCCTCAGGTGTTGCTGAGGGGAGACGATAACAACTGACTACAGATAAGATCTGGCCTCCATTCAAAGTGATGTTTACAGCTAAGGCTTCAAACTGGTTTGGAATTGTTTTAGAAGACACAAGACTAGAAACCAGAGAATCTCTGATGTAAACAGCGACACCCCCCACCCCCTTTTTTTGACGATCACAGCAGTAGATGTTAAATACATTGATTGCCAGGTCATTATTGAGTACAGATTTGTTGAGCCAGGTTTCAGAGATGAAGATAACATCTGCCCCAGAAGAACTGACCAGAATTTTCAAGGCATCAAGTTTTCTCAGAAGGCTACGTGCGTTTACATGCAGAAAATGAAGTCCAGACACATTTTTAAAGTAATTTGGTGTCATATAAATAATGGGGGGGGGGGGGGGGTCCAGGGTTGGGCTGAATCCCTGAGAGCAGTATCAACAATATTATCAGACATTTTTTTTTTTTCGTGACTGACGTGTAATTACAGGAGTTAACAGTGTGACACTTAGCCCCCATAATTGAACCATGAGAAACATTAATGAAAACGTGATCATTCAGAACCCAAAAACAGTGAAAGTTGCAGTGATGGGCAGATCCAGGTGTATTAACAAGATTCAGTGACTTCAGATAATCTGAGATCTGAAAATAATTGCAATAATATGAATGGTACAGAAAAGTCTCAGACCATAAAACATCACAAATCAAATGGGCAAACAAACCCGACGAGGTGGCCCAACTGCAGTTTGAGTTGGGTTGAGGGGGGCTCCGGCCCCCCTGCGAAGATGGATGGATGCTCCCATGGGAAACAGAAGCTGGGGCCGAACCAACAGGCAGAAACAGATCATTTGCAGCAAATAGCAGAGCGAGCTGCCAGAAAATCCTCCTGAAATGAAAGGCATGGTCCTAGCTCGTTTCAACCAAACCCCACCCAGCCTTCATCTCTGAGATGTCAAATCTTCTTTCATCTTTTTGTGTTATATCTGCTAGCCTCTTAATACTTGGTGATTTTAACATCCATGTTGATGATTCTTCCTGTCACTTTGCAGCTGAATTTCTTCAACTTTTGGATTGCTTTCATTTAAATCGCATGCTGATGTTCCCACACACACCAGGGACAAACTTTGGATCTGATTATCACAGAGTCAGCTATTGCCAGTAATGTGACTGCATGCGATCTTGGTGTCTCTGACCACAAGACAATTTCTATGGAGCTGCCCTTTCCAACTAAACAGTAAAAACAAAAGCGTCAAATCTCTTTCAGGAACGTTAAAAACATCAATCCAGATATCTTGGCAGCAGACCTTCAGCACATTCTTACTGTTCATCCATCTTCACTTAGTGAGTCAGTGGACTTCTACAATAAAACCCTGAGTGATCTTTTGAATCTACATGCACCTGTTAAAACTAGAGCTGTCAGCTTTATCTGTTCAGCTCCCTGGTACAATGATGAGTTGGGACACTTGAAAACAGCTGGACATGCCCTTGAGCGTTGATACACCAGCTCTGGACTCATTGTTCATAAGCAGGCCTATCGGGAGCATCAAAAGATTTATGCAAAGTCCCTCCATGAAGCTCGTTCCACCCATTACTTCGCCATCATTAACAACAGCCCTGGGAACTCTAAACAACTTTTTTCCACAGTACACCATCTCCTTCAACCCAAAACCCCCTCACTTACAAAAACAAATGACGAACACTGCAATAACTTTATGGATATTTTCTATAACAAAATTCACATCATCCAGTCTGCCATGACAAACTTGGTAATTTCACCTGCACCATTTTATAAGGCCAGGATAAAAATCGTCAACTTATTCAATGTTTTACTTAAAGTCTCTGAGCAAGAAGTGATAGCTATTATCAAAGGAATTAAATCCTCTATTTGTGCCCTCGATCTTTTCCCCACTGCTCTGCTGAAAAGAAACGTCTCTTTCATCAGTCCTTTGATCGCATCTGTGATAAATCTCTCCAGCCGAACTGCTTTTGTCCCACCTACCTTGAAAATAGCAATCATCAAACTTATTCTTAAGAAGCCCACCTTGGATACAGCCCATCATGGGTTTCAAGAGCTGGAAGCCCAAATTAGGTTAAAATAAACAAATATATACTTGAAATTGTTTAAATTGTGGGCGTGAATCTATCATCTATTAAATATTAACGTTTTGAATGGAATTATGGAAGCTGTCCTGATGCATGTTCAATAATCCAGGTAGAAAATCTAAAAAAGTTAAGTCAGGTCCTCTGGACATTCAAAAAATCAAAACAAAAAAAATGTAGGGCCCTTAAACATCACTGCACCTCAAAAAGGAATGCCACTGTCAAGGAAATAACAGAATGGGCTCAGGAATACTTCCAGAAACCAAGATGGCCGCGCTCAGAGCAGTTGCAGCTTCACAGGCTCCCAGTACCATCCCAGTTTTTAGAAGTTTTGATATTGACTCTGTGCCTGACTCCACGCGATTTATGCGTGTGAACTATAGCCGAACCGAACTGATGAGAATAGGAGCGGATTTGCCACGAAATATAGCAGAAATCAGCAACAAACTCAAAACTACGCTCGGCAGAATGCAGATCTTAAAGTCATCTACCTGGAAGCTGCAGAAGAGGCGTTCCAGTGGGCAGAAGAGGAAGCGCTGCTCCCGGCTTAAGAGGAGAGGATGCTGGGCGGGGGTTATGGTGAGGCTACAAGCTAACGCTAAAACCGGTAAACTCCCCATGCCGTCTCTCTTTCTGTCGAACGTCCGCAAGTTGGACAACAAGGTGGATTTACTTCGTCTGAGAGCGGGTGCCTCCAAAGAGATGAAGAAGTGTGCGGTGCTTTGCCTCACGGAAACGTGGATTACAAGCGAAACGCCGGATACAGTCTTCCAGCTGGATGACAGACTTTTTTTTCGAGCAGACCGCTGCAGCGAACTAACGAGAAAATCACGGGGAGGCGGAGTATGCATTTACGTGAGTAAAAGTTGGTGCATGAACTGTACTGTTGTAAATAGCTCATGCTCAAAGGCTTTGGAGCAAATAACAGTGAAATGCCGGCCACATTATCTACCCCGCGAGTTCACGGTGACTTTCATCACGGTCGTTTACATTCCTCCGGACGCTAATGCTAATTAATCACTGTAGGAGCTACATGATGTCATCAGCTCGCTGCAGAGCAAACACCCCGAAGCTCTTTACGTTGTAGCCGGAGACTTTAACCACGTGAATCTAAAGGACTGTCTCCTAAGCTTTTATCAACATGTGGCGATTCCGACACGTGGAGACCACACGCTGGACCGTGTTTACACGAACGTAAAAGATGCATACAAAGCCGAACCCCGCCCCAACCTAGGACTGTCAGACCACACCTCAATCTTCCTGGCTCCTGCTTACATGCCCCCGCTGAGACGCTCCAGCCCGGTACAAAAGAAAGTTAAATGCTGGATCCAGGACAGTGGCTCCATACTGAGAGGTTGTTTTGACCGAACAGACTGGCAGGTTTTCAGAGAAGCTGCTAAAAATGGAGGTTCGCTTGATCTTGACCAATACACATCCTCAGTTCTGGGTTACATTAGTACATGTACTGAAACCGTCTCCACTATCAGAAATGTTAAAAGCTACCCAAACAGAAAACCTTGGCTGAATGCAGAGGTGCGTATCCTGCTGGAAGCCAGGAACACTGCCTTCAGGTCTAGAAACTCAGAGGAGCTGAGTAGGACCAGAAAAGAGCTGGTTACTGGTATTAAGAGGGCCAAGGCCACATATGCAAAGAGGATCGAGGGTCAATTCATCTCACAAGACCCTCGGAGCATGTGGA
>NC_056511.1:632007-670052 GCF_014905685.2 Nematolebias whitei | reverse complement strand
TGGGTCGTTATCATGCTGGAAGACCCAGCCACGACCCATCTTCAGTTCTCTTACTGAGGGAAGGAGGTTGTTGGCCAAAAATCTCACGATACATGGCCCCATCCATCCTTCCCACAATATGGTGCAGTCGTCCTGTCCCCTTTGCAGAAAAGCATCCCCAAAGAATGATGTTTCCACCACCATGCTTCATGGTTGGGATGGTGTTCTTGGGGTTGTACTCATCATTCTTCTTCCTCCAAACATGACGAGTGGAGTTTAAACCAAAAAGTTCTATTTTTGTCTCATCAGACCACATGACCTTCTCCCATTCCTCCTCTGGATCATTCAGATGGTCATTTGCAAACTTCAGACGGGCTTTGACATGCGTTGGCTTGAGGAAGGGCACCTTGCGTGCACTGCAGGATTTTAATCCTTGACGGCGTAGAGTGTTACTGATTGTTTTCTTTGAGACTGTGGTCCCAGCTCTATTCAGGTCATTGACCAGGTCCTGCCGTGTGGTTCTGGGCTCATTCCTCACCTTCCTCAAGATCAATGATGCTCCACGAGGTGAGATCTTGCATGGCGCCCCAGACCGAGGGAGATTTTCCGTTATTGTATTTCTTCCATTTTCTAATAATTGCACCAACTGTTGCTCCCTTCTCACCAAGCTGCTTGCCTATTGTCCTGTAGCCCATCCCAGCCTTGTGCAGGTCTACAATTTTATCCCTGATGTCCTTACACAGCTCTCTGGTCTTGGGCATTGTGGAGATGCTGGAGTCTGATTGATTGAGTGTGTGGACAGGTGTCTTTTATACAGGTCACGAGTCCAAACAGGTGCAGTTAATACAGGTAATGGGTGGAGAACAGGAGGGCTTCTTAAAGAAGAACTAGCATGTCTGTGAGAGCCAAAATTCTTACTGGTTGATAGATGATCAAATACTTATTTCACACAATAAAATGGAAATTAATTTTTTAAAAATCATACATTGTATTTTTCTGGATTTTTGTTTTAGATTCCATCACTCACAGTTGAAGAGTACCTATGATAAAAATTACAGTCATCTACAAGCTTTGCAAGTGGGAAAACCTGAAAAATCAACAGTCTATCAAATACTTCTTCTCCCCACTCTATATATGTATACATACATATATATATGTATACATACATATATATATGTATACATATATATATATATATGTATACATATATATATATATATATATATATATATATATATATATATACATATATATGTGCAATTTTAGTTTGAAAAACTGTGATAGAGTGAACCCGCGATAAACGAACTGCGAAGGAGCGAGGGACTGCTGTATATATATTGTTACTAAAATGGATTTAGAGCCTCACTTGTCTCCTCAGTTATCACCTGATGAGACTCTGCTGGAGTCTGGAGCCCACCCACAGACCAACTTTCAAGACCATTGGTCAGCTCATCAGCAGGCTCCTCCCCTCCACCAATGAGATGCTGCCACTTCACAGTGACCAGGTAAAAAAACAGGGTTTCTGCCCCCAACTTTATTTGACACGCAGCTACTTTATTGTGGCTTTCTTCTTCTTTGCTTAGGTGGCATATGAAAATATTGATGAGAGCAAAGAAGAAGAAAATGAGGTCGGAGGTGAATCACTCAAAAGAAGAAAAGAACGAGGTCAGCGTTGGTCAATTTCCTAAACACCTGTGTTTGAAATGTTTCACTCACTCATTGACTGTATTAGGGAGAATTCTGTGTTTAGGGACAGCTCAGGATTTCTTTGACATAAACATATTTTCCTACATATATTCTAATTAATTATAAATTTTATAATATATTGATTTATTCACCATTTAATGCTTTGACTCTCCACAACTTTTGTATTCCTCTTTCAGCCCTTGGTATTTCTTGAGCATCTCATGCTCCTTCCTGATGGTACAGTCTCTTGGGATTGTTACGCCTCCAGTACACTCAGGCGTATATCAGTCCGCTGAGGTCCGCGCGTACTGGATTAGAGTTGAAGCAGGGCATGTCCATGCAAAGATCAATTTTTATGACACGTACGTGTACTCTGTGTCGCACAATAAACTGCCCGGCAATGGACCGTTTTGTTTGTGACACCAATGTATTAAATTCCCCTTCTTCATCCCAGGTCTGGTTTAATGGCATTTTTTTGTTTGTTTGTTTTTTTCCCAAGAGGCGAGCGATCTTTTCCTCCTCCGTTAACACATGACTGAAACTGTGATAAATGAAGGAATTTGTTACGAGCGAATTAAACTCAGGTCCAGCGTGGCTGCAGGAGGGTCTGGAGATTTCCTGGTGGGCTGGTCTGATGTGTGGACTGCAGGACCAGTGCTCCCTGTTTTTTTTAAATATTTAGATATTTTTATTAAAAACATATAAACACAGAACTCCACTGAGGCTGCCAGCTTTTTTTTTTTTCAACCTGTCAATCAATCCAGTAGGCGTGTCAACAAATGACAAATCAGCGACCTCAATTTGTCCCGAAGGTAAACGCCCCCTGCCTGCAGCGCTGACTGCAGCCGCTCAGGGTGGACGCTCGGGTATGAAGTCTGAACCGTCTGCGGACAGTGCACGTTGAGTCCGCGCGGCTGACAGGATGCACATGTATACTGGAGGCTTCACATCTATCACCACTGCCGCCTTCTTTTGTTGGTCCACCACCACAATGTCTGGTTGGTTGGCCATCACCTGTATATCATTCCAGATGTTCCTGTATATTATTCCAGCCACAAGGAAAAAACAGACCAACATCCAATCACCAGTTCCTCCTCTGTAAAGTGAAAAGCAGACAGTTTGAATCGAATGTTTTTGATTTTTCTTCTCGTCTTTCTGCTCACAGATCACCATGATGATGGTGTCAATAGGGAGGAGGTGGAGCTAACATGGAGGAACATCTACCAGCTCTCCTGATCCTCTCAGCCAATCAGAACCCTTCTCACAGCTGTAATCTATGACCTCACCACTGAAGGTTCACGGGCAAGTGGTGAAACCAGAACTTTCTTCTCTTACAGGATAAAAGCAGGACTTTTCATTGGATCAACATTTTATAGCAGCAAAAAACAAAAGGTTCTGTTTTCTCAGCTTCTCTGAAACAAACATTTTGATTAATATAAACAAAAACAAACAAACAAAAAACAACCTCAGAAAAATAAGTTGTTTCAATCATTTTTAATTTTAACTCATTTGTCAGAAACATCAGTGTTGATTAGTTTTAAATTGTATTCATTTTCTTTGTGAAGAACCTTAAACTGGTGTCACAAACTTCTTAAAAATAAATGTTTTTGTTCATCAGTTCTCAGTTTCTCATGCGTTCTCATTAGAGATTAGTTTTTGTTTTGTTGTTTATTCTTTTACAGAAAGGTTTAGTTTTAGGTTTTTCAAATTTTAAACTAATTTTTCTCTAAAATTTTACTCAAATTGAAAAACATGAGAAAAGAAACAATCCATCCATCATCTTGTTCTGGACTCAGCATCTTGAGCAGGGAGGTCTAGACATCTCTCTCCACAGACGCCTCTTCCAGCACTTCTGGGAGGACTCTAAGGTGTTCCCAGACCAACTGAGAGACGCAGTCTCTCCAGCGTGTCCTGATCCTTCCCCAGGGTCTCCTCCCAGTCAGACATGCCTGAAGCACCTCCTTAAGGAGGCGCCCAGGAAGCATCCTTACCAGAAGAACCACCTGAACTGGCTCCTCTGGATGTGGAGGAGCAGCGGTTCTACTCCGAGTATCTCCTGAAAACTCAACTCCTCACTCTGTCTCTAAGGGACAAGGAAAATTAATGTGATTTATGAAACTTTTGAACTTTGTGTAAAGTTGTATTAAATTTGGTCATTTTAATGTAAATTCTGTTAATGAAACTGTTAAGAATTGACCTCATATGTCGAGTTGTTTCAGCCTCACCTGCAGTTCAGAATTTATTCAACTTTATCAACAAACCTGTGTTGGATATTAATTTTATCTAGACTGGTCCTATGGTTTTGATCTGCTCAGACATGGGATTATAATGAAATTATGATCCGGTTGTGACTGGGTTAAACTGGGCCAGCAACTCTAAAAGAGTCTCCCTGGGATTCAATATCCGCCAAGGAGTAGAATTGAATTTGCTTGCCACATCACCTAGTAAGGCTTTTGAAGTACCATCTCATATTTCCTAACACATCAGAACCACATAAGATCCATTGAGATCACACTTAGCCACACCCCCTCATACACTGACAGGTTGAACTCGCCTTATGCGAAGGAGGAGTCCAGGACCCTATAAATTAGTAATGACACAAGACATCGGGGCTCTTCTGGGTTTGTGAACGCGTCATAGACCGGAGAGACCAGCGCTGTAAATTGTAATCTTTTCCTGCCTTGATTTTAATACAATTGGTAAAACTTAATTGACGTTTCCTTGATTTATTGATATTGTGAGTTGCCACTTCTGAGGGAGATTCAAGCCAGGGGAAGAGACTGGGCTAGAGGTGGGTCCAAGGTCCGAGAGGGGGCCTCTGGGTGAACGGTGACCCGCAGCTAGCCCTCGTCCAAATGCAACAGCTGGTGCTGAAACCCGGTCTCCCGTCTTTAGAAGTGGTAGCTCGTTTCTTTTTGTTTAATGGTGACACAGCGGTAGGTCACTGAGTTGGAGCAGACTGTTTCTAGCCGGCTTTTAACATGAGGTAAGCAGAAAACCTATTAAATCAAATTTGTGTTTGTCCGTTAAGGACTTAAGGCTGCTCTGTTTTCAGTTTTTGTGCATGCAGTTTAGTGAACTAAAAGGCAGTAGAACATTACAGTATAATACATGATTTTGTGAATGTATTTATCGGACATAAAAGTTTATAAAGGCGACGTTTTTTTTCGCCTGGGCGGGCGTGGGAGCAGACCGGAAACGTTAGCAACTTGCTAACCAGAAGTGGTCCGGGAGTGTTATAAACTCACGAAACGCTATTTTTTCCCCCTAAAAATTAAGAATCGTCCAGTTGATTTAAAGCCCGTGCATACATTTTTGTTTGATTATTGACTAAATTTTAAGAATGGCATTGCTAATTTTTACCCTCACGTGAAAATTGTTGTGCCACTTTTTGAGATACCTGCGGATGAATAATGTAAGTCTCTCCTGTTGGTACCCAGCAACCTTAGTGATCCCTGCAGAAGACTATAAAGGTATTTTATAGTGGATTAATGAGGTGTGATGCTCCAATCTTTGCGTGAACGGTTAGGCCTACGGACATCCGGGTGTTATGTTCGTGGTGTTTTCCTAAACGCGTTAAAAATTGTACGTCTGGACAGCGTCGACAGGTGTTGGGCGTTTGACAGTTCGGTAAACCTTGTCGGGTTTGTCAAGATTTTATAAACTCCATCGAGTTTGTCAGAATATGATAGGCTTAATGATGTTTGGAGTGCCTGTGGGGGGTCCTGATCTGGCCCCTTGAAAAAGATGGTGTCTTCGGGGAACTTTGAACGATTAGCGTCACCTAAGGTCTGCATTTGAATGCATTTGGTCAGACGGATTAGCAGCACAAAGATGAACGACATGTCTGTCATAATTGTGCTTCTGATACGGGAGTAACCTTAAATATACACCTTTTAGAGAATATGAGAAATATGAGAATAAGAATAAGAGAAATATGAGAGAAAATAGGAAGGATGATCCCTGCAGATGAATATATGGATTTATTAAAGACAGGGACAGATAGCTTTTTTAGAATAGGCAGTCAGGGAAATATGTTTTTATAAGTTGAAGGACAGACAAGAACCTCAGTTAGGCAGAAATAGGGAAATATAACATTGTAAATGCCATGTATATTTGTTGCATGAGTGATGTTGGAGTGTGAGTGAGTGTCTGCTGTATGAATGATAGTGTGTGTTTTTTCAAAGAATACCAGGCCACTGTTAAATCAGAAAAATCAAATATTTCTCCCAAATCATCGCCTCAAACAGCCACAATCCCCTCGTTCTTTTCAACACCATTAACTCCATTTGAACCGTGTCAGTCCGACAACTGGGAGGCCTCTGCAGTTACGTGTGAGGACTTTACCAGTTTCTTTGTTAAAAAGGTCGAGTCGATCAGGTCACTGATTCCTCACACCACAGCTGACCCCTCTGTCTTTGTCCCCTCCACATCAGTCTTTAACCAGTTTGAACCAGTTCCCTCTCATTTCTAAATGACGTCATTGGTCATGTGAAACCCTCAGGTTCCCCTGCTGACCCCATCCCTGCATGGTTTTTTAAACAAGTCCTACCTCCATTGGACCCTCTGTTCTTGACATTATAAACAGCAGTATGGCTGCAGGTGTGGTTCCAGACACTTTTAAACATGCAGTGGTAACTCCTTTAATAAAAACAACCCGGACTTGACCCTTCAACCTGCTCAAACTTCAGACCCATCTCCAAACTTCCCTTTCTTTCTAAGATCCTGGAGAAAATAGTTTTCACTCAATTAAACGAGTTCTTGAGTGGAAATTCTATTCTTGAGATCTTTCAGTCTGGCTTTAAGAAACTACCAGCACCGAAACAGCCTTAGTTAGGGTCTGCAACGACATTCTTCTGGCAAATGACTCTGGTCAGTCTGTGGTCCTGGTACTCCTTGACCTTACCGCTGCATTTGATACTGTGGACCACAGTATCCTTCTATCCCGGCTAGAACACTGGGTTGGGATTACTGGTGCACCATTAGAATGGTTCCATTCATACCTGAGCGACAGGAATTTCTATGTTAATTTTGTTAACACTATTTACTTCAGTGCCTCTTTCCTGCGGGGTCCTGCAAGGCTCCATTTTCGGACCCCTTCTGTTTTCTTTGTATCTGTCACATTGTAAAGTTTGCAGATGATACAGCGGTGGTGGGATGCATCACAAACAATGATGAGTCCAGCTACAGGCAGGAGGTGGAACACCTGGAGAGCTGGTGCAGAGAGAATAACCTTCACATCAATGTGAAGAAGACAAAGGAGATGATTGTGGACTTCAGAAGGAACAAAAACACCTACACCCCCCTGAACATAAGAGGATCTGCGGTGGAAGTGGTCTCCAGCTACAAGTACTTGGGTGTACACATGAATGACAACCTCAGCTGGAGCAACAACACCACCAGCTTGATCAAGAGAGCTCATCAGAGACTCTACTTCCTCAGACGGCTGAGGCGAGCTGGTCTGGGAAGCTCAGTCCTCACCTCCTTCTACAGGTGTGCAGTGGAGAGCATCCTGTGCTCCAGCATCAATGTGTGGCATGGAGGCTGCACAGCTGCAGAAAGAAAAGCTTTGCAGAGAGTGGTGAAGGCTGCACAGAAATCTGTTGGAGTCAGTCTCCCCACCATCACAGACATCTACACCTCCAGATGCAGGAAGAGGGTCACCTGCATCATGAAGGACCCCACCCACCCAGCACACACACTTTTTGCCCCACTCCCCTCAGGAAGGAGGTTGAGGAGCATTAAGTGTAGAACCACTAGACTGAGGAACAGCTTCTACCCTGAGGCTGTTAGACTCATGAATCTCTAACTAGAATAATCACTGTGAAAAACCACATCATGTTGCTGCTGATCTGTTTCATGTTGCTGCTGATCTGTTTCAATGTTGCTGCTGATCTGTTTCATGTTGCTGCTGATCTGTTTCATGTTGCTGCTGATCTGTTTCATGTTGCTGCTGATCTGTTTCAATGTTGATGTGTTCATGCGTGCACATCTGCTCACAGACTCATGTTCATGTTTGTGCTGATGTTCAATGTTTTATGTTATGAGTGCTTAGTGTATATTTAGTTGATGTTTTTCTTAGTTCATATCTTAGATGTTATTACTGTTTTTCTTAGACATTTTATTGTTGGATGTAACTGGGACCCCGTGTACATAATTTCGCTCCACCACATGAACCACATGAGGTGCGAATGACAATAAAGAAACTCTGACTCTGACTCTGACTCTGATCTCCTCCCCTTAGGGTCTATCCTGAGGAAACATGGTCTTTCCTTTCATTGTTATACTGATGACTCTCAGATTTAACTGCCGTTAACACCTAACAGTTCCTCTTCCATTCACCCTTTGTTAAAATGTCTTGATGACATCAAGACTTGACTTAATGTATGACTGATATAGGTTACTTTACAGATGTATAAGATTGAAAACTGATAACTTTAGCAGCCATCTAGTACAAGGTCACTTAATGACAGGAAATGTACACAGACTTATAAAACCAAGGGCAGAGGAAAACATCGTCACACATCAGGCATAAAATTGGTAAGTGACATTTTTATATTAACATAAATTTATTTAAATAAGTTTTAAAGACCAACAGATACAGTTCAAACTGGGAGCCCAGACAGAAAACAGAAATCTCCGCACTCAAGTTGATGTGAATAGATGAACACACAAAGACCTTCTCATTGAAGATAATGTGACAGGTCAAAGATGTTTTTCACTTACTACAGTAACGTGTGTGTGGGTCATAGTGTCGTTTTGTCTGGAGCAGATTGACTGGAGGCTACCAGTGTCGTCTGACCTTTTTTTTTATTATTATTATTATTTTTTGCAAGAGTTTAAATTATTACAGGTGAAAGTAAATTAAATCAATGAGGGAACTCAAACACGTCTGTGAACTTAAACCAACCAGGGTAAAAGTAGTTGGGGAATATTGTGATAAATATATTAGTAGATTAGAAACCGCTATAATGACATATTTCTATAAAAATTAAGTGTCCTTGGCAGAGATCACACTTTACATATTAGTTATTTAACAAAAGTATCAAACTTAAAAGACAAACAGTAATAAATCTAAGGTGTAGACTGAAAAACATTAAATAAAGGTACACTAGTGGAATAAAACAATTCTTATGAGAGTCCCTTAGAGGCAGAAGGATGATTTAAGATGGGGGAAACAATTCTAGATTAGAGAAAACATTTTAAATAATTGATTGATGGGGCGGAGAAATTATCTAACTTACTATGAGTATGTTACTTGAACAATCTAGTAAACAAAAAATATATTATATATGAATGTTATAGTATAATGTTATATGAAAAATAAGATTGACATATCTAATAAGTATTAGACATATGATTATTTTATTATTAACCTTTTGGTGTCCATTAAACAAAATTGGGAAGAAGTGTATACAGACGATGTGAACAAATCTTATGATAAGATTCTTGAAGTCTTGTATAAAAAAAATTGTGTGCAAAAAAATTATCTAAAGAAAAATACAGTTGATCATCCATGGATGACTAAAGGATTGAGAAACGCATGTAAAAAAAAGAATTATCTGTATTCTTGTTTCCTGAAATCCAGAACTCAAGAGGCTGAAGATAAATATAAAAAGTATAAAAACAAATTAGTAGGGATTATAAGGAAACATAAGAGAGAATATTATAGTGAATTATTACACAAATGTAGTGGTGACATGAGGGCAACATGGCGAGTAATGAACAATGTTATAAAAAAAACACAAGGATAATATGGGACTTTCACAACATTTTGTGGAAAATAATGTGGAAATTCATGATGAAAATGAAATCGTTAATGGATTTAATCATTATTTTGTAAATGTTGGGTCTAATCTTGCAGCTTCAATTCCTAAAGTGGATAAAAACGTGAGTTATTTAATCAATGGTTGTGTAAACAGTCTGTTTCTAGATGGAACTGATAAAGAAGAAATAATGAAGGTAGTTCAAAAATGTACTGACAAAAGATCTAAAGATTGTGAAGACATGGATATGATGGTTGTGAAAGAAATAATGGGTCATGTTATTGAGCCATTCACATATATCTGTAATTTATCATTTTCAAAAGGAATATTCCCTGACAGAATGAAAATAGCTAAGGTAGTTCCTCTTTTTAAAAATGGTGAAAAAAATGTATATTTAGCAACTATAGACCTATATCTTTGTTGCCACAATTTTCAAAAATTCTTGAAAAATTATTTGTGTCCAGATTAGATAAATTTCTTGATAAACATAATACTTTAAGTAATAGTCAGTATGGTTTTAGATAAAAAAATTCAACATCAATGGCTCTTATGGAGTTGATAGAACAAGTTACTACAGCGATAGATCAAAAACAACATTGTATAAGCATATTTGTTGATTTAAAAAAAGCATTTGACACCATTGACCACACCATTCTACTTGAAAAATTGAAACAGTATGGTATTAGAGGTCCAGCTCTACAGTGGATATCTAGTTATCTGAGGGACAGAAAACAGTTTGTACAGATTGATGATGTAAGCTCTAATCTATGCAGTGTCTCATGTGGAGTACCTCAAGGTTCAGTTCTTGGACATAAGTTGTTTATTTTATACGTAAATGATTTAATTGAGGTGTCTGGTATCCTGAAAGGTGTTTTATTTGCTGATGATACCACATTCTTTTGTTCGGGTAAAAACTTGGAACAGATGTTTGAGTTAATGAAGATGGAGTTTGTTAAAATACAAACTTGGTTTAAATTAAACAAATTATCATTGAATGTTGCTAAAACTAATTTTATGATATTTAGTAAAAAAAAAGATAACTGTGGATTTTCCTTTCAAAATTGATGGTGTTGAGATATGTAGAGTGAATGAGGTAAGGTTTTTGGGTGTAATTATTGATGATAAACTGTCATGGAAACAACATATAAATTTTGTAAAAACTAAAATATCCAAGTCCATGGCAGTACTGTATAAAGTAAGGGATCTTTTGAATGATAATGCTTTGTGTTTGCTGTACAATACTTTTATAGTCCCGCATTTAATTTACTGTGTTGATGTTTGGGGAACAGCTTGTAAAACTATAACTAAGCCTATTTTTGTGTTACAGAAAAGAGCTATAAGAATTATAACAAGAAAACATTACTGTCATCCTACAACTACTTTATTTTATACATTGAAATTACTTAAGTCTTATGATCTGGTGGATTATAATATTCTCTTACTTATGTATAAAGCTCAGAATTATATACTACCCTCGAACATTCAAGCATATTTTGTTAAAAGGAAAAGTTGTTATACTCTAAAGGGAACAGATATATTTGTGAAACCAAAGTATAGGACTAGTTTAAGGGGTAGGTCTACTTCAGTACAGGGAATGGGTTTTTGGAATAGTTTGGATGATGATGTAAAAAAATCAAAGTCAATGTTTATATTTAAGAAAAAGATTAAGAACATATTGTTGAATGGATACATATAGATTTAAGTTAGTTAATATCAAATGAAATATAAATGGAAAAATTGTGATCAGTTATGTAATTTTGTTGTATTATTTATAGATGATTATTGATTGAATTGATTGTTTGAATTGATTTTGTTTAAGAAGGGGCAGAAATAATAAGATTTTTTTTCTTCTTCTGCTGCCTTTCATTTTATGTTTTGTATTTTACTCTCTTGTTTTGAAATTGTTATTGTGTTTTTAATTTGAAATGAAATAAATAAATAAATAAATTAAAAACAGGGATAACAGTAATGTTTGTGCCTTTTTTATCTGTAGAATAAGAGAGTTTGCAGGCCGTCATGACGTGATTAAACCTTGCATTATTAGATTGGATCATGTGCACATAAGTAATCTTCCATGGTACATTTTTATCTGTGTAAATACTAACCATTTTTTGATTATTTCAGTGGGACAGACAAGATGCAGGATGTCCAGACACGTCCTGGCGCTAGTTTAAGACTGATAGCTGTTCCATCTTCCCGTTACTAAAGGTACTTACTTGTGTTTCTGATTTTATGTTTTTCTTCAGCTTTCATTGTGTTTTCTTATTGACATACATGTGTAATGATCAGTGCTATTAAATTTAAATAACCTTCCTTTGGATGTTAATTCAGGTGGTTCACCTGAGGTAAAATGCTGAGGTGTTACTTATTTTTATTAAATAAAATTGCCGGGGCTGTTGGGGGTGATGTCAGCTCTCATCTGGACTCAGGGGAGGGAAGAGTAGACAATTATATTTAAACATTTGAATTATTCATTAAAATTACATAAATAAATAACATGTATACTATTCAGGTTAAGCAACACTGATTCATGCGAGGGTTGGTAATGGAGCTCGGTAAGTTTGGGTTTTTAATTTCAGGTAATAAAACTATTTAATCATTTTATTCCTCCCAGACAAAACACATGCATGTTAGGTTTTGAGATGCAGGGCCTCCTTCGCTAAGTTCAGACCTGCTTTGCTGGAGACAGCCGTGATCTCTGTGCGATTTGCCTGGTTAAATAGAAGTCACGTTCAAACACACATGTGCACACACACACACAGAGTGCTTAATATTTGAGAGATGGAAAGACATCGTATTTTCAGACAAACTATTTGTCAAAATGTACCCAGTGAAGATTCACCTTCAAGAAACTGACAGATAAATGGATCCACCTTTAATTATGGACAGTTTTAAATGGTAATACAAGCAGACATTAACTATGAGATTTAACAGAATGTCTTGAAGGAGTCATGATGAGAGCTGGGATTATTTTACAGCAAGTGCCCTAGAGTTTAAGATATAGTCTTAGTGTTAAATTAAAGAAATGCAGATTAAAATTGGTAATTTTATGTTTTCAAAAGAGAAATTTTCCCTTCAACGGTGCCTGTCCCTTAAAAATTGCTGGTTAAACAAAGATTATGTTTGAGGATTATTAAAATGATGTGATTTGTACATCTTGAACAATATTAACCCTTCACAGGTCTCTGGAGCAGTGCTGAACTAAAATAACTACTGTGAATACTTTTTAGAGACTGTTAATTATAAAGTGCTGCAGCAGGGATGGATGGCTGATTTTTAAAAGTGCTAACAGAGTTGGAATCCACTAGTTTTTACTTGTTTTTTAATTATTCTTTAACGGATACTAACAGAAAATATATAATAATGATTTCTAACAACTACTAACATGATTTAAGACATAGCATTTTTAGAGTGATGTTGTATAACACTTATAATGACTTGTGAAATTTGGTGCATGAAGAAAAGAGAAAAACAATAAGTGTTGCTGATAAAATGCTAAATGTGATGACTCAATTCAGAAAAACTTGACGCGGGTACGTTGATGGGTGGAAGGATGGACTCTGTCTGTCTGGTTTCCAGCAGGGTGTTTGTGTCTCTCATCACCTGTTCAGGTTGTCTGAGCTGAAGAAGCTCCAGGAAGATGAACGCAGGGATCACCTGTGAGAGTTTGTGATCAATGTTCCCAGAGAGGTGTCAGAGAGTATGAACCTGCAATATGAACCACTGACTTACCTATAATGAATGATAATTGATAATTAAATATTGATAATGAAAATTATAGAAATTTAGTTAGATCACTGATAGAGTTTTGTGATATTGTGGGAGAAGGATGTTCGTTCTTTTTCCTGATAATGCAGCTTCAAACGAGTCGCTGACAGAAAGGTTGTGAGTCCAATGACAGGGGTTTGAAGGATGGAGGCCAGACAGACGTCCGAGGAAATGCCCCTGATGAGGGGGAATGGAGTGGAGTGCCGGGGGGGAAAGTCACCGGTTCTACTCCCTGGGCTGAAAACATCACGCATCAAATGAGGGTGTTATCATTTATCATGAATGAGGGTTCTTTAAGGTTCATACTGATCTGGCTGTGACAGTTTATTGACATCAAACTGACATCATTTATCATTATTAACATCTAATTAATGGTACCAGCACAGCAAAGGGTTTTATATTTTCTTATTTTACTTTTAAAATATATTTTTAGTAAATCAAACACTTTGAAACTATGAACTTGCTGATTTTTACTAAGCTAAGAGTTAATTAATAATAATTGCTAGACTAGAGTTTTTGGATTTTTACAGGTGCTGAAATGCAGTGGTGGGATGTAACTAAGTACAAATACTTTGTTACTGTACTTAAGTACATTTTTCATGTATCTGTACTTTACTTAAGTAGAGTTAAATGTGGGTACTTTATACTTTTACTCCACTACATTTTACATCAAGTATCTGTACTTTCTACAATACATTTCTATAATGTGTTGCATTACAAGTTACATTCATGTTGCAGCTTTTTGATTTGTTCGTTACTTTGAAAGTAACTAATGATGAGAGGAGCTGGTCCATTGAATCACTGCAGAGTGGGCAGGTAACGTTAGGCCCCGCCTTCAAGAAGAGCTGGACCAATGACATATATTCTAGTATATATATATGTCCCTGAGCTGGGTGCACCCGCAGCACCACTAACACACCCAAAATGGATTCCACCGCAAGAGAGTCAGTCAGAAGATACGCTGCACCCATGGCCTTATTGAAAGGCTGCTCAGTACAACAGGACAGATTGTCTCTCCCAAAAGAGACAGACTGGACTCAAAAATCTTTGAAAATCAACTTCTTCTGAACTTGAACAAGAACTTCTTGCTGCAATATTAAAATGTGTCAGTTCATGGGACGTTAGGGGACAAGAGATGTCTCCAAATGTCTCGACACTCGAGTCCAAGCTTTAAAAATGGTGTCAGGAAGTTAAAATATTGTTCAATATTGACCCATTACAAGGTTGAATAGACATATTTTAACTGGAGTTGAAATGATCAGAGCCTGTTCCTTTGTTAGTTGTGTCTAATGCTCCTTCTGTTCAGACAGACAACTTTTACTTCAATGAGTTTTCTGCAGTAACTGTAACCTTTTCCTGCCTTGATTTTAATACAATTGGTAAAACAATTGACGTTTCCTTGATTTATTGATATTGTGAGTTGCCACTTCTGAGGGAGATTCGAGCCAGGGGAAGAGACTGGGCTGGAGACGGGTCCAGTGTCCAAGAGGAGGCCTCTGGGTGACCCGCAGCCAGCCCTGGTCCAAACGCAACACCTGTAAGCAACAAAAACAAACAAGTCCAACTAAAACCATCCAAAGAAAGATCCTATTTCTAAGATTTGATTACACCTGCACCATAACCCCTGACCTTTGACCCCTGACCTAAAACCTAAGAACTGATCAAAACCTAAGACTTGATTCAAGCCCAAGACTTGACCCGGACCTGTCATTCTGTGTCTGTTTCTACTTCCTGTCGTCTCAAACCAGCCGGTCAAAGCAGATGGCCGCTTGTCCTGAGCCTGATTCTGCTGGAGGTTTCTTCCTGTTAAAAGGGAGTTTTTTCATTCCACTGTTTCCACTGTGCTTGTTCAGGATGGGAGACTGTGATAAAGTGAAGACTCAACACAATCTAAAAAAGTTAAATCAGGTACTCTGGACGTTCAAAAAAAAAAAATTGTATAAACGTTTCGTCTCTCATCCTAAACACTTCCTCAGTCTGAGGTGCTGTTTTCAGCTCAGTCTCTTAAATAGCACCTTCTCAGAGTGGATCAACCAGTTTGCTGCTGACAACCAGAACCAGCTGCTCACATGCTCAAGAAGGACCATCAGCCTAACAATGGATCATTAGCACCTGATGGCTGTTTACTGTTCACAGAGGGCTGAGTGATACTAGCAATCACAGCATTGTAAGAGGGGGACAGTTGAACCCGGAGGCTCGGCCCATTATGGTCATGCCTGGATGTAATGAATGCATGGATCACTGTCTCAAGATTCTTTTTTGGACAATATGGGCTTCAGCTTAGACAGTTGCATCAGCTGAAAAAAATAGGATTTAACAATCATGTTTACATGACTGTTAAGTTTCAAGGACGGGTCCATTATCACTCCCAGATTAGTGACTCTTTGTTTCTCTAACGGGCTAGAGAGGAAAGGTCAATGAAGTGGTTCATGAATGTGCCATTGGGATGAAACAACATGACTTCAGGCCCTATTTACACGGACACGGTGGGGAAACGTAGGTTTTTTCCTATGTTAATTAGAGGAAAAAATCTGCGTTGACACGGACGGATTTAGTGTTTACATGGATCCGGAGGAATCCCCCCTGCAACACCCCCCCCCCCCCCCCCGCCCTCCTGAATCCCCTGTAGTTTTCATGCTGGGAGTTTTCATGCTGGGTCATTAGTTGGCGCTGTGAATTTTGTACCTTCACCTAACGCGCATGCGTGCTGCCTCGGCCCGCTCCTTTCCTCTGGGCTAAAAGCTCCACTAACAACAACTTAAAAACAATCCAACATTTTTCAGTCAGGTCATCTGGACAGTTTCTTTTTTTGTGCTGAAACATTTTGCCTTTGGTCCGGAAGGCTTCATTAGTCAAGAAAACGCACAACAAAACTGATTCTTCCCCCAACAGGTTACTCTAAAGTGGAACAAACCAGTTCTGCTTGTGATTAGATGGTCTCTTTGGTACGCCCCCTCCTCCATTGTTGGCCCTCTTCCTTAGACCATCTTATCACAAGCAGAACTGATTTGTTCCACTTTGGAGTAAGCTGTTGGGGGAAGAATCAGTTTTGTTGTGCGTTTCCTTGACTGATGAAGCCTTACGGACCGAAGGCGAAACATTTCGGCACAAAAAAAAAGAAACTGTCCAGATGACCTGACTGAAAAATGTTGGATTGTATACCTGGATTATTGAGCATGGACTTTGTTGTTAACTTAACAACAAGTTTAAGATGGATTTTGGATAAGAGTCGACAGATTTGACGCCAAGCGGGACCGCTTCATCTAACAGCTCCACACCGGTCGCTGAGTGGACCAGAATCAAGTCGACGATGTCGGACTTTACTCCGTGATAATCAGTGGCTGATTTACAGCAGGTAAATCAACGTTCTTAATAATGTTAGTTTGTGTTTACTTCAATCACACAACAACCAACTGAGTTTTTATTTTTATTTTTCCTGAAACAAGAAGAAGCTGTCCTTCCATCAGGTGGACCGGTTCTGAACAAGGCTCGGCCCTGGTGCAGTGCAGGAGGACATTGAAGAGAGAGATGTTGGATGAACTATTTATTTAAAATTCCCCTCAGTTCTTTTATTCAATCCATTATTTTAAGCTGAATTAATCAAAGGAGTGACGGCCTGAACGAGCCAGATGAACAACATGGGACCAGTATATCCAGGATGAAAACGGAGCAGAGTCCAGTTCATTATTGCAGTTTACAGTTAACGTGCTTTTAATAGTGTGTTCAGTTTAATTATCAGTGTTTTTGTGACATACAGTTTGTGGTGTTGAATAAATAAATACAAAATTAAACCTGATGTCTTCATTTTCAACTTTAGTGTTCACGCAATATTTAGCATCATTTTAAATTTGAATTACATAATGTCCAGATAGCTTCATTTAGCTCAGAGAGCTTCATTATATATCTCAAACTAAAGATAAATACTGTTTACTATTATTAAACTTGTTATTCAGCACATTTAGTATGTTATAGTGCAGCGCGATGTGTGCACGTGCCTCGTTCTATAAACAGCAACATTAGAACTGGATCAAACTGTGTCTCTTCCAACACAGATGTCGGTCACAGCAGCTGGAATCTGACGTAGATCAACTACGAGATTAAACATATATTCCATCAGTCGTAGTTCAGAAAGCACTGTGTCCGCCGCCATGCTGATAGAAATATGTCGTCTGTCCGCCCGTGTGCATGTGCATGTGGTTTAACACAAAGCCTCAGTGGGAGATGTTTAAATCATCAGCAGGGGGTCAGAGAAAAACCTCCACGCTGGAAGGTGGGTTCAGAAACATCTGGATTCAAAGAGGGGGACCACTGGTGTCATGTAAATGAACAGCAGAACCGCAGAGAGAAAGCTGCAGTTTCACTCCAAATATGTGCTGTGTAAACGGCCCCTCAGACTTTTTCTCATTGAAACTTAAGAAGTTTAAAGCCATCCAGTCCCAGATGTCAGCCAGGCAGTCAAGAAGAGGTTGAATAGAGCGTGTACCACTGTGCCCCATGAGGAAGTAAATCTGACAGTCATTGACGTAGAAATGAAAGGGTATGTTGTGTTTGCAGAAAATAGCACCTAGTGGCAGCAGGTATAAAGAAAAGAGAAGGGGACCGAGGATGGACCCCTGCAGTACCCCCCCATTGAACCGCTGCCAATGCTGAACTAAAATCTTTGATGTTGACACAAAAGGTTCTGTCAGAGAGGTAGGACCTAAACCAAATGAAGGCTGACCCTGTGATGCCCACCCACCGCTCCAGCCTAGAAATGAGGATCCCATGGTCGATGGTGTCGAAAGCAGATGTAAGGTCCAATAGGACAAGCAGCACAGAATCACCTGCATCTGTGGCTAGGAAAATGTCGTTAAAAACCCTCAGTAGAGCAGTTTCAGTACTGTGGAGAGATTTGAAGCCAGATTGGAATAATTCTAGGATAGCGCAATCCTCCAAGAAACATTTCAACTGAGACTCAACTATTTTTTTTCCAGTAGTTTAGAGGCAAATGGAATCTGGAGACAGGCCTGAAGTTGGACACGACTGAGGGGTCAAGGTTGGGTTTTTTTCAGGAGAGGATGGACAGCAGCATGTTTAAAAGTTTTTGGCACCACACCTGAGGACAAACTGCTATTCACAATAGCGAGAATAGAGGGGCCCTAAATAGGAAGAACTTCCTTTAGGAGTCGAGGAGGGACAACGTCAAAGGGGGAACCAGATGGCTTTGTGCTGCACATTACTTGCTTCAGAGAAGACAGAGAGATTGGCTCAAAATGGTCAAATACAGCTGCACATTGAGATGGGAAGGAAGGATCGTGAGCTGGTGGAGAAATGAGTGCCCGGGTGTTCACAACTTTTTCTAAAAAGAAATCGAGGAAGTTCTCACACAGTTCAGTCGAGGCTTCCAGAGGTGAAGGTTTACTGAGGTGTAGAACTGCGTTCAGGGTGGAAAAAAGAACTCGGGGGGGGGGGGGGTGGGGGGGTTGTGAGAGTTGGAGACAATTATATCAGAGAAGAATTTAGATTTAGCATCTTTAACTGCTTTCTGATAATGACGCCAATTCTCCCGTAATGTTTGAAAAGAAACCTGCAGCCTGTCTTTCCTCCACCTTCGCTCTGCTCTCTTACACTGCTGTCTAACGGTTTGAGTGACATCATTCAGCCACGGTTCTGATCCAAGTTTCATTTTTCTGATTTTAACGGGAGCAACACGGTCCAGAACATTTAAACAGACAGAGTTGAACTGAGAGGTTAGTTCCTTGGTGGTAAGAGACACCGAGAGCTGTTCGATCCTTTCAGAGTTAAAAACTTCAGTGAAACGAGCAGCAGTGAAAGAATTAATGGCGTGTATGGTACGTGCAGGAGCGCACAGCTTAGCAGTAGGACAGGGGGGTTGAATTCAAACAAAATAGGCATGTGGTCTGAAAAAACATTGTCGCCAATTTCCAAATTACACACATAGACATCACGTGTTAACACGAGGTCCAGTGTGTGTCCGTGTTCTTGAGTGGGACTGTTTACCTGCTGAGATAAATTAAAAGAGTCCAATAAATCTAGAAAGTCCTTTACTTAAGGCTTCTCCTGACAACAGACATGAATATTAAAGTCGCCAATGATTAAAACGTGATCGCATCTCAGTGTGATTTCAGCCAAAAAATCAGAGAATTCACTTATGAACTCCTTGGATCGAGGGGGGGTGGTAGACCAGTACGTACAGAACCGAAGGAGAACGGCCGAGTTCAAAGATGCTCAGCTCAAAGTTGGAGCAGGAAACCGGAATGGCCAACTGTTTACAGGCAAAGTTTGGTTTAAAGACCGTTCATAATCCACCACTGTGCCAGCCTGATGGCCACGGGGCAAAAAACACAGACAGTCCAGAGGTAATAAGTCCACCAAGGCGCTGGACTCACCAACAGACATCCAAGTTTCTGTGACGCAGAGAAAATCCAACTGTTCGTCTTTTAAAAAAGTAATTGAGGACAAAAGTCTTGTTGGAAACAGATCTTGTGTTGATCAAACACATCCTGATAGGGTCCAACGCAGACACAGCTGCGGTGGGGGGAGCGCGTGCCAGCGGCCGCAGATTTTGAATAACAGCACCTCCTGGTCAGCTTGTACCGCGCACAGGTAAACAACTCCAGTTGTTTACATGGACTGAGCGCATGGGTAGCTGGCCAGCAGCAGGGCCCCTGAAGCGCCACGAGTCAGAGAGGCAATGATCAGATCCAGAGCGAGCCCCATAACTCTTGACAAAATAATTCACACGGTGCCCCAGTTTCACCAAAACCCTGCATGCTTCCCACGACATCTGCGACATTTCCTCCAGGGAGAAAGGCCAGGGTCGCGTAGAAGGAATGCAGAAATCCCGGATAGAACTGGTGGAGAGTGCTGACCACTATACAAAAACTCTGCAGGTATTTCAGCAAATCTACGGAGCTCCAAAAGTGACCAACGATCATACTGCAAATATGATTCGGTACACTGCACAAAGCATTGTAAAAATAACAAAAATAGAAGGAAAACCGAGAAGTGAGGGACGGAAAGCCCTACACACCGGCGCCATCTTGAACAGCCAACCATTCATTCAACCATTCATAACTTGGTAATGTCAAGTTTGTTCTATTCGATGTATTTAAGGCAATCAATGGTTTCAGATTTTAAGTTTTGCTGCATGTGCTTTGATTAATACAAAGTCAACATTTTTGAGATTTCTATACTGAAAATTCAAAATTTTGTGACAATTGATTGTCTCACATTTTTTGAGTTTTGGAAACTTATTTTGGTTTACAGAGTACAGGGAGAACATGCAAACCACATGCAGAAAGACCCCTGGCTGGGATTCTAACACCTGCAACAGTGCTACCACCTGCACCACTGTGCAGTGTCAAAACTGTAAATTTACTCACAATAACCCAATATTAGTTTTTTTGTAGCTTCACAAATAATTTTCACGTGTTTAAGGTTAAACTGGTAGGATTTGATCCGAGACGAGTATCATAAATAGGTCAAAACCGGATCCAGGCCGGATGATAACTGGATCTGGGTCGGACGATGTGCTCTATGAACGGGTCCAAAACAGATCTGGGCCGGATGTGGCACTTAATGAGTGTATTCGGATAGGGACCTGGCCAGATCCAATCTGGATCTGTGATCCTTATCTGTTCCAGATCTGTTCCAGTGCGCAAGAGGACTCTGATCCGGGTCCGTTTTGTGGATCCGTTCCTGAGCATATGCTACAGCCAGAACAGATCCGGCCCAGAGTCCGAAATTTGCTATCTGGGATACAGGACAGTGGACCAGAGGACCAGGGACGCATGCAGGACAGTGGACCAGAGGACCAGGGACATATTTAGGACAGCGGACCAGAGGAGCAGGAACAAATGCAGGAAAGTAGACCAGAGGACGAGGGACACATGCAGGACAGTGGACCAGAGGACTAGGGACAGATTCAAGACAGTTGCCAAAGGACCAGGGACAGATTCAGGACAGTGGACCAGAGGACAAGGAACACATGCAGGACAGTGGATCAGAGGACCAGGGACAGATTCAGTACAGTGGGCCATAGGACCAGGGACAGATTCAGGACAGTGGACCAGAGGACCAGGGACAGATTCAGGACAGTGGACCAGAGGACCAGTGACACATGCAGGACAGTGGACCAATGGACCAGGGACATATTCAGGACAGTGGGCCAGAAAACCAGGGACAGATTCAGGACAGTGGACCAGAGGTCCAGGGATACATGCAGGACAGTGGACCAACGGACAGATTCAGGACAGTGGGCCAGAGGATCAGGGACAGATTCAGGACAGTGGATCAGTGGGCCAGCGACACATGCAGAAGAGTGAACCAGAGGACTAGTGACAAATTTAGGACAGTGGGCCAGAGGACAAGGGAAATATTTAGGACAGTGGGCCAGAGGACCAGGGACAGATTCAGGACAGTGGACCAGAGGACCAGGGACACATGCAGGACAGTGTACCAGAGGACCAGAAATAGATTCAGGACAGTGGGCCACAGAACCAGGGACAGGAAACTAGAGGGACTAGATCACAAGAGTTCTATAACCTTCCTTCCCCCCAGTGAACTGTTATTTTCAGGCTCAGACCTCAGACCGTTCCTGGTGGGTCAAGACAGAGTTGGGAAGGGTTGGACAAGGAGTTGGACAAAAGGATGAGCTCCGGTCCTGCTGATCTGCATGAGTAAGGAAGTGGAGTCTCTGTGGCTGACACCCCTGGACTCTTAAGCCCTCTGCAGACCAGGTGAAGACTGCAGAAAGCGGTCCAGCTGAGCTCTGGTCCTCAAGCCTTCCTGCTCAGCCTCCATCGGGGGAGACCGACCTCCTGCATTCATAAATCCATTCAAGAAACCATTAAAGGCGTTTCCAGGACCAGAAGACTGTTAAGATGTTCTTACTAGATCTAAGACCAGAGGTTGTGTCAGTCAAACTAAACGTTTTTCAGCTCCAAGCCTCAAAACAGAGAACATTTAATCACTTCAATAACAAACATTTTATTTTTGTTACAGGAAACAGCAGAAGCACACAAACAGTCATCTTCATGACATTGTAGAGCTAAACTTATATTAACGTTTTTTCTGTTGATTCTCCACAAACAGTCTCTAACTCATTTAAATCCAAACTAATCAGAAACCTGAAGCTCACATTCTGATCCAAGTAGGAGATCATGGCTGGAATTAAAGTTAGGGTTAAAGGTCAGAGAAGGAACCTGCAGAAAGAACATGGAGCATGCAGAACTATAGACACCCTCTTCTTTAGAGTAAAGCTCTGTGTCTCTGTCTCCCCATCTCAGTGGAAAACAGTCTGTCTCCAGCGTTTGTCTGCCGTGAACGGCCACAGACAGTCGGTGATGGCAGCAGCAAACGCTCGTGGATCCACACTGAGGTTCAGCATCTCCAGACGAGAACAGTTCAGCTGGCTGTTGATTGGTCGAGGAGCCGAGCCCATGGGCTGCTCTGTGAGCTAAAGGAAACCAAAAACACAGGGTCAGAACCACCAGACTCTGATGTACTAATACATACAGTACTGCAGTACCACCAAACTCAGAGTTACTAATACACACTGCAGTACCACCGAACTTCTCTAGCCCAGCCGGTCAAAGCAGATGGCGGCTTGTCCTGAGCCTGGTTCTGCTGGAGGTTTCTTCCTGTTAAAAGGGAGTTTTTCCTCTCCACTGTCTATTGTGCTTGCTCAGGATGGGAGACTGTGATGAAGTGAAGATTCAACTTTTATGCTGCTTCCTTAAATAGAGAACTTTACTAATTGCCTTTTCTATGTATATGAATGTTCCTGTAAAGTGCCCTGAGACAACTGTGTTGTGATATGGAGCTACATAAATAAACTGAATTGAATTGGAGTATTAATATAAATTGCAGTACCACCGAACTCTGGAGTATTAATACACACTGCAGTATCACCGAACTCTGAGGTACTAATACACACTGCAGTACCACCAAACTCTGGAGTATTAATAAACACTGCAGTACCACCGGACTATGGAGTACTAATACACACTGCGGTACAACTTGACTCGAGTGTACTAATACCCACTGCAGTACCACTGAACTCTTGAGTACTAATACACACTGCGGTACCACTTGACTCGAGAGTACTAATACACACTGCAGTACCATCGGACAGGGGAGTACTAAAACAAGCTACAGTACTGTCAGACTCTGGACTACTAATAGACACTGCAGTACCATCTCACTCTGGATTACTAATACACACTGTAGTACCACCGGACTCTGACGAACTAATACACACTGCAGTAAAATCGGACTCTTGAGTACTAATACACACTGCAGTACCACCGAACTCTGGAGTATTAATACACACTGCAGTACCACTGGACAGTGGAGTACTAATACACACTGCAGTACCACTGGACTCTGGAGTACTAATACATACTGCAGTACCACTGAACTCTGGAGTACTAATACACACTGCAGTACCACCAGACAGAGGAGTACTAATACAAGCTGTAGTACTGCCAGACTCTGGACTACTAAGACACTACAGTACCATCAAACTCTGGATTACTAATACACACTGCAGTACCACTGGACTCTGACAACCTAATACACACTGCAGTAAAACTGGACTCTTGAGTACTAATACACACTGCAGTACCACCAAATTCTGGATTACTAATACACACTGCAGTACCACCTGACTCTGGAGTACTAATACACACTGCATAATCTACAAAGGTGTCAGAACAACTAGACACTAAAACACACTATGTGGTACTCCAGTAGTATTTGATAATGTAGTACAATGTGTTATTGCAGTAGTATTTGATACAATAGTACTACATGATACTTCAGTAGTATTTGATACTATAGTACTATGTAATGATGTAGTAGTATTTGATACTATAGTACTATGTTGTTCTGCTTAAGCATTTGATACTGTAGTACTATATGATGCTGCAGTAGTATTTGATACAACAATACTATGTGAAGCTGCAGTAGTATTTGATATTGAAGTTCTTTATGGTGCTGCAGTAGTATTTGACACTGTAGTACTATGTAATGCTCCAGTAGTATTTTATATTGTAGTACTATGTGGTGCTGCAGTAGTGTTTGATATTGTAGTACTATGCGATGCTGCAGTAATATTTAATACTGTAGTACTATGTGACCCTGCAGTACTATATGCCACTGTAGTACTATTCAATTCAATTCAATTCAGTTTATTTATAAAGCGCCAAATCACAACAAAGTTGTCTCAGGGACTTTACAGGAACATTCACATAAAAGCAAATAAGTAAAGTTCTCTATCTAAGGAATCCAGCAGACAAGATGAATCTTGGCTTCGTTGCAGTCTCCCATCCTGAGCAAGCACAATGGCAACAGTGGAAAGGAAAAACTCCCTACTATGTGATCCTGCAGTAGTATTGCATACTATAGTACTATGTGATACTTCATTAGTCAATCAATCAATCAACCTTTATTTATACAGGTAAATCCCATTGAGCCTCGAGGACTCATTTATAAGAGAGACCTGATTTCAACAAAGAAAGATGACAACAATGGACAACAGCAACAACAATAAACAATTATAAAAAGTCATACTGCAGGTTTTTTTTTTTTTTTACAAATAGGATGGCTAAAAGGAAAAGGTAACAAAAATAAATAAATAAATAAATAAATAAAACAGCTAGATTCTAAGGTGAATGTAGAAAACTAAAAACAGGAACATGTCTGCATTGGTCCCTGCCAGGAGTCCAACAGATTCTTAAAGCCACTTAGAGAGGTCAAGGTCGAGAGCTTCCAATCTTTTTGTAAGATATTCCAGGAAACAGGAGCAGAGTAGGAGAAGGTCCTTTTGCCTAGTTCAGTCCTCACTGAGGGAACACTGCAGGTAATGATGTCCTGAGAGCGCACGCTGTAGCTGCACTCACACAGAGACATGTAGGAGGAGATGTATGAAGGCAGCAGACCAGGAAGTGATTTAAAGATGAAAATGTACCAGTGAGAGAGTCTGCGTGAAGTTAATGATGTCCAGTTAACCAGTGAATACTGGGTGCAGTGGTGGGTACGATAATCACAACCAGTTATGAATCTTAGTGCACCATGATAGACGGCATCCAACATCTGCAGGGTTCTTGTAGGAGCGTTCATGTGAATAATGTCATCATAATCAATGGAGGGAAGGAAAGTCACAGATACAAGGAGTTTTCTAGCATTCAGGGTTAGACAGGATTTGTTTCTGAAAAAGAAACCCAGTTTAACTTTCAGTTTCTTTACCAAGTTTTCCACATGGAGCTTAAAAGAAAGATGTGAGTCGACCAAGATACCCAAATATTTATAGGAATCAACAAACTCAATGGGGACACCATTTGAGGATAAAATCGGAGGAAGAACTGCTGGGACCAACTTCCTATTTGAAAAAAGCATCCCTTTGGTTTTGTCGGCATTTAGGACAAGTTTGAGACGGAACAAATCTGTCTGGAGGATGTTGAATGCAGAATTCAAAAGCTGGAAAGCCTTAGCAACTGTTTTAGCTCGACAATAAACAACTGTGACATCAGCATAGAAATGTATGGATGCATTAGGGATGTTTTTACCTACATTATGTATGTAGATTGTAAAGAGGGTGGGTCCTAAGACTGAGCCTTGTGGTACACCATTGTTGACTGTTAAATAACTGGAGGAAGTACCATTATGTTGAACACATTGCCTCCGGTCTGAAAGATAGTTAGAGAACCAACCAATGGTGTGTTCTGAGAAACCAATTTCTGAGAGTTTATGACACAAGATGTTCTGATCCACAGTGTCAAAAGCTCAAATGTCAAATTAGTTTTTGATACTTTAGTACTATGTGGTGCTGCAGTAGTATTGGATACTGTAGTACTATGTGATGCTGCAGTAATATTTAATACTGCAGTACGATGTGATCTGGCAGTACTATATGATACTGTAGTACTATGTGATCCTGCAGTAGTATTGCATACTATAGTACTATGTGATACTTCATTAGTATTTGATACTATAGTTCTATCTGGAGCTGCAGTAGTATTTGATACTGTAGTACTATGTGGTGCTACATTCATATTTGATACCGTAGTACTATGTAATGCTGCAGTAATATTTGATACTGTAGTACTATTAGGTACTGCAGTAGTATTTGATACTGTAGCACTATGTGGTGCTGCAGTAGTATTTGATACTGTAGTAATATGTGTTGCTACAGTAGTATTTTATACTGTAGTACTATGGGGTGCTGCAGTAGTATATGATACTGTAGTACTCTGCGGGGCTGCAGTAGTATTTGATACTGTAGTATTATGTGGTGTTACAGTTGTATGGTGGGCAACTGTGGCTGAGTGGTTAGAGCAGTCATCCTCCAATGCAGGAGTTGGGGGTTCGAATCCACCAGTAGTCACATGCCGAAGTGTCCCTGGGCAAGACACTAAACCCCTCATAGCCTCCAATGTGTGTCCCATCAGTGTATGAATGTGCACTGATTAGTCTCTTTAGAATGACTTGTTCAATTAGCTTTGTAGAAATCTAGTAGAATGCTGTGTGAATGGGTAAATGAGGACACAGATTGTTGTGTAAAGCGCTTTGAGTGTCTTGATCAGATAGAAAGGTGCTATATAAGTACAGTCCATTTACCATTTACCATTTATTTGATACTGTAGTACTATGAGGTACTGCAGTAGTATTTTATACTGTAGTACCATGTGGTGCTGCAGTAGTGTTTGATACTGTTGTAATAATAATAATAATCATTTTATTTAAAAAGCACCTTTCAGGACACCCAAGGACACTTTACAGTAAGAAACATATCAGAAAGATTGTGTTAAAACAAACAACAAGCACAGTGCAAAGATCAACATAAATAAATTACATAAAGAATATAAAATACATACAGCAAAGTTAAGGATAAGCGAGTCTAAAGAGGTGTTTTCAGAGCAGTCTTGAATAGAGAAAGAGAGGTGGTGTTTAGTACGTCAGGGGGTAGAGAGATCCAGAGATGAGGGGCAGAGCAGGTAAAGGCCCTGCTCCTCATGGTGGAGAGGCGGGCAGAGGGTACATGGAGGTGTAGTGAAGAGGAGGATCTGAGAGAGCGAGAGGGGATGGAGATGTGTAGGAGGTCAGATAGGTACGGAGGGGCAAGGTTGTGGAGAGCTTTGAAAGTGAGAAGAAGAAGTTTGAATATGATGCATTATTTAACTGGGAGCCAGTGGAGCTGCTGCAGGACTGGAGTGATGTGGTTATAGGAGGAGGTTTGAGTGATGACACGGGCAGCTGAGTTCTGGACCAATTGCAGCTTCTGGAGAGATTTGTTGGGGAGGCCATAAAGAAGGGAGGTGCAGTAGTCAATCCGAGAAGTCACAAGACTGTGAACAAGGATAGCTGTGGAGCGGGGTGTGAGAGAAGGGCGGAGACGGTTAATATTTCGGAGAAGGAAATAGGCAGACCGAGTGACGTTGTTGATGCGTGAAGTGAAGGAGAGAGTGGTGTCGAGGATGACACCAAGACTCTTGACCTGAGGTGAGGGGGATAGCAGAGAGTTGTTAAGGGGGATGAGAAGATGTTCTGATTTTGCAATAGAGTTTTTGGTACAGACAAGAATGATTTCTGTTTTGTAAGTAAGTAAGTAAGTAAAACTATTTATATAGCACTTCTCAAGATAAAAATCACAAAACGCTTCAACAATCAGATAAACAAAAGCAAAAAAAAAATAAATAAATTCAGGCAAAAGCAGATTTAAAAAGATAAGTTTTTAGCTGACTTTTAAAAGAAATCACCAAGTCTAATGATCGGAGAGTTTGAGGAAGAGAGTTCCAGAGTCTTGGAGCCACGAAAGAAAAGGCTCTATCTCCTTTAGTTTTCAATTTTGTCTGGGGGACAGTCAGCAGGCCTTGATCACAGGACCTCAGAGCTCTGATCGGTGTGTAGGGATGTAAAAGTTCTGTTATGTAATTTGGTGTTTGACCATGTAAAGCTCTCCAGGTTAAAACCAAAACCTTAAAATCCACTCGATGTTGAACTGGGAGCCAATGAAGTTGTTTTAAAAGTGGTGTTACATGGCAATACTTTGATGATCCAGTCAGGAGTCGAGCCGCAGCATTTTGCACAGACTGCAACCGGTCAAGGGAGGTTTTGTTTAAACATGTATACAGTGCACTACAATAATCCAGGCGAGATGAGACAAAAGCATGAATTAACATTTCCATTTCTGGACGGGAAACAATATGGCTAAGTTTGGCGATGTTACGCAGATGGTAGAAACAGGAAAGAACCAAAGACTTAATATGATTTTCCAGAGTAAAACAAGAGACAAAGGTTAGCCCAAGATTTCTAACCGAGGACTTAGCTAAATGACCAACAGGTCCAAGGTTCTGCTTTATCACTGCAGTTGTTTTTTCTGGAGCAAAGATGATTACTTCAGTTTTCTCGCTGGAGCAAAGATGATTACTTCAGTTTTCTCGCTGTTCAGCTGAAGAAAACTTTCCATCTTCCATCTTTTAACTGATTCCATACAGTTGAGTAAGATTTGTATTTTGTATTTTGTCACTGTTTAGTTGTAGGAAATTGTTAGAAAACCAGTGATTTAGCTCATTGAGACAGTCGATGAGGATGGAGGGTGGGTGGGTGGAGTTTGGTTTTGTTGACAAGTAGAGCTGTGTGTCATCAGCATAACAGTGAAAATGGACACCAAATTTACAAAAGATGTGACCTAGAGGAAGGAGGTAAATGATGAAGAGGAGGGGTTTGAGGACAGAGCCTTGGGAGACACCCGTGGAGACGGGGAAAGACTGGGAACAAAAGGATTTAAGCTTAATGAATTGAGTGCAGTCAGAGAGATATGATTTGAACCAGTCTAATGGAGTACCTGAGATGCCAATGGAGGTTAGTCTGTTGAGGAGGACAGAATGACAGATTGTGTCAAAGGCAGAACTTAGATCCAGTAGAATGAGGATAGACAGAAGAGCAGAGTCAGCAGCAAGAAGAGGTCATTGGTTATTTTTATTAGAGCTGTTTCGGTGCTATGGTGGGGGCGAAAACCAGATTGAAACTCTTCATAAATGTTATTGTTGGATAGGTGAGAGTGAAGTTGACTAGCAACGGCTTTTTCAAGAACTTTGGGAATAAACGGCAGATTAGAGATCGGACGAAGATTACTGAAGTTGGTAAAGTCAAGACCTGGTTTCTTGATGATGGGAATGATGGCAGCAGATTTGAAAGCTGTGGGAACAGACAAGATTTTTTCTTCTTTCTGCTACCTTTCATTTTAAATCTCTTGTATCTTTTTTTTATATTGTTATGGAATTGTTTTGTACTTTTTAAAAATGAATAAACTTTATACCAAATACCAAATACAATGCCAGAGGTTAGGGAGGAGTGGATGATGTTAGTGATGATGGGGAGCAGAGACGGGAAACAGGATCTAACAAGAACTGTGGGAAATGGATCAAACTGACAGGATGAGGACTTATACTTGCTGATAATGTCAGCAATGTCATCAGCAGAGAGGAAGGAGAAGACAGAGAAGGGGAGGGAGGGAGGGGGGAGTTCAACATAGATGCTGGGGGCGGTATTAGGTCCAAGGTGTTTATGAATTGAAAGAATCTTTTCATTGAAATAGGACATCAGAGAGTTGCAAAATTCTGTGGAAACCATGTGAGAGGATAATGAGTTAGGAAATGAGAATGAGCGGTTAAGGAGAGAGAACAATGTCTTTGAATTGCCAACATTGGAACTGATGATGTCAGAGAAGTAGCTGGATTTGGCTTGAGAAATACTGTCCTTATACTGGATGACGTGGTTCACATAGAGTTCCTTGTGAATTGAGAGACCGGATTTCTTATAGAGTCGCTCCAACCTCCGACCTTTGGATTTCAGAGAACGGAGTTCTGGAGTGAACCAGGGTGCAGAGTTGGAGAAGGAGACAGACCGAGTTTTCAGAGGAGCGACAGAGTTAAGGATGTTGGTGAGGCTGTTATTGTAGAATGTGACAAGGTCATCTGGGTTAAAAGAATTGAAGGTGAAGAAGGTATTATTAATATGAGACAAAAGAATGTCATGGTTGATATTCTTAATATTACAGAAGGAAAGAGTGTGTTGAGGTTTCTCTGAAGAAAATTTAAGACTGACATTGAATGAAATCATGAGGTGATTAGTAAATGGAAGTTCATCAGAAGAACAGTTAAGAGGAGAGAGTCCAGAGCAGTATAATAAGTCCAAAGTGTGGCCCTTTATGTGGGTTGGAAAGTTAATGAACTGCTGGAAGCCATAGCTGTCAAGGCAGGATGTGAAGTCTCTGGTGAGGGGGTTGTTGTCTTCATCCATATGAATGTTGAAGTCTCCAAGCAGAATAATGTTGGGTGAAAGAGCTGAGAGATGGGCGATTAGAGCAGCAAAGTCATTTATAAAAGAGTTGCTGATTTTGGGCAGATGGTAGAAAGTGGCAACAACGGTGGGGGTAGGGCCAGAGAGTAGACACACAGTGTGCTCAAAGGAGGGAGAGAGAGGTGTGTTAACCGGCGTGACCTTCCAGTTCTCGCGGTGAATTATCGCGAGACCTCCTCCGCGGCCGGACTCGCGGGATTTGGCGATGTAAACAAACCCCGGTGGGGTAGATTCATTCAGGTGGAAAAAGTCATTTTGTTGTTGCCACGTTTCTGTTAGACAAATAAAATCTAGCTTACGGTCAGATATTAGATCTTGAATAAGCTGACCTTTGCCAGTGAGTGAGCAAACGTTCAGAAGGCCAAACTTTATGGAGGAGGAGTTGGTAGTGACTGGAGCATTAGCTGACCGAGCTAGGCTAGCTAACATGCTACTACTGTTAGCGGCCCAAGTATTGCGGCATGTAGAATGGTGAGAGTCAGACCAGATGGAGTTTATGGGGTTACACTTGTCAGCGTGGAGTCTACGGCGGGAGCCACGGTGAATGTATCTCCGGCGAGGATGGAAGGCAATGTCCTGAAGAGGGAGCACAGGCGGCATGGCTGGTAGGAAACGAAGGCGAAGGAGCTCGACCGCTGAGTAATGGAGGAGGCCAGACGCCGGGTGGTGGTGGATGAGCAGCTGGAGAGTCCAAACCAGAGCAGGCAGCAGGTAAATCCTAATGAACCGCATGGTTGATATTGAGACGGATCAGAGACTTGGTGTAGTGGAAAAGGCAGGAAGGACTGAATAAAACAGAAAAAAGCACGACGAGCAGCGGCAGCCAGGATGCACCAGCATTCGCTCACCGGAAGTGGTAGTACTATATGATGCGGCAGTAGTATTTATACAGTAGTACTATGTGATGCTGCAATAGTACATGATACTGTAGTACTCTGCGGTGCTACAGTAGTATTTGATACTATAGTACTATGTTCAAAAATGTTCAATACAAAACAACTGGACTTTATTTGTAACAGAAGACGTTTCGCTTCTCATCCGAGGAGCTATCTCAATTCAAAGAGCACTGAGTGAGGGGTTCAGGTTATAAGACTGAGATAAGATACACATACATATGTAGACTGACAAATCAAACCTCACACCATAACACTAGGGGTTTCTTAAGGTCTTTGTTCCTCTAATTCACAGATGAAGCCCCTCTGTTCCCATCAGGTGTGAAAATTGGCTGGGAATCAGTCTTAAAGTTACATTATATGTTTTTGAAAGTGGAAATCTGAGGCCTCCTCCTCTGTTAAGAGATGGTTTTTCTCTTTTAACATAAATTGCTTCCTTCACATCCCCCACCCCCCTCAAACCATCTGTGTTCTCTCTTCTCTGTCCAAAATGTGCACATTTTGGTCCTCACATCAGTGTCCCTTATCTGTGAGGTGGAGGTGAACAGCTGAGTCTTGTCCTGAGGAGGTGGCTCTCCTGTGTTGAGCCATGCGTCTATGAAAAGGCTCTTTAGTTTCCCAAATGTAGAGGTCTGGCTGCAGCGAGGACTGTCCAGTATTTGAACACCCTGCAAATTTGCAATTTCTCCCACTTAAAAATCATGGAGGGGTCTGAAATGTTTATCTTAGGTGCATGTCCACTGTGAGAAACATAATAAAAAATTTAAAAAAATCCAGAAATCACAATGTATGATTGTTTAATAAATTTATTTGTGTGTTACTGCTGCAAATAAGTATTTGAACACCTGCCAATCAGCAACAGTTCTGGCCCTCAAAGACCTGTTAGTCCACCTATAAAAAGTCCACCTCCACTCCACTTATTATTCTAAATTAGAAGCACCTGTTTGAGGTTGGTAGCTGAATAAAGACACCTGTCCACCCCACACAATCAGTAAGACTCCAACTACTAACATGGCTAAGACCAAAAAGCTGTCCAAAGACGCCAGAGACAAAATTGTAGACCAAGGCTGGAAAGGCCTACGGGGCAATTGCCAAGCAGCTTGGTGAAAAAAGATCAACTGTTGGAGCAATTATTAGAAAATGGAAGAAGCTAAACATGACTGTCAATCTCCCTTCGACTGGGGCTCCATGCAAGATCTAACTTGGGGTGTATCAATGATCCTAAGAAAGGTGAGGAATCAGCCCAGAACTACACAAGAGGAGCTGGTCAATGACCTGGAGAGAGCTGCCACCACAGTTTCCAAGGTTACTGTGGGTAATACACTAAGACTTCATAGTTTAAAATCATGCATGGCACGGAAGGTTCCCTTGCTTAAATCAGCGCACGTCCAGGCCCGTCTTAAGTTTGCCCATGACCATTTGGATGATCCAGAGGAGTCATGGGAGAAAGTTATGTGGTCAGATGATAACTTTTTGGTCTTAATTCCACTCGCTGAGTTTGGAGGACGAAGAATGTTGAGAACCATCCCAAAAACACCATCCCTACTGTGAAGCATGGGGGTGGAAGTATCATGCTTTGGGGGTGTTTTTCTGCACATGGGACAGGACGACTGCACTGTATGAGAGTATGACCGGGGGCATCCCTCAGTTAGAGCATTGAAGATGGGTTGTGGCTGGGTCTTCCAACAAGACATTGACCTGAAGAACACAGCCAGGAGAACCAATGAGTGGCTCTGTATGAAGCATATGTTCCTCATGTTTTCTTCCCTTTTCTCATGTAAGCAAAATATTTTTCTGAATACGAATAAGAGGGACGTGCTTTTTTATAGTAGCAGCTTCGTGCACCCCGCCCAACAGAGCACGAACATGAGCATGAACCTGTGTGAGCAGATGATCACACAAGAACACACCAACATGAAACAGATCAGCAGCAACATGATGTGATGTTTTTTCACAGGGATTATTCTGGTTAGAGATACATGAGTCTAACAGCCTCAGGGTAGAAGCTGTTCCTCTCTCTCTCCTCTATTCCTATCTCCTTCTTTACATTTTAACTCTTCTCTCACTTTTCTGCTTTGTTATCTTCTTTGTTTTCCGTCCCTGTGTCCATTACATCTGGAACAAACCCAAAGCATATTCTAATAAAATTTAATTTATATATCAAGTGGAGCATTAAGGCCAGCCATAATGCTCTGCTTGTGAAAGTAAATCTGTTGGGCATCACTTTGACACTCAGACAATAATTCTAAGTGTCACAATGTCGGACAGGACAAGACGGGGGAAAAAAAAAAAGCTGTTCCTCAGTCTAGTGGTTCTACACTTAATGCTCCTCAACCTCCTACCTGAGGAGAGCGGGGCAAAACGTGTGTGTGCTGGGTGAGTGGGGTCCTTCATGATGCGGGTGGCCCTCTTCCTGCATTTGGATGTGTAAATGTCTGTGATGGTGGGGAGACTGACTCAAACATCTTCTGTGCAGCCTTCACCACTATCTGCATAGCTTTTCTTTCTGCAGCTGTGCAGCCTCCATGCCACACGTTGATGCTGGAGCACAGGATGCTTTCCACTGCACACCTGTAAAAGAAGGTGAGGACTGAGCTTCCCAGACCAGCTCGTCTCAGCCGACTGAGTAAGTAGAGTCTCTGATGAGCTTTCTTGATCAGACTGGTGGTGTTGTTGCCCCAGCTGAGGTCGTCATTCATGTGTACACCCAAGTACTTGTAGCTAGAGACCACTTCCACCGCAGATCCTCCTATGTTCAGGGAGGTGTAGGTGTATTTGTTCCTTCTGAAGTCCACAATCATCTTCTTTGTCTTCTTCACATTGATGTGAAGGTTATTTTCTTTGCACCAGCTCTCCAGGTGTTCCACCTCCTGCCTGTAGCTGGACTCATCATTGTTTGTGATGCATCCCACCACCGCTGTATCATCTGCAAACTTTACAATGTGACATCCTGGATGGGTAGCTGCACAATCATATGTGAGCAGAGTATAGAGGACTCAACACACATCCCTGAGGAGAGTCAGTGCTGAAGGTTATGGTGGAGGAGGATAAGTTGTGGATCCTCACTGACTGTGGTCTGTTTGCTAAGAAGTCTAGTATCCAGTTACAAATGGAGGGGCTTAGTCCTAGTGTGAATAGTTTGTCCATCAGTGTTTGGGGGATCATGGTGTTGAAGGTAGATGCGAAGTCCACAAAGAGCATACGGACGTAAGAGTCCTTCTGCTGCAGGTGGTTGAGCGCAGTGTGGACAACAGAGGAGATGGCATCCTCTGTTGATCGGTTCTCATGGTATGCATACTGATGAGGGTCCTCGTTGATGTTGATGGTTGTTTTGATGTGGGTCATGACCAGTTTTTGAAGCATTTAGCGACTATCGGGGTGAGGGCAACTGGCCGATAGTCATTCAGACCAGTCATTGTAGAGCTTTTTGGGACTGGGATGATGGTGGCAGTCTTCAGGCAGGTGGGTACTGTCTCCAGGGTTGAGGAGTTAAAGATGTCTGCCAGCACCTCGCAGAGCTGATCAGCACATTCTTTCAACACTTTTCCGGGGATGTTGTCTTGTGCACCTTTGCATTCAGCCAAGGTTTTCTGTTTAGGTAGCTTTTAACATATCTGATAGTGGAGACGGTGTCAGTACATGTACTAATATAACCCAGAATTGAGGATGTGTATTGGTCCAGATCAAGCGATCCTCCATTTTCAGCAGATTCTCTGAAAACCTGCTAGTCTGTTCGATTAAAACAATCTCATAGTATGGGGCCACTATACTGGATCCAATATTTAACTTTCTTTTGTACCGGTCTGGAGCGTCTCAGCAGGGGCATGTAAGCAGGAGCCAGGAAGATTGAGATGTTGTCTGACAGTCCTAGGTGGGGGTAGGGTTCGGCTTTGTATGCATCTTTTACGTTCGTGTAAACACGGTCCAGCGTGTTGTTTCCACTAGTTGGAATTGCCAAATGTTGATAAAAGCTTGGGAGACAGTCCTTTAGATTCACGTGATTAAAGTCTCCGGCTACAACGTAAAGAGCTTTGGGGTGTTTGCTCTGCAACGAGCTGATGATATCATGTAGCTCCTGCAGTGATTCATTAGTATTAGAGTCCGGAGGAATGTGAAAACTGTGATGAAAGTCACTGTGAACTCGCGGGGTAGATAATGTGGTCGACATTTCACTGTTATTTGCTCCAAAGCCTTCGAACATGAGCTATTTACAACAGTACAGTTCGTGTATGACCTATCTGTAGTGTGCTAAAAGGCTAGATTAGCTTCAGAGCTCCACTACAGTCATATTTTAATAACGGGTTCTCTCTTTTTCGAGCTACTTGACAGATATGTGACAGAGGTACTGTGCGTAGATGGTTTAATCAGTGACATGAGACGTTACTTTTCTTTGACCCATCAAAATAAATGTGGTCATTTATTAACAGAATCAAAATTTAACATCAAAACATTGTACACTTGATTAGACTGATCTGCTTCTGATTAATAAAACTTGGCACGTTTTACTTAATAAAAACAACAGACATTTCTGAAGGCATCTGGATTAATTACTGGCAAGATAGAAGATTAAAGATGGGAAATTATGGAGGAGTTTAAAGGAAATATATGGAGGAAGATTTATGTCTGTAGACCAGAACAACACGCTCCTTTCAAGCACAGTTTGCCACGGTACACTTGTAGTGAAGCTCGTGAACGACTCTTTACCTTGGCAGAGAATGGGTCTGCTGCGGTCAAGAGGTCCCTGGCACGCTACCTTTCAGCATCTCCTCAGGGCGGCTGCGACTCGGCAGAAGTCGTGAGATACTCCGTTCTACTGAACAAACTTCCTCAGCAGTTATAGGGCATTCGCCGGGTGGAGCCACAGCGAGGCGCCGTGACTCCTGCAGAGATGGATGATTCCATCAGCCTGGAAAACTGAGTCCGAAGTTCCCCTCAGCAGTGAAAAAACTCCAGAACTACTCCACAGTACTCCAGAAAGGCTCAGAAGAACTTCAGAAGACCTCAGCCATTACTCCACAGACTCAGAAAAGATTGAGAAGAGGTCAGAAGAGACTCAGAAGAGACTCAGAAGAAGTGAAAAGACTCAGAGGAACTCACAGTTCCAGAAAGTGTCGACTTTTAAAGAGTTCTGCTTCCGGTCACTTTTAGTAAGTCCTGATTGGTTGAAGGAACCAACAGGGGTGTGGTTCTAGTGACGTCAAAGGGTTTTTTCAAGTCAAGAAAACAGCAGAAATGTTTAAGAACAGACAGAGAAATGTTTTGGCGAAGTGAGAAACACTGCCGGTGCCAGTTCTCTTATTTACTGTCGGAGAGTTTTAAAAACATGACAGCCTGTTCTAACAACTAGTTTTTGACTGTCTCCGACTTTTGACCGACGTCACTCCTTCTCATTTCAGACAGAAGATCAAAAAAAATGCATAATTACTTTGTAAAATAGACATTTAACTTGATTTCTAATTTAAATGAGGATTAAAAAATCATCAATACTATTTCACAGTTGATTTAAAATGAGTGGTTCACTTCAACATTTAAAAATGGTATGAACTAAACACACTTTTGATTATCAAGATATTGTAAAATAGTAATGATAATTTAAAAAAGAGAGTGTTCTTTCATATGATTACTTCAGGATACAATTAAGACAGTCTCTGGATGAGCTAATTTGTATTTCTGTCTTCAAATCAATGAAATAACAGTTCCTGTCCCATGAAGGTCCTCAGAGGCAGGTTTTTGGTCGGAGGCCTAGTCCACTACAGTCCCCCCTTTGGAAATCATCGCCTGTCCATGGGGATGAATTCCAATGTGAACTTACGCCTCCGAATGTCCTTGGTCTTGATGTAATCCAGCAAGAGGAAAACAAAAGTCAAAGAAGGTAATCCCACAACGGTTTAGGTAATTCCACAATGTTGTTGGTAATTCCATAATGTTGTTGGTAATTCCATAATGTTGTTGGTAATTCCATTGTAGCAATGCTTTAACCCCTTGGAAACAAAGTCTGTAATCCATTGGAAAAAGACATATAATCCACAATGATAAATCCACAACGATTGGAGGTGTTGATTGATCAGTATGCAGAAGAGTTCCCTCGATTGAACTGCAGAGGCGACCACTGGATGAAGATTGGAGACCCACGTTGGAGTTGTAGGTCCCTTCAGCGAATGTTGCTGCTGGTGGTTCCCAGTGGGTGCCATTCTGGTTCTATGTGTCATGCATTTATGTGGTTTTATTTGGGCTTATGAGTGGGATTTTACATAAGACCTTAACCTATACAGGTCCTTCTCAAAAAATTAGCATATTGTGATAAAGGTCATTATTTTCCATAATGTAATGATAAAAATGAAACTTTCATATATTTCAGATTCATTGCACACCAACAGAAATGTTTCAGGTCTTTAATTGTTTTAATACTGATGATTATGGCATACAGCTCATGAAAACCCAAAATGCCTGTCCCAAAAAAATTAGCATATCATGAAAAGGTTCTCTAAACAAGCTATTAACCTAACCATCTGAATCAACGACGTCACTCTAAACACCTGCAAAAGATTCCTGAGGCTTTTAAAAACTCCCAGCCTTGTTCATTACT
>NC_056511.1:630221-631907 GCF_014905685.2 Nematolebias whitei | reverse complement strand
AGTTAGTACCATGGTGGACACCAGAATGCACAGCAGCAATTAAACAGCGTAATGAGGCTTTTAAAACTTTGAAAAGGACTATTAGCTTCCAGAATCTGATCAATTATAAAAGGAAACAAGCAGAAGTTAGGAAAATTATCAGATATGCTAAGAGGGATTATTGGAGAAAATATTGTGACTCACTGGGGAAAAATACTCCAATATCCAGGGTTTGGAATACTATTAAAAAGATGTCTGGGAATTCAAGAGATTATTATTTCCCAATAATAAAAGATAACGGAAATATTGTAACTGATAATAAAAATAAAGCTGAATTATTAGCTAAAGCATTTGCAAAAATACATAGTACAGAAAATCTGAATATTAAAGAAAAAAGAGGATGAGAAATAACATTAAGGATGAACACCGAACTACTTCAGAATGAGGAAGATAAGGAGGATACTATTAATATGAAGTTTTCTTTGATGGAATTAAACGAAGCATTAAAAAGTTTCAGGAAGTCAACTCCTGGTAAAGATCAAATCAATTATTGCATGTTGAATAATCTTAGTGATGCGAGCAAAGAAATATTATTAAAATTCTATAATAAGGTGTGGGAGGAAGGGAGGATACCAAACAAATGGACAGAAGCAATTATTGTCCCCATTTGTAAACCTGGGAAGGATCCTCATTTAGCAGCAAGTTATAGACCAATTGCTCTTACATCATGTTGAGGTAAAATTATGGGAAAAAAAACGGTAAACAATAGAATAATGTATTTTTTAGAATCTGAGGAGAAGATAAAATCGTATCAATTTGGCTTTAGAAAAAGTAGAAGTACAATAGATCCAGCAGTATGTTTGGAACATGAAATTAGACGGGCCCAGGCTAATAAGGAAAGTGTGATGGCAGTTTTTTTTTTTTTTTTTTTGGGGGGGGGGGGGGGCATATGATATGTTATGGAGAGAAAGTTTATTGATTTAAAATAAAACAGATGTGTATAAAAGGTAAGATCTATAAATGGAAAATAAACTTCTTAACTGAAAGAAGTATTAGTGTTAAAATAAATGGAGAAATAAGTTCAGATTATCAAGTAGAAAATGGTGCTCCCCAAGGCAGTATAATTAGTCCTATATAATTTACAATAATGATTAACGATATTTTTAGTAATATAGATAAATCTTTTGGCGTCTCATTATTTGCAGATGATGGAGTTATTTGGAAAAGGGGAAAAAATATAGAATTTGTTAAAAGGAAAATACAAGAGGCATTAAATCGTGTAGAAAATTGGGCATTAGAATGAGGATTCAGATTTTCAACATCCAAATCAAAATCGGTTATTTTTACAAATAAAAAAATAAATATTAATATGAATCTCAAATTATATGGGGACGATATAGAAAGAGTAGATCAAATCAAATATCTGAGTATCTGGTTTGATAAAAAAAAAAAAACTTGCGTGGAAAATGCATATAGATAAAATAGTAGGAAAGTGTAAAATAATTCTAAATATAATGAGATGTCTGAGAGGTAGAGAATGGGGTGCAGATAGGAAAGAGTTAAAGACAATCTATGTTGGATTAATAAGATCAGTTTTTGATTATGAATGCATTTTATATAACTCAGCTTCAAACACATTATTAAAACAAATAGATAAAGTACAATATCAAGCTTTAAGACTTTGTTGTGGAGCCATGAAAACAACTC
>NC_056511.1:626516-630121 GCF_014905685.2 Nematolebias whitei | reverse complement strand
TGAACCGTTGGTGCAGTTGCTGCTGCTCCTGAGAGTTCGGCTTTTGACGGGCCTCCGTCATTGATGTATGAGATCACCCGTTCACCGTGTGTTGAGGGGCTCTCATTATTTGTAACAAGGTTCTGGTGGCTGTCCATGACAGCGGCAACGTTGTTGTTTGTGTCACCCTGGTTTGACTGAACCGTTAGCACAGCTATCGCAGTTTCTGAGGTTTCAGTTTGTGACGGGTCACCGTCGGTGACGTGTGATTGTACCCCCTCCATTTCAGGTGAGGGTGTGTCAGAGTTTACCACAACAGCGTCATGGTGACTGTCTGTGACAGCAGTAACGGTGTTGTCTGTGTGCTCTGACTTATCAGCAATGATATCGCCAAACAAAGCGTTAGGTTGTTTGTCCGTGGTAACACCTTCCAACAAGTCCAACAACCGACGCACCCTGTCTGTCTCGTCCGAGCTCAGAGGACTGCGGTTCTTTTTCTGGACCTGCTGCTGTTTCTTTTTCGTCTCAGGCTGTTCAGCCCGACGTGGTGGGGAAACAGCACCCCTCCTTTGGGGTTCCCAGTGGGATCCCTGTTTGTATGGGTCACTTTTGGTGCCATACTTTTTACCCTTAGGGCGTTCGCCCCCCTTCTGTTACGATCGTTCATCCTCTGGTTCCTTGGGAAACCATTTAGGATCTCGTCTGGACCAGGGGGCACTCACCTGTTTTGGTTTTGTCAGCATTTAGCACCAGTTTGTGATGGAACAAGTCTGACTGGATGATGTCAGATGCAGAATGTAGAAACTGGAAAACCTTGGCAACTGTGTTAGCTCGGCAATAAACAACAGTGTCATCAGCATAGAGATGCAAGGATGTGTCAGGAATGTTGTGACCTACATTATTTATATGAATTGTAACAAGAGTGGGTCCTAAAACTGAGTCTTGTGGCACACCATCGGTGACCATTAGGTAGATAGATGAAGTACTGTTATGTCGAACACATTGCCTCCGACCTGAGAGATAGTTTGAGAACCAGCCAACAGTGTGACCTGAGAAGCCACTATCTGAGAGCTTGTGCCAGAAGATGTGATGATGTACAGGATCAAAGGTTTGGACAGCTCTAAGAAAAGTGCAGCTCAGTAATCCTTAGTGTCCAAAGTTTCAACAACATCATTAAAAACGTTTAGTGAAGCAGTCGTTGTGCTGTGTTGTTTCCTGAAGCCAGATTGTAGAAAAGATAAAATATTAAAAGAGTCCAAATACTTCTTGACTTGAGTATTTATAAGTTTTTTCTAAAACCTGAGCTAAAACACAAAGTTTGGAGATTGGTGGATAAATGTTCAGTATAGTGGGGTCTCCTTCCTTCAACAATGGCAGCACAACAGCTGTTTTCCAAGCATCTGGGACAGTATTCTGTTCCAACAGATTGAAAATGTAAGACACCAGATCTGCTATAATTTGTGCAGCTAGACTGAAGAAGTAAGGAGGAGGTCATCAGGGCTGCAGGTTTTCTAGTGTCCAGATCTTCTAACAGTTTGTAACCTCACTGACAGAGTACGGTGACAAACAGAATGTATGGTTTACAGAGGTTTGACTTGTTGGTGGAGGTGATGTACCTTTAGAAACTGTATCGAACAAGGAACTGGAGGCTACAAACAATTAAATACAACTAAACTGTTGTAAGTTGTCAACTAAATACATTTACATCAACATTTTAACTACAATAAATACTTGTTCTTAAAACATTTTAATAAAAATCAGATAAATTTAGTTTGAAACACAAAACAGACAAAAGATTGGTAAAAAAAACAAATAGAAGGTTGAGTAGTTTCAAGGTCAGCTGACTTACTGGGATGAGGTGATGGGATGGCAGTTTGAAGGCTTGCGCCATGGCAACAGCCATTTCATATTTGGTCATCTGCTCTTTACCGGAGAAGTGGAAGATTCCTCTGACAGATGGATCCTAAAGACACACATTATACTGCAGTAGAAACATTGTTTTTTTTCTGCTGTACCCTCTTCAGGAATCATCCTCCTCCACCTCACTCTGTCCTCTGTGTCCTCTCACTCCAACTACCTCCATGTCCTCTCTTTTTTTTTTTTTTTTTTTCCCTTGTCCTGTCCGGCATTGTGACACAGAGTTATTGTCTGAGTGTCAAAGTGATGCCCAACAGATTTACTTTCACAAGCAGAGCATCATGGCTGGCCTTAATGCTCCATTTGATATATAAATTACATTTTATTAGAATATGCTTTGGGTTTGTTTCAGATGTAATGGACACGGGGACAGAAAACAAAGAAGATAACAAAGCAGAAAAGTGAGAGAAGAGTTAAAATGTAAAGAAGGAGATAGGAATAGAGGAGAGAGAGAGAGGGATAAAGAGAACACAAATCAACATAATTGAAGTCTGACTCTAGACCTGCGGAAAGAGAGAAAAAAAAACCAGACAAAACCAAGAAACCACAACAACAAACAACTTATATAATGATACTTATAACATCATTAGAAAGTATTTTATACATTACATGGTAATACATATTTGATGGCCACCACAACCCAACTGAGTGTGTATCTGATAAACACCTGAATCTAAACACCTGTGTGAGCATGATGTCACTTTAAGGTTTCTCATAAAAATGTTCAATAGTGGATGTGGGGACCCATAAACCCGTCCCCGTAGGACACGAAGGTAACACAGGGAAGCCCGGAACCACAGACACACAGCGGCCCCCAAGCCCGGAACTCCGGTAGTCCCCCAACAGGGACACCCGCACCCCCCAGAGAGAGAAGCAAAGGGAAGCCCCGGGCGATCCCCAGCAACCACAATGCAGAAACCCCCAGGAGGCCGTAGCGACGAGTCAACAGGCCCCGCCGGCAACCTGCCCCTCCAGAGTGGATACGGCCATGGACACCAAGCCCCGAGTCCCGAGGTCATACCCTCGCCTAACAGAGGCCCGACAGAGCCAGGGCACCCAGGCCCCCACAGGCAGCCACCAGGGCGGGCCTGCACCCACCCCACCACCCAGCCCCAGCTGCTGAGAGCCGCCAATGCACCAGCGGCAGGGGAGCCCACCACCGGGGGGGAGCACGACCCACCAAACTGGTCCAAGAGAGGGGGGCCACCCAAAACCCAACCTGAGACAAACAGGCACACAGAGACAGCCCGACAGAGCCTCTGTTGGGCCGTCCATGCGCCCCACCTGCCCAACAGTGACCGCAAGCCGGCCCCAGGCCGGGGGCCAGAGCAGCAGGGAGCAGCAGCCGAGGAAGACCGGCCCAGCACACCAATGCATCCCAAAAGCCCCACACCACAGGCCCGGAGAAGCCCCGGCCCCCCCCCCCCACCCCCCCCCCCCCCCCACACACACACACACACACAGCACCCCGCACCGTGAATGTCACAACATGGCGACCAGCCAGCACTTCGTCGAAGTGAAGCCATGCCCCCGACTGCTGCCATGCACTACCAACGACCACACACACACAAACCACAGCTGACCTCCCGCCAGAACCCGGCAGCCACCCCAGCCAAAGGGCTGGCCATCAGAACCAGGAACCCTGATAAAAGGATCCAAACAATCCAGGGAGAACCGGAGCACCAGCCCCACCCCCAATCGCCCCCAAA
>NC_056511.1:624510-626416 GCF_014905685.2 Nematolebias whitei | reverse complement strand
CCCCCCCCCCCGACCCCAAATGTCAGACGGAGAATGTCCTCTCTAACTGCATCCATATGTCTCCTCTTTGTCTTTTCTTCTTCTTCTTGTCTTTTTATGGCGGTTGGCAAACAACTTTTAGGTGCATTACCGCCACCTTCTGGATTGGAGTATGGACCAGATGCATATATATATATATGCTTTACATTTCCTGAATTCCCCCACCTTTTTTTGGATATTATAATAAAATCTAGCATTGTCTCCATTATCCCAATGCTCTTGCCATTTCTTCTTAATATGTAACTTTATTATATTCTTAACCTCTTTTTACTTATTTTAACGTTTAGATCCACAATATTGTTTCTTGTAGCACTTTTAGCAAAACGGTCAGCCAACTCATTTCCCATTTATTCCAATGTGTGCAGGAATCCATAATAGTTTAACCTCTGACCCATATTTATCAATCCTGAAAACTAACTGAGCTATTTCCAGTATATCCTGATGCATGCTCAATAATCCAGGTAGAAAAATCTAAAAAAGTTAAATCTGGTCCTCTGGACATTAAAAAAAAACAAAAAAAAAACAAAGCAAAACAACAAAAAATGTAGAAACGTTTCGTCTCTCGTCCGAGAGACTTCTTCAGTCTGAGGTGCTGTTTTCAGCTCAGTCTCTTAAATAGCACCTTCTCAGAGTGGATCAACCAGTTTTGCTGCTGACAACCAAAACCAGCTGATCACATGCTCAAGAAGGACCATCAGCCTAACAATGGGTCATTAGCACCTGATGGCTGTTTACTGTTCACAGAGGGCTGAGTGATACTAGCAATCACAGCATTGTAAGAGGGGGACAATTGAACCCGGAGGCCTCCACCCCTGTTTAATGATGGACGGTTTCTTTTCACAAAGATGGCCTCCTTTACTCCTCTCTCAAACCATTGTTCCTCTCTGTCCAGGATGTGAACATCTTCATCCCTGAAAGAATGACCGCTGGCCTGGAGATGAGTGTAGACTGCAGAGTCCTGGCCTGATGATGTTGATCTTCTGTGCTGGTCCATCCTTTTGGCCAGTGGCTGTTTAGTTTCCCCGATGTAAGACTGATCACCCTCCTGACACTGAACAGCATACACAACATTACTCTGTTTGTGCCGGGGGACTGGATCTTTGGGATGAACCAGTCTTTGCCGTAATGTATTTTGGGGTTTAAAAGTCACTGGGACGTTATGTTTAGAAAATAAACGTCTCAGTTTCTCTGATACTCCCTCAACATATGGAATGACCACTGGTCTGGGTCTGGGTTCCTCCTTTTCACCTGTTGGCTGACTGGAGTCCTGTTTGGGTTTCTTCTCTGCTTTTAGGAAGGCCCAGTTAGGATATCCACATTGCTCTAGAGCCTGTCTTGTGTGGGATTTCTCCTTCTGCCTGGCTCCTGAGCTAGTGGGGACGCTGTCTGCTCTGTGATACAGAGTCCTGATGACTCCTAACTTGTGCTCCAAAGGGTGATGGGAGTCAAACTGCAAATACTGGTCTGTGTGGGTGGGTTTGCGGTACACCTCAGTTTGCAAATGTCCTCTATCAGAGACTGAGACCTCACAGTCCAAGAAAGCCAACCTGCCATTTTTTACATCTTCTCGTGTGAACTTGATGTATTTATCCACAGAGTTGATGTGGTCAGTAAAATGTTGGACTTCCTGAGATTTAATTTTAACCCAGGTGTCGTCAACATACCTGAACCAATGACTTGGTGGTGTCCCTGAAAAGGACGTCAAGGCTCTCTTTTCTACCTCCTCCATGTACAGGTTGGCAACAATAGGAGAAACTGGAGACCCCATAGCACACCCATGTTTCTGCCTATAATATTGCTCCCCATATGTGAAGTAGGTTGACTGCAGGCACAGTTTCAAGAGTTGACACAGTTGTTCTGTGGAAAG
>NC_056511.1:622534-624410 GCF_014905685.2 Nematolebias whitei | reverse complement strand
ATGTTAAAGCTATTTGTGTTCTTCTAAGCTCCAGTGGCATTTCTCCCGTCACAACGTGCAGAGCTGAGACTGGAGTTGTTTTCATGGCTCCACAAGTCCCCACACCAAACTATTTTCCCTCTCTAGTGTTCTGGAATTGATTCAAGTTTTGCTTTTTCTAATTGTTTGCATGAATTATAGGAATTTATGATTTTAACATTACCTTCACTTGTCCAAACTTCTATAACAGTAACTTCTAATTCTGGTGTTGAATGAATTTGGATAAACTTCAGATTTTGTTTTATGAATATAGCACATCCTCCACCACTGCCATTAGTCCCATCTTTGTGTCTGACTGAATATCCATGAATGTTAAATGGTAATGAAGGTTTGAGCCATGTTTCTTGAATGCACATATCTGGTTTTGTATTTAATGTATTTATGAAGCCTTTAAATTCCTGACCATTTGCTATGAGACTGCGGACATTCCATTGTAATATTTGAATGATGTGATGTTTTGAGAAGCCTCAGATGACTCTTCTCCATGTCCAAGTCAATCTTTGATTTTTCCCCAAGATAAATCTTTCACATTAAAGAACTTTGCAGCTGCCTTTACAATAATCTTTATTTTTTCAGTTTTAGTTTTTGCCTGTTCTGAACAGTTTATGATACATGCCAGGAATGGAATCAGTTTGTCCAGGGGAACATTACTTTGGCTATTATCTGTTAGTTTTTCCCCTCCGTCAATTGTTTCTGGAACATTTTCATTACTTTTTACAACTTTCACTGCTTCTGCATACTGTATGTCATTTTTTATCTATTTTAATTTGTTGAACTTCAGCTGCCTTTTTTCTTATCTCACATCCTGCATATGCTGCAGTATGACTTCCTCCACAGTTACAACATTTAACAGGATTGTTCCCACATTCCCCTTAAGGATGTTCACCCCCACATCTACTACATCTCTGTTTTCCTTTACAAACATTAGTAATATGTCCATATCTTTGGCATTTATAGCATCTGAGAGGTGGTGGAACATAGACTTTCACATTAAAGCTCATGTACCCCATCATAATTTTCTCAGGTAGAACTTTATTTTTGAACTCTAATAACACAGATGTACTGACTCATTTTTCTCCATTCCTGAAGGCCTGTAGTCTTTTAAAGCCTGGAAGGTTTCCTCCTTGTATTATTTTCTTTAACTCGTCCAGATTTTCTCCTACAGGGATCCCTGTGATTACTCCTCTTTCTTCCCCAACAATCTTTCTTTCTATCACTTCCTTTTTACACACCATTTGTAATTTAAGTGTTTTGTTCTTTTATTCAGCATTTTTACAAATAATAAGCAGATTTCCATCCCATAGGACTTTAGCTAACGCTACATCCCAATTGCTTTTTTTAATCCATTTGACAAACTGATAGGACTTATTCCCACCATATCCTGTCCTGCCTTAAATTTTAGTATAATCTTGGCATCTTCCATCATTATTTTCTTTCTTATTTCAGTTCTTTCTTCCTCTCCCTCAAGAGCTCTTTTACCAGTTGTTCCTTTTAAAACATTTTCTTTTCCTCATTTCTTCTTATTCTCTACCCCAGACCATCCTATATCCATATCTTCATCCTCCGAAAGCCCACCACTACTACTAGCCATCTTAATCCACTCACAATCCAAATTATGCCAAAAACCACCTTTAAATTCAGCTTTTTACTTGCCAACGGACGTTTCTGCGTCCTGCTACCGCACTTCCTCCTCCCAGACCCTCCTCCTCTCCTCCTCTCTCCTGAGTCCTGAGTCCTCTTTGTCTTTTTCCTGCAGCTGAATTTTTTAACATCCTTCTACCAATATACCTACTGTCCCTCCTCTAGACATGTCCAAACCACTGTCCCTCCTCTGGAC
>NC_056511.1:621762-622524 GCF_014905685.2 Nematolebias whitei | reverse complement strand
CTCTAGACATGTCCAAACCACTGTCCCTACTCTGGACATGTTCAAACCACTGTCCCTACTCTGGACATGTCTAAACCACTGTCCGTACTCTAGACATGTCCAAACCACTGTCCCTACTCTAGACATGTCCAAACCACTGTCCCTACTCTGGACATGTCTAAACCACTGTCCCTCCTCTGGACATGTCTAAACCGCTGTCCCTACTCTAGACATGTCCAAACCACTGTCCCTCCTCTGGACATGTCCAAACCATCTCAGTGTGTCCTCTCTAACTTCATCTCCCAGTTGTTCAACCTGTGCTGTACCTCTGATGATCTCATTCCTGATCTTATCCAGCCTTGTCACTCCTAAGTAGAGATGCACCAATCCACATTTTTTAACTTTCAATCCAATCCCGATACCTCAATCTGGATACTGGCTGATACTGCTCCAATATCATGATCATCATTGATTTTATATGAGGCTGTAATAATCTCCTCTCAAGTACAATTTGTACAAATCTATGCATGCGTGTCCAAAAAGGCAACATGAGGTAAGTTGTATTAATGTTGGATAAGTTTTAAAGTTAGAATTAAATTCTGCTAAAACAAAACAAGTTTTTTTTTTATTTCTAGCTTTAAAGTGAATATTAAAGTGATTAATTTAAGTCCAACAATTTTCAGTCAGGTCATCTGACAGTTTCTTTTTTTTGCTGAAATGTTTTACTTTCCATCCGGAAGGCTTCATCAGTCAAGGAAACGCACAACAAAACTGATTCTTCCC
>NC_056511.1:615551-621662 GCF_014905685.2 Nematolebias whitei | reverse complement strand
GGGAAGAATCAGTTTTGTTGTGCGTTTCCTTGACTGATGAAGCCTTCTGGATGGAAGGTGAAACGTTTCAGCACAAAAAATAAACTGTCCACATGATCTGACTGAAACTTGTTGGATTGTATACCTGGATTATTGAGCATGGACTTTTTTGGACTTTTAAAAAAAAATAATTTATGTGATTGTTTAAAGTTTTTTCATTTTATTTTTTAAATATGGGGCAGATATTACAATAATTTTTTTTCTTCTTTCTGCACTCTTTTCATTCAATGTTTTTTTTTTGTCTTTTTGATGAATTTGTTGTTTATTTTGTTTCTTTTAAATGAACGAAAAAATGAATTAAATAAAAAAGTAAAATAAAAAATTAAATGGCTTCAAACATTGCTAGGTTCATGGCATAAACAAATAGACATGTTCCTGTTCTTAGTATTTTACATCACTTTATAACGTAGCTGTTTTTGTTTCGTTTATAGATATATATACATATATGTATATACAGGTATATAAATGCTGCAAAATGAATTCCAACAACAGAAGCATCCAATTTGAAAAAAAAAAACTGCTATAAACTGACATTGTCATTTTTCACCTCAAAGACAACTGTAAAACAAATAACCAGAGAAAAACCAAAGTTAACCCTAACCAAGTTTTTACACAGAGCCTCTGTGAGTTGTGCAACTGAACCCCCTGCATTAAGGGTTTCAACACGTTTTGACACATTTCCTTATCTTTTTCTTTTTCTTTTAAAAGACCAAGACTGGTGAATGGGCCTCAATGAATTTATTTTTTTATATCTTGATATTTTAGAGTGCATAACTGTGGACTTTTCATTCATTACATTATTATTATTATTATTGAGAGATCTCTCTTCCTCTTATGAAATCGGTGAAATTGGTTTATTTCAGACACTCTTTATTTTCCTACGTAAAGTCTAATCAGTGAGACAATTCAGTTTTGTTTGGCGTAACTTTTGTGAAGGAGTGTGTGAGCGGCAGATTATTTTGAAGTTTCGGTCGGAACAGCTGATTTTTGTTTATACAGCTGCTATACTATATCTTGACTAGAAGTATGAAGCTGTGAAATCTTTCATTTTCTACAACTGATAGCAGTTGGTCATTAATTAAGATGAAGTTTAGCAACTTCTCAGTAAACATTCGAGCTCCGGGGCTTCAGCGACGTCTTCTTTTTGTTCAGTCTGAAGCAAGCAGTCTTGATTTCCACTGTCCTGCTGTCCTCACACATGTCCTGTATCAGTCTAACATACTTTTCTGCCACTCCAGATTTCCTCATGCAACACCACACCTCCTCCCTCAGCACCCTGTCAGATGCTTTTTCTAAATCCTCAAAGACACAATGGAGTTCTTTCTGACCCTCTCTGTACTTCTGCATCATCTGTGGTGCTCTTTCTTGGCATGGAACAATACTGCTGCTCAAAAATAGGTTTCTGTTCAGTACTCAGTTATATTTGTCCATGAAACCCGATGAATCTAATCAGTTACTTAAGTTACAAGCATGTCTTTAAGACATAAAAACTTGGATGACCCTTAATTTTTTGCTTTTAAATTCAGACAAGACTGAAGTTTTGATTTTTGGACGTGAGCATCTTAGGAATAAATTTTCCAGGGTTTCACTTTCTCAGGATGATATTAGTTTGGCTTCAGTTCTAATTTTAAAAACCTTGGTGTTATTTTTGATCAGGACTTGTATTTTAACCCTGACATGTAATATCACTAATGTAAGAAACATCTCGCCCAAAAGTGACAAGATCACTTCATCCAGATCTTTACAAAATGTATCTTTCTCCTCCTCATCACATCCAACCTGTGGAGCATAACCACTGACAACATTTAGCATCAGACCTTCTACTTCTACCTTCAGACACATCACCCTATCTGACACTCTTTTCACCTCTACTACATTCTTTGCCAACTCCTCCTTCAGGACCACCCCTACTCCATTTCTCTTTCTATCCACACCATGGTAAAACAGTTTGAACCCTGCTCCAATGCTGTGAGCCTTGCTGCCCTTCACTTGGTCTCTTGGACACATAAAACATCTACCTTCCTTCTCAGCATCATGTCAGCCAGCTCTCTACCTTTGCCTGTCATTGTCCCCACATTTAGAGTTGCAACCCTCAGTCCTACATTCTTCACTTTCCTCTTCTCCCTCTGTCTCCTGACATGTTTCTCTCCTCGTGGTCTTCGACTAACAGTAGCACAATTTCCGCCGGCCCCCTGTTTGTCAACAGCACCGGTGGCGGTCGTTGTTAACCCGGGCCTCGACCGATCCGGTATGGTTTCACTTTGATGAACTCATATTATGGTTTTGGCAAAAGTATTTTACATCAGATGCCCTTCCTGACATAAGCATTTACCGGGGCTTGAGACCAGCACAAGAGATACACTGGCTTGTGCTCCCCATTGGCTGGTTTCTGGACTGAATTAATCTGTACTATAATAATCTGGAGTGGATTAATCTGAACTGGGAGAAACTCTGTTGGACTCAGAGATAAAGGAAACAGAATCAAAGAGGTGAAGAGGTGGGGCTGTGGAACACACCTGTCTCACTCTCTCACAGAGCTTCCTGCACACAGACGCTACGTCTCGAGCATCGGTGGGGAATCTCTGCTGGCAGTGGTCCAGCGTACAGCTCTCCTCCGTCGCCTCTTGAACCTTCAGCCACAGAGCCGTCACAGCACTCTCGGTAACAAACTCGACCTCCCCGAACAGCACAGGGACACGCAGGATCACAGCACCTGTCAGACAGGTGTGAAGGTTTGGTCAGACGTTTCCACTCATGTGAACACAACTTCGTCTATAAAGAACATCAATCAAGCAAAGTGTAAAAAGACAAACACAGGTCAGAACATGAAAAACACACTAAAGATGTGAAAACAACTAACTTTAACTACTTTTATTACATAAGTGTAGTGAAGCAGGGGACAGCTTTGCTGTATCTTCACTACTAATTAATTATTCTTAAAGCTAGTTCAAGCACAAAGAATATTAATTATTTAATTACAACGGATTCTTTCTTTTTTGAGTTAAATTATGTGTCGTGTGACTGAGATAACTGTGAGGATTGTTTAATCAGTGACATGAGACGCCATTTTATGTTTGACCCATCAGAATAAATGCGGTCATTTATTTAACAGAATCAAAACTTAACATCAAAACATGTACACATTGATTTGCTGATCTGTTTCTGATTAATAAAAACTTGGCACGCTTTACTAACAAGACAACAGAACATTACTGATTGAGGCATCTAGATTACTGGCAAAATAGAAAAGTTTAAGCGAAGAAATGGAGCAGTTTGAAAGGAAGATGGATGAAGGAATATGTATGTTTGTTGACCAGAATTAGCACGCTTCTTTCAACACCAGCTCAAACCCCCGGTCCGCTTAGTGCGCGACACTCGTGACGTCTCTTTACCGTTGTAGTTGATGGACAGCTCCAGTATAGAGGTCCCTATGCACGCTACCTTTACAGCATCTCCGGTCAGGGTGGCTAGTCATCGTCAGAAGTTGTGTGGTTTACTCCGTTCAACAGAACAAGCTTCCTTCGAAGTTGTAGGGCGTTATGCCCGGGTGAGTTCACAGCGAGGCGCTGTGACTCCAGCTGGGATGGACAGACCCTCGTCTCACGGTCAAATCCATCAGCTATTGATTAAATCTGAAAGTTCCTTAGGAACTCTCAGGAAGACTCCATAGTCCCAAGAAAGACTCAGGAAAACTGAGTAAGACTCCAGGAAGACTGAAGCAGACTCAAAAAGACTCTAGGAAGACTCCGGTCAAAGATTCAAGAAGCCTCTAGGAAGACTGAATAGTTCCAGGAAGTGTTGACTTTTAAAGAGTACTCACTTCCGGTCACTTAGCACTTCCTGATTGGTTGAAACGACCAGCAGGGCCGGTGTTTCAGCGATGTCAGAGGGTTATTAGGAGTCAAAAAGACAGCAGAAATGTTTAGGAACGTTTAGTACAGACAGAGAAATGTTTTGAAGAAGTGAGAAACTTTGCAGGTGCTAGCTTCTTATTTACTGTCTGCTAGGTTTAAAAACAAGACACTTCGTTCTAATAACTTGCTTTCTGACTTTTGACCGACGTCACTACTCCTCATTCAGACTTAACTTGATTTCTAAGTCTAATGAGGTTTAAAAATCATTAATACTGTTTCACAGTTGATTTAAAATGAGTGGTTCACTTCAACATTTAGAAATGGTATGAACTAAACACACTTTGATTATCAAGATATTGTAAAATAGTAATGATAATGTAAAAAGAAGAGTGTTCTGTCAATTGATTAATTCAGGATACAATTAAATAGTGTCTTGATGAGCTAATTTGTATTTCTGGATTCAAATCAATGAAATAACAGTTCCTGTCCCATGAAGGTCTTCAGAGACAGATTGATGTCGGAGGCCTAGTTCACTACATAAGTAAACAACTACAACAATACATCAAATGAAGAGATCAGCATTAACTTCTCACTATGGATTAAAGCCAGGGAGGAAAGAAATGTTTCAAAACAAGATAAAAAAAGAGAAGGTTTTGGCAAAGCCCCAGCAAAAACACTATCATCCCTGAGTCTGCACCTCATGATAGCACATTTATGTCCCTTTTGCACCGCTCCTACTCAGCCCTGCTCAGATCAGCCGGATTTGCACCGAACTTAAGGATGGATTCTGGAGGTGTGTCCAGAATCCAAAATCCTGCTAACGAACTTTTAATGAACTTTAGTTCACCGAATGAGAGTTCTGTGATGAGTTAAACTCAAAGCAGTCTGCTCCTCAGATAAATAATATTAAATTATTATTTTATAGATGAATATTTCTATTCAGTCCCTGAGACGACTTCTGTTGTGACTTGGAGCTTTAGAAATAAACTGAATTAAATCTGATGAACCAGATCCTACAAAAACATTTATATTTAAAATTCCATATTTTTCTTCATTATTTGATGTATTTGCACTCATTTTTGATATGTGCTTTAGTTTCTTGTATACAGATTTTATTTTAGTGATTTAAGTGACGGTCAGTGATCATTGTTATTTCTCACCTTACTGACTTTGTCTTTAAAATAATAAAGAAAAAGTTGGCAATCCTCATTTGAAGAAATAAGAACAATCAAACAGTGATTTAAAGTTTAATTCTTGTTTAGTGATTTGTACATCTGTGGGTTAGAATAAAGTTGAACCAAAGGCTGTGTCTCTTCTTTAAACATATACAGGTCCTTCTCAAAAAATTAGCATATTGTGATAAAGGTCATTATTTTCCATAATGTAATGATAAAAATGAAACTTTCATATATTTCAAATTCATTGCACACCAACTGAAATATTTCAGGTGTTTAATTGTTTTAATACTGATGATTATGGCATACAGCTCATGAAAACCCAAAATGCCTGTCCCAAAAAATTAGCATATTTCATCCCACCAATGAAAGACAAGTGTTTTTAATACAAAATCAATCAACCTTTATTTATACAGGTAAATCCCATTGAGCCTCGAGGACTCATTTACAAGAGAGACCTGATTTCAACAAAGAAAGATGACAACAATGGACAACAGCAACAACAATAAACAGTTATAAAAAGTCATAATATATGGGGTTTTTTTTGTTGTTGTTTTTTGTTTTTTTACAAATAGGATGGCTAAAAGGAAAAGGTAACAAAAAAACAAAAAAAAAACAGCTAGATTCTAAGGCGAATGTAAAAAACTAAAAACAGGAACATGTCAGCATTGGTCCCTGCCAATTGGCTGTTCTTCTTCAAAAAACGCCAACCTTCAAATAATCATGTTCAGTTATGCACTCAATACTTGGTCGGGAATCCTTTTGCATGAATGACTGCTTCAATGCGGCGTGGCATGGAGGCAAACCGCCTGTGGCACTGCTGAGGTGTTATGGAGGCCCAGGATGCTTCGATAGCGGCCTTAAGCTCATCCAGAGTGTTGGGTCTTGGTCTCTCAACTTTCTCTTCACAATATCCCACAGGTTCTCTATGGGGTTCGGGTCAGGAGAGTTGGCAGGCCAATTGAGCACAGTAATACCATGGTCAGTAAACCATTCACCAGTGGTTTTGGCACTGTGAGCAGGTGCCAGGTCGTGCTGAAAAA
>NC_056511.1:613119-615451 GCF_014905685.2 Nematolebias whitei | reverse complement strand
CTCTGATCTGCTACAACCATATGTCCCACCGCGTTCCCTGAGGTCAGCGGACCAGTTGCTCCTCACAGTTCCAGGATCTCGTCTTAAGCGCAGAGGTGACAGGGCCTTCTCTGTAGCAGGACCAAGACTCTGGAACTAGTTACGTAAGAGTCCTTCTGCTGCAGGTGGTTGAGCACAGTGTGGACTATAGAGGAGATGGCATCTTTTGTTGATCGGTTCTCGTGGTATGCATACTGATGAGGGTCCTCGCTGATGTTGATGGTTGTTTTGATGTGAGTTATGACCAGTTTTTAGAAGTATTTAGTGACTATCAGGATGAGGGCCACTGGCCGATTGTCCATTCACTGTAGAACTTTTTGGGACTGGGATGATGGTGGCAGTCTTCAGGCAGGTGGGAACTGTCTCCAGGGTAAGTGAGGTGTTAAAGATGTCAGCCAGCACCTCGCAGAGCTGATCGGCACATTCTTTCAGCACCTACCTGGGGATGTTGTCTGGGCCGATTGCTTTGTGAGGATTAATCCTCCTGAAAGTACTCCTTACTTCTGCTGAGGTCACGCTGAGATGCTCTTCTTCCGGTGTTGAGGTGAGTCTGGTGCTAGGCGGTCTGTTTGGGTCTTCAAAGCCTGTGTAGAACTTGTTGAGGGCATCAGGCAGTGATGGGTCTCTAGGGCATTGTTCACTCCTGCCTTTATAATCTGTTATACTACGTTATGCGTACAAAATGAGCTTTGCTGACTTCCTGTCGTACAGGAAGTGGTGCTCGTTCTGTTTTTGAATGTTTGGTTTTAGGACTGCTTCCAAAAGTGCCTTCTGAAAACTGTAGGGTTTTATTTTTTTCTGCCCGGTAGAATTTTAATTTTTAAAGAAGTTTTAACGTATTTTTTACAAAGCCCCTTAAAGTCATCTGATCATTTTTTCTCAATCTATTAAAGAAAATCTTTTGCTTTTAAGTCGTTTTATTCCAAACACATTTCAGATTTTCAGCAGGGCAAAAACCAGAGTCCAAATTCAAAATTCAGGTCTCTCTTCTAAATGAGTCCTCATGGCTCAGTGGGACTAACTTGTATAAATAAAGGTTGAATGAATGAATACACATGCCCCTCCACATGCTCCGAGGGTTTTGTGAGGTGAATTGACCCTGGAGCCTCTGTGCATATGTAGCCTTGGCCCTCTTAATACCAGCAACAAGCGTTTTCCTTGTCCTTCTCAGCTCCTGTGAGTTTCCAGACCTGAAGGCAGTGTTCCTGGCTTTCAGCAAGGTGCGCACCTCTGCATTCAGCCAATGCCTCCTGTTCGAGTAGCTCTTAACATATCTGATGGTGGTGACATCATCAGCACATTTAATAATGTACTCCAGGACTGAGGATGTATATTGCTCCCAGGTCAACACCCCCCCCCCCTCCTTTTTAGCAGCTTCTCTGAAGACCTGCCAGTCTGTGCATTCAAAACAATCTCTTAGTATGGGGCTACTGTTCTGGATCCAAGTTTTACCTTTATTTTCAATGGTCTGGAGCGTCTCAGTGGGGGGAGATAAGCAGGTATCATTAAGATTGAGATGTGGTCTGACAGTCCTAGGTGGGGGCAGGATTCGGCTCTGTATGCATCTTTTACGTTTGTGTAAACATGGTCCAGTGTGTTGTTTCCATGTGTTGGAATTGCCACATGCTGGTAAAATCTTGGGAGGCAGTCTTTTAAATTCCCATGATTAAAGTCTCCAGCCACTATGTAAAGAGCCTCGGGGTGTTTACTCTATAGCAAGCTGAAAGTATCATGAAGCTCCTGCAAAGCGTCTGTAGCATTAGCATCAGGGGCTATGTAAACAACTGTTATGAAGGCCACTGTAAACTCACGGGGTAGATAATATGGTTTACATTTCACTGTTAGCTGCTCCAAAGCCTCGGAGCATGAGCTTTTTACCAGCGTACAGTTTATGCACCAACTTTTACTCATGTAAATGCACACTCCGCCTCCCCTCGATTTCCCCGTTAGAGCCACCGTGCACAGGCGTGTGCAGGAAATGGGCTACAGGTGCCGCATTCCCCAGGTCAAGCCACTTTTGAACCAGAAACAGTGGCAGAAGCGCCTGATCTGGGCTACAGAGAAGAAGCACTGGACTGTTGTTCAATGGTCCAAAGTACTTTTTTCGGATGAAAGCAAATTTTGCATGTCATTCGGAAATCAAGGTGCCAGAGTCTGGAGGAAGACTGGGGAGAAGGAAATGCCAAAATGCCAGAAGTCCAGTGTGAAGCACCCACAGTCAGTGATGGTCTGGGGTGCCATGTCAGCTGCTGGTGTTGGTCCACTGTGTTTTATCAAGGGCAGGGTCAATGCA
>NC_056511.1:606282-613019 GCF_014905685.2 Nematolebias whitei | reverse complement strand
GTGTGTGTGTTAACAGTTGTGCGTTAAGAAGTGTGTGCAGTGTTTCCCCTAGTTAGCTTGCCATGGCAGGGTGCTCGTCTCATCCATGATTTTTCTGATGGGGGGGACGGAGACATGTCTGAGCGCAGCTTGTACTAACAGTTTTTGAGCAGGGCCAGGGGGTGCTCAACATGAGGGAAGAGGCAATGTGTGTGCTGCCTTTGGCTTTTTAGCTAGAGAGTCTGTATTTTGTGCCGCTACCATAGTGATTTGTCAGTGCCGGGTGGGGGTGGGAGAGGCAAGTTTAGTTTGGTAGGTGGGGTGCTCAGTTCTGTTGACGGGGTGGGGCACCCTGCCTGTATAATGGTAGGGGAAACACTGGTGTGTGTGTGTTAACAGTTGTGCATTAAGAAGCATGTGTGTGTTGACAGGTGTGTGTGTGTGTGTTTTAACTAGGGCTGGGTACGCTTCTAAAAAAATCGCTATCAGTACCGGTGTCGGTACCTTCACCTCGGTGTCGGTTCCTTGATGGTTCTTTTTCGGTAACAATTTTGTAATTACTATTAATTCTAACAAGAATAAAATGACGTTACACATTACAGTACAAATTGTAAGTTTTATTTTTTAACTTTGGTATTTTTCTGTTCCAAGCAGTTTTCTTACATTAAAATAAACAAATAATTTCCAGTTCAAAAGACCAGTTTCAAACCAGTGACAGGTCAGTGTCTAATGGTCACTGCTACACACTGAGGACCTTTTCACTGAACAGTTCTTCTTCAGAAACATCAACATGTCTGTTTTCTCTGGACACAAACAAGCTGCTCCTGGCTGACGGTGTCTCCAGCAGTAGAACATGTTCCCTCTGAGGCTGTAGATGATGCTTGTTGCACACACAGATACCTGGTTGTCAGTTTGACATATTGTCCCTCACATTCCACCAGCAGGTCACTGGATTCACTGAGGTTAGGGTTGATGCAGACTTCTGCACCTCTGTGTCTCTGCCTGAATCTTCTCTGTGGTTCTCTGGGGTTTAGGGCTCTGACCATCTCCCTAACTGACATGAGAACAAAACATCAACAATAACATGGTTGTGTTATTATTGATCAAAAATCATTATCTAGGCTGAGAGATACTGGTTTAACTGGTCAACAACATCCTTTATAGCTTAACTTACCTCCACCATGCAGCTCCATTGTAGTTAAAAGCAGAAAACTTTAACAACAAAGTCTGTGACTGTCCTGTGCCCCCCCCCCCCCCCCCCCACCACCTCTCTTTTCTTTTGTTCTCACATCTGGGTCAGAACCTCCTGTGAGGAGAACATGAACATAAACAGTGAACATTAGTGAACTGTTTAAGCAGCTGACTGGATGGATGAGCACATTTTTACAATCTTCATCTGTTACTGTCAATCTTTAGTTAGCTTCTGAGTTTAGCTAGCTACGTAGATAAAGTAAATTTACACACTAATATCTTAAAGTTAGCGTTACATGGATCATAGTTTAACTCAGCGATGTACGTGTTCAGCTGCAGTAACGTTAACAAACGTAAACTCACCAGCTGAAACACAGACACAGAGCCGTCCTCGGGAGTTCTTTGAAGAAGACGAGTCCAGTCGTGAAATGTTGAGTCCGTTTAACACACACAGACCGACTAACGCTGAAAGGAGGGGGGGCTGCTGCTGTCCGTCTGTCTTCTTGCAGAGAAACACGGAGCAACTTTCTGCTCACATGAACCCCGTCTGTGGGCGTCACCAGCATCATAGACATACATTTTACAAACCGGGTTCCAAAAAAGTTGGGACACTAAACAAATTGTGAGCAAAAAAAACTTAGGATCCATAATAATACATTTACTAATATTTTTTGCCATCACACTTTGATTTCTTCCCAAAAACGTATTGTTTTTTTCTCAATACCACATACAATGTATAAACCAGATTCCAAAAAAGTTGGGACACTAAACAAATTGTGAATAAAATCTGAATGCAATGATGTGGAGGTGCCAACATCTAATATTTTATTCAGAATAGAACACAAATCACAGATCAAAAGTTTAAACTGAGAGAATGTATCATTTTAAGGGAAAAATCTGTTGTTTCCAAATTTCATGGCGTCGACAAATCCCAAAAAAGTTGGGACAAGTCCATTTTTCCCACTGTGTGGCATCCCCCCTTCTTCTTACAACACTCAACAGACGTCTGGGGACAGAGGAGACCAGTTTCTCAAGTTTAGAAATAGGAATGCTCTCCCATTCATGTCTAATACAGGCCTCTAACTGTTCAATCGTCTTGGGCCTTCTTTGTCGCACCTTCCTCTTTATGATGCGCCAAATGTTCTCTATAGGTGAAAGATCTGGACTGCAGGCTGGACATTTCAGTACCTGGATCCTTCTCCTATGTAGCCATGATGTTGTGATTGCTGCAGAATGTGGTCTGGCATTATCGTGTTGAAAAATGCAGGGTCTTCCCTGAAAGAGATGACGTCTAGATGGGAGCATATGTTGATCTAGAACCTGAACATAGTTCAGGTTCTAGATCAACGGAGCGTTGATAACAACTTGGGCTATCCTTGTCCTCTCTGGTCCGGATGACATGACGTCCCAGTGTTCCATAAAGAACTTCAAATTGTGACTCATCTGACCACAGAACAGTCTTCCATTTTGCCACACTCCATTTTAAATGACCCCTGGCCCAGTGCAAACGTCTGAGCTTGTGGAGCTTGCTTAGAAATGGCTTCCTCTTTGCACTGTAGAGTTTCAGCTGGCAACAGCGGATGGCACGGTGGATTGTGTTCACTGACAATGCTTTCTGGAAGTATTCCTGAGCCCATTCTGTTATTTCCTTGACAGTGGCATTCCTGTTTGAGGTGCAGTGACGTTTAAGGGCCCGGAGATCACGAGCATCCAGTAGAGTTTCACGGCCTTTACCCTTACGCACAGCGATTGTTCCAGATTCTCTGAATCTTTTGATGATGTTATGCATGGTTGATGATGATAACTTAAACGTCTTTGCTATTTTACGCTGGGTAACACCATTCTGGTATTGCTGCACTATCTTTCTGTGCAACAATGGTGGAATTGGTGATCCTCTTACCATCTTGGCTTCTGAGAGACACCGACACTCTGAGAAGCTCTTTTTATACCAATCATGTTGTCAATTGACCTAATTAGTGTTAATTGGTTTTCCAGCTGTTCGTTATATGCTCAATTTCCTTTTTCCAGCCACTTATTGTTACTTGTCCCAACTTTTTTGGGATTTGGTGACACTGTGAAATTTTGAATCAACATTATTTTTCCTTTAAAATGTTACATTTACTCAGATTAAACTTTTGATCTGTCATCTATGTTATATTACAAATAAATTATTAACATTTGCCATCTCCACATCATTGCATTCAGTTTTTATTCACAATTTGTTTAGTGTCCCACCTTTATTGGAATCCGGTTTGTACATAGATCTGGTGCGGCAGCTCTACACAGCTCCGGGTGTAAACACGTAGTCTATTTGTCATATGTCTGCGTTGTACCTGCCTGCATGTTGAAACCACGTGACATGTTACAGCCAATACCGAAACTTGACACCGAAAAAAGAGTGACGTTTCAATCCATACACCGACCGGTGCAGTTTCATGGGTGCCATTTAAGAACCTCGGTTCGGTACTGAGCCCTAGTGTTAACAGGTGTGTGTGTGTGTTAACAATTGTGTTTTAAAAAGTGTGTGTGTGTGTTAACAGGTGTGTGTGTTAACAGTTGTGTGTTAAGAAGTGTGTGTGTGTGTGTTAACAGGTGTGTGTGTGTGTGTTAGCAGGTTTTTGTGTGTTAGCAGGTTTTTGTGTGTTAACAGGTTTGTGTGTGTTAACAGATGTGTGTGTGTATTAACAGGTGTGTGTGTGTTAACAGGTGTGTGTTAACAGGTGTGTGTGTGTGTATTAACAGGTGTATGTGTGGTTCAGTGGCCTCAGGATTCCATCTCTGCTCTTTGCAGATGATGTGGTACTGTTGGCGTCATTGTGCCGTGATCTTCAGCTCTCACTGGAGCGGTTCGCAGCTGAGTGTGAAGCGGCTGGAATGAGAATCAGAACCTCCAAATCTGAGGTCATGGTCCTCAGTCAGAAAAGGATGGATTGTTCTCTTCCGGTCGAGGGTGAGGTTCTGGCGCAAGTGGAGGAGTTCAAGTATCTTGTGGTTTTGTTCACGAGTGAGTAGGGGTGCACCGATAAATCGGCCCCGATTTCCTTAATTCGATTCAATTCAATTCAAAAATACTTTATTAATCCCAGAGGGAAATTATTTGTTGTTGTAACTCGTTATCCTCATTTCATTAAGAGATGTTATAGATGCTGATGCTGTAGGCAGGAAGGATCTCTTGTAAAGGTCCATCCCACAGTGGATCCTAAGAAACTGGCTGCAGATGCTGTCTGATCTGTCCCCCCAGACTCGGCTGGCCGCTCGGTTCCCTTGGGCTGTAGGACCGCCCAAATGCCGGGCAGAACTCCTCCCAGAGCGATGGCCACTCCTCCCAGCAGTCTGCCGAGCTCCTCATTGCTGCAGACAGCCAACTGTAGGTGCTGAGGGACGATCCTGTCCTTCTGCTGTCATGAACCGTGTTTCCTTCTAGTTCAAGGATCTCAGTGGTCAGGCACTCGAGCACAGCTGGCAGGTAGATGAGAATGTGTCCACAGAACATCTTTTTCAACTCACTTGAGATTTGGGGCTGTAGTTGAGATATTATTTGAGCTTTTGAGATGTTAATCAGCTGCTGTTGGTTGTAGAAAACTGCCTTGTTGCCATGGTTACGCATCATAACAAATGTCCAAAACTAAAAAAAAGTTTCAGTAAAAATCCTTCCAGCTGCACATCATCCGATACCAGAGGAAACAATCATCCAAAAAATGTGATTTACATCCAGAAAAAGAGGAATTAAAGTTTCTAAAAGCAAAATCTCAAAATGAAAGTAACAGAGCTGCTCCAACATGCAGCCACCTGGAGCGGCGCAATTCTAGAACTAATTTGGGGAGATCGGCAATCGGCCGATCTTTAAATGAGAAGCCGATTTTATCCACCGATCGTATCTGCCTCCGCAAAGGTCTGAAAATCAGCTGCTGTCCCCTTTTGCTCCACTGTGAGAGCTCACACACAGGTCACTCGGAGCAGCCATGTCGTCGGTTTGGAAGTTCTACGCTGTAAAAGAAAATGAGCCAAAGATCGCAATTTGCAATTCGTGTAAAGCCGAAGTAAGTCGTGGTGGAGCCACCACCAAAACCTTTAATACAACAAACCTCGTTCGCCATTTAAGAAATCACCACGCCGCCAAGTATGCAATGTTTGAAGAGAGCAACCAAGCTAAGGCTAATGCTAAAGCTAGCGCTAACAAAGAGCCAGTCGTTGGGTCGCTGTTAGCTTTTATGAGCAACGAAAAGAGCAAAGCTACCACGAGGAAAGTGATGGAGTTCATGGCATTAGACGACCAGCCATTTTCAGTCGTTGAGGACAAAGGTTTTAGAAGCTTGATGCAGCACGTGTGCCCACGATATAATATGCCGAGTCGGAAATATTTTTCTGATGTTGCATTACCGGAGTTGTTCAGCCAAGTTTCGAGAGACACCCGCAGCCTGCTAAAAGCTAATACAAATACGCTCAGCTTTACAACAGACATCTGGACTTCTGATGTAAGTTTAATGTCCATGTTAAGTTTTACTGCACAGTGGATTGACGAACAGTTCGAACTTCATCAAGTGCTCTTAAACTGTAAAGAAATGGCGGGGTCTCACACTGCGGCCAATTTATCAGCAGAGTTTAAGGCGATGCTGAATCACTGGGAAATCGATAATGGAAGAGTTCACGTTGTTTTACGGGATAATGCTCGTAATATGGCCAAAGCGCTGGATGATATCAACCTGAAAAGTTTACCCTGCCTGGCACACACACTGCAACTGGTTGTAAATGAGGGACAGCTGGCGCAGCGCAGCATCACAGACATGGTGGCAACAGGAAGGAGAATTGTTGGACATTTTAAGCATTCATCACTTGCCTATTCCCGACTTTATGACATACAGACACAGTTAGGTCAACCCAGGAAACGATTACAGCAAGACGTTTCAACGAGGTGGAGCAGCACAGTCTACATGCTGCAGTCGCTGTTGGAGCACAGACGTGCTACTGGCGTGTATGCTGCTGAGCATGAGTTACCAGCCACACTCACAGCACACCAGTGGGAGCTACTGGACAATGTGCTCACCATTCTTGCACCTTTTGAGGAACTCACAAAGGAGATTAGCTCATCAACAGCTACAGCAGCAGATGTCATCCCAGCCATCACTGCACTCAAGCGGATTTTGGAGAGGCAAGCGAGCACAGACCGTGGCGTGGGTAGAGCCAAAGCTACGCTGCTGGAGGCTGTTGTGAGAAGATTCAGCAACATTGAGCATGAGCCCCTGTACAGCTTGGCCACTGTTCTGGATCCAAGGCAAGTAACTATTAACATTCTATTTTAGCCATAATGACTTTTAGCCTACTACTATATTTCAACAAACATTTAAATTAAATTAAAAATAAAAATGTATTGATTGAAATGCATTTCTTTATTTACATGCAAGTCATAAAAACTGTTAATGTATACAAAACACAATGATTGACCCATCTTTCTTTGTTTATGCAAAACAAGGTACAAGAATCGCTACTTCTCAGCAGAGGTGAAAGATGACGTGAAACTGCTCCTTTTGACCAAACTTGCAGAGGGGGAGACCAGATGCACACCTGCT
>NC_056511.1:601780-606182 GCF_014905685.2 Nematolebias whitei | reverse complement strand
GAGCAGAGGTTGAATAGAGCATGTACCATTGTGTCTTAGGGGGAAGTAAATTTGACAGTCATCGGCATAGAAGTGGAAGGGCATGTTGTGTTTCCGGAAAATAGCACCAAGCAGCAGCAGGTATAAAGAGAATAGGAGGGGACCCAGGATGGACCCCTGCGGAACCCCACATTTAAGCTCTGCCTCTGCGGAACTAAAATCCTTGATGGAGACACAAAAGGATCTGTCAGTGAGGTAAGATCTGAACCAATTGAGGGCTGATCCTGTGACGCCCACCCACTACTCCAACTTAACAATGAGGATCTCATGGTCAATGGTGTCAAAGGCGGCTGTGAGGTCCAACAGGACAAGCAGCACAGAATCACCGGTATCTGTGAATCTGAAGATGTCGTTAAAGACCTTCAGCAGGGCAGTTTCAGTGCTGTGGAGAGGTTTAAAGCCAGATTGGAAAAGCTCTAAGATGGCGTGATTCTCCAGGAAGCACTTCAACTGGGATTCGACCATTTTCTCCAGTACTTCAGAAACAAATGGGAGTTTGGAGACAGGCCGGTAGTTGGAAACGACTGAGGGGTCAAGGTTTTTTTTTTTTTATTCAGGAGAGGCTGGACAGCGGCATGTTTAAAGGATTTTGGCACCACGCCAGTGGATAAACTACTGTTTACTGTAGCAAGAATGGATGGACTTAAGAGTTGGAAACACATCCTTTAGTAATCGAGGGGGGACCACATCAAAGGGGGAACCAGAAGGTTTCAAGCTGCACATGACCTGCTCTAGAGAAGATAGAGTCATGGGTTCAAAATGGTCAAAAGGAGCTACAGATTGAGGTGGGATGGATGGGTCATAAATTGGAGGGGAAATGAGAGCCCTGGTGGTCGCATTTTTTTCCACAAAGAAATGTAAGAAGTTGTTGCACAGCTCAGTCGAGGCTTCCAGAGGTGATGTTCAGTGAGGTGGAGAACAGAGTTTAGGGTGGAGAAGAGGACACGTGGGTTGTGAGAGTTTGAGGTAATTATATCAGAGAAGAATTTGGATTTAGCAGCTTTTACTGTTTTCTGATAACAGCGCCAACTCTCTTTAAGTATTTGAAAAGAGACCTGCAGCCTGTCTTTCCTCCACTTTCGCTCCGCCCTCCTACATTGCTGCCTAACGGCCTTGGTGACGTCACTCAGCCAAGGTTCTGCTCTCAGTTTTGATTTTCTAGTTTTAACAGGTGCAACATGATCCAGAGTCTTTAAGCAGACAGAGTTGAACTGGGATGTCAGCTCCTCAGTGGTGGTGAGAAACACTGGGGGTTGAATTATCATTTCAGAGTTATAAACATCTGTGAAGCGTGCGGCAGTGAAGTGGTTAATGGTCCGGGTCCTACATGCAGGAATGCACGGCTTAGGAGTTAGATGGGGGAGGGTGAACTCAAACCGGACTGGCATGTGGTCTGAAAAAAATTATCACCAATAACAAGATTATTAACAGTCACATCATGAGTTAAAACAAGATCCAGTGTATGTCCACGCTCTTGGGTGGGACCATTTACATGCTGAGTTAAATTAAATGAGTCCAATAAATCTAAAAAGTCCTTAACCAAGGGCTTCTCAGGACAGCACACGTGCAAATTAAAGTCCCCAATAATGAAAACATGCTCATATTTTGGTGTGATTTCAGCCAAGAAATCAGAAAACTCATTTATGAAATCCTTAGACCGAGGTGGGCGGTAGAGGAGTGCAAATAAAGTCTGAGGTGAATGTCCAAGTTCAAAGACGCTCAGCTCAAAGCTGGCACGGGAAACTGGGATGGGCAGTTGTATACAGTCAAAAGTTGATTTGAATATTGTTAATAATCCACCACCGCGCCGTCCTGATGGCCGCGGGGCGTTTAAATATAGACAGTTCTGTGGCAATAATCCTGTCAAGGCGCTGGACTCACCCAGAGACATCCAAGTCTCTGTGATGCAGAGAAAGTCCAAATTGTGCTCTTGAAAGTAGTCCCTGAGGATAAAATTTTAGTTGGTAACAGATCTTGCGTTGACCAAACACATCCGGATATTGTCCGAAGTGGAGCTAGCAGCAGTGGAGCTAGCAGCAGTGGAGCTAGCAGCGGTGGAGCTAGCAGCGGTGGAGCTAGCAGCGGTGGAGTTAGCGCGCGCTAATGGCTGCAGGTTTTCAATAACAGCCCCTCCAGGTCGGTCCGAGCTGCGCACCGGCTGACAACTCCCGTTGGTTACCTGGTCCGGGCACACAGGAAAGGAAGATGCAGCGCGCAGGGCTTTAAGCTTCACCAGCTGACCAGCACGTTTTCCCCGGCGTCTGAAGCGAGATCTCCGGGCAGGGAGGTGAGGAGCACAGCGGAGGTAAGCTGGCATGTCCGCCAGCAGGGGGGGAGGAGGGGGGGGTCCAAAGGTACGCTCATATTGTTCCAAATAAGCAACTTCAGTGACAGAAAAACGAAGATCCAAAAGTTGTTGTCTGTCATACACCAGCAGAGAGTTGATGTCACAGATGTGAAATGCAAAAAAAAAAAATAATCCGAACACCATCAGCAGAGGTGGATTGCAAGCCATATACACGGGCACCATCTTACCGGAAGTCACCAATATGAGCCTGCTTTCTGGTCTTGGTTAGCACATGAGCAGCAGAGTTTTGTAACAGTTAAAGACTGGACACATTTTTCTTAGGGAGACCAGAAAGCAGTGCATCACAGTAGTCTAAACGGCTAGAAATAAAAGCGTGCATCAAAGTCTCAGCATTGGTGAGAGAGAGAAGAGGGCGGACTCTGGCTATATTTTTTAAATGGTAAAATCCTGTTTTGACAATATATTTGATATGAGGACTAAAAGTAAGCTCAGAGTTCATTGATACGCCACGAGGTGAGATATTTCATGGAGCCCCAGTCTGAGGGAGATTGACAGTCATGTTTAGCTTCTTCCATTTTCTAATAATTGCTCCAACATTGATCTTTTTTCAACAAGCTGCTTGGCAGTTGCCCCGTAGCCCTTTCCAGCCTTGTGGAGGTCTACAATTTTGTCTCTGGTGTCTTTGGACAGCTCTTTGGTTTTAGCCATGCTAGTAGTTGGAGTCTTACTGATTGTGTGGGGTGGACCGGTGTCTTTATGCAGCTACCGACCTCAAACAGGTGATTCTAATTTAGAATCATAAGTGGAGTGGAGGTGGACTTTTTAGAGGCGGACTAACAGGTCTTTGAGGGCCAGAACTGTTGCTGATTGGCAGGTGTTCAAATATTTGCAGCAGTAACACACATATAAATTATTTAAAAATCATAAATTGTGATTTCCAGATTTTTTTGTTTTAGATTATGTCTCTCACAGTGGACATGCACCTAAGATAAAAATTTCAGACCCCTCCATGATTTCTAAGTGGGAGAACTTGCAAAGTCGTAGGGTGTTCAAATACTTATAATCCTCACTATACACATATATATATATATATATATATATATATATGTATATACATATACATATATATATATATACAAACGTATATATATATACACACACACATATATATATACCCACACATGTATATACACACACACACATATACACATATATAAGTCTGTATATTTCATATTAGGTTAAGTTTAGAAAATATAACAAATGTTAGAACAATATGGTTAAAAATAACTGAAGTCTGTATTTCATGTTGAGTTAAAGGTTAATGTACTATGGTAGGCTGAAGTCTGTTTACGTTTGTATTTATATATTTTGAATTATTTGTCTGTGATGGACTGGAGACCTGTCCCGGTGTCCCCCACCTCTCACACAGTGATGGCTGATATGGGCACCAGTGACACCAGTGACTCGTAAAGGAAGAAGTGGATAAAGATGATGGATGGATGAATTATTTGTTCACAGATTTTTTTATTTTATTTTATATTTTTAGAAAAATTCAGGCAACTAAGCTAATATTGGTAATTTAAGTTACAAAAATTTAGGCACTCCTATATTTTTTCTTATTTTTGATATAAATATAAAATGAATAAAAAATATTTGATACAGTAAAGAACCTAAAATGATTGTTTTAAATAAATGTTCTATTTGTTTACATTGTTGTTTAATAACAAAGAAGGTTGAATCATGTCATCTGGACTTCGTTTTTTTTGTTAAAAAGAAACGTTTCGCCCCTCATCCAAGAGGCTTCGTCAGTCTGAGGCCTAGCCATCTGGTATTACCCAGAAGCCACCCTGACTCTTGTGTTTCAAGCCTGCCTCAGATACCCCTGAAGTCTGGCCTTTTCACTAATGGTTTCAAAAACACAAAGTTTGTTTTCTCAGTCATCCAGGTATATAACAACAAAGAAGGTTGAATCATGTCATCTGGACTTCGGGTTTTTTTTTGTTAAAAAGAAACGTTTCGCCCCTCATCCAAGAGGCTTCGTCAGTCTGAGGCCTG
>NC_056511.1:578442-601680 GCF_014905685.2 Nematolebias whitei | reverse complement strand
GACAGCAATGATGACTCAGATTGGTCTTTCTATTGCTGCACTCAAACTTGCTGTTCCGGTGAAAGAGCAACCCACTGATAGTGAGGCTGTGCTGACCCCACCAGTACCATCAACGAGCAACCCATCACCTGTCCTACCATCAGTCACAAGTTGGTCAGTTCCGCCAACCGTAGTCCCAATTTCAGGCAGTGAGCCACGGCAACTACCTAGTTCCACTTCACAACCAGCACCAAGACAATCCGCTGCCAGCATAAATCTCCATCCACCCGAAGTCCAGCGCTATGTCGTGTAGCACATTGTAAAGAATGAAGACAGTTCTACACATCATCAGCAGCTCAGAATGTTTTCAGGACGTGTACCCAGACCAAACCATGAAGCAGACTTTGAAACATGGAGGTCTGGAGTGGAATTGTTATTGAAGGATCCGGCTGTGTCTGATGTCCAGCGTTCGAGAAGGATAGTGGACAGTCTCTTGCCTCCAGCTGGTGATATAGTCAAGCACCTAAGTCCTGACACACTGCCCACTGTGTACTTGGAGACACTTGATTCTGCATATGCGACAGTGCAGGATGGTGATGAATTGTTTGCTAAGTTTATGGATACCTTCCAGAATGTTGGAGAAAAGCCATCGGCCTACCTTCAACGGCTCCAAGTTATGCTGAATTCTGCAATGAAGAGAGGGGGTGTGGCAGAGGCTGACGTTAACCGTCAATTATTACAACAGTTCTGTCGTGGGTGCTGGGACGACAACTTAATTGCAGAGCTTCAATTGAAACAAAAAAAAGTAAAGCCACCTAACTTTGCTGAACTGTTGCTCCTTTTACGTACAGAAGAAGACCAGGAAGCAGCAAAAGCCCTGCGCATGAAACAGCACCTGGGGTCTACAAAGCAGAAAGTTATGACCATAGTAAGGGTGAAGAAAAGGGAACCTTAGCTGCCCTGACCAGCACCACAGAAAGACTGGTCCAACAGCTAGCTGATGTCCAGCAACAGCTAGCCTTGCTGACTGCTCACCAGCCTAACACCTCTTATCATAAGACTCAGACTTTCAGGCAGCACCCTGGTAAACCTGAGAAACTTTTGGCATCATCATCCAGCAGAACCCCATCTCAACCCAAACCAGGCTACTGTTTCAGATGTGGTGAAGATGGTCACGTGAGACCACAGTGCCAGAACGAACCCAATCCAACTCTTGTTGCCAAGAAGAAAAAGCAGCATGCCCAGAAGCAACAAACCTTTCGTCAAAATCATTTAAACTAAGTCCGGTGCCTTTTGAGGGACTAACGGGTGCCAGGGATCAAAATTGTCCCAGGAATATAAAGAAAGTCACTCAGTGTGCAGAACAGTTCATAGATAAAGTTCCAGACCAATTACCAAAAGGGCTCATTGGCTCAAAATGTTCTGTCATCCTGAACATTTCTGGATCCAACTGTAACTGTCTACTGGACACAGGTTCACAGGTGACCACCATTCCTGTTTCTTTTTATAACAAGAACCTTTCTGACCAACCTGTGAAGCCACTGAACAATCTGCTTGAAGTGGAAGGGGCTGCAGGACAATCTGTGCCTTATCTGGGCTATGTTGAACTCATATTGACCTTTCCTAAAGACTTTTTAGGAACAGATTTTGAGGTTTCAACACTTGCTTTAGTTGTTCCAGATGTTCGTCCAGAGAGTACATCACCTGTGCTTATCGGAATGAACACATTGGAGATCTTGTATGCTCAATACATTGACAGTGAGTTTTCTACCTTTCAGCCCCAAGCTTATGGCTATAAAGCAGTGATGAAACTTCTGGAACTGCGTCACAAGAAAACCCAGATGGGAAGTGCGGAGGTTGTGCGACTAATGAGCCAAACTCCATTCCTCATTCCAGCAGGGAAGACAATGGTCCTGGAAGGTTCTGCTAAAATTGACACCCAGTCTAGAGTTAGGTGGGCAATCATTGAACACCCGTCTTTAGCTCTTCCTGGAGGACTGTGTGTGCAGCGTTGTTTGATCACCCTTAAACGCCACATGCCATGTAAAGTCCCTGTAGTCATCAGAAATGAGTCGGAGCAAGACACCTGGATCCTACCCTTGTCTGTTATTGCTGACATTTGTGAAATATCTACCATCTTATCACAACAAGTGGTTGCCTCTACAACAAAGCCTCACAAGGAAACTAGTTTGGATTTCAACTTTGGTGATTCGCCTATTCCACCAGAATGGAAGGAGCGCATAACGACAAGATTGAACGACATGCCTGAAGTATTTTCTCATCATGAAATGGACTTCGGCTGTACAAATAAAGTGAAACATCGCATTAAGCTCAACGATGAGACACCATTCAAGCATCGAGCACGTCCTATCCATCCGTAGGATCTTGAAGCTGTTCGTAAGCACCTGCAGGATCTGCTTGAATCAGGGGTTATAAGAGAGTCTGAATCACCATTCTCTTCTCCAATTGTGGTTGTCCGTAAGCAGAATGGGGATGTGAGGCTGTGCATTGATTATAGAAAGTTAAACCTACAAACAGTTAAGGATGCATATGCGCTTCCAAACTTGGAAGAATCCTTTACAGCCTTAACTGGGTCCAAATGGTTTACAGTGCTGGATTTGAAATCTGGCTTTTACCAGATAGAGATGAACGAGGAAGATAAGCCAAAAACTGCATTTGTCACACCTCTTGGTTTTTGGGAGTGGAATCGGATGCCGCAGGGGGTAACCAATGCCCCGAGTACCTTTCAAAGATTGATGGAGAAGTGTATGGGAGACTTGCATCTTAATAAAGTACTTGTGTTCATTGACGATCTTATTGTCTTCTCCACCTCTCTTGAGGAACATGAGAGGAGGCTAATGCAAGTACTAACCAGACTAAAAGAGTTTGGTTTAAAATTGTCCCCTGAAAAATGTAAGTTCTTCCAAACCAGTGTGCGGTATTTGGGCCATGTTGTGTCTGAAAAGGGGGTAGAAACGGACCCAGAAAAGATATCTGCATTAAAATCCTGGCCAGTTCCCCAAAACCTTAAAGAGCTAAGATCTTTTCTGGGATTCGCTGGTTACTATAGGCGGTTCATTAAAAACTATGCTACCCTTGTCAAGCCGCTAAACCTCCTCACACGTGGCTATGCACCAGTTCGTCAGTCCACCAAGACTAATGGTCTTTTGGCTAAGTACCTTGATCCCAAACAGTCCTTTGGTGAAAGGTGGACCACTGATTGCCAAACTGCCTTTAGTGCAGTAATTGAGAAGTTGACCTCTGCTCCTGTACTTGGATTTGCCAATCCTAAGTTACCTTATATTCTCCACACAGATGCAAGCACAATAGGGCTGGGAGCTGTGTTATACCAGGAGCAGGAAGGTAAGCTCAGAGTAATTGCCTATGCCAGCCGAGGCTTGTCCCAGAGTGAATCAAGATATCCAGCCCATAAGCTTGAGTTTCTGGCCTTGAAGTGGAGTGTGACAGAGAAGTTTCATGATTATCTGTATGGGGCCAGCTTCACTGTCATTACAGATAGCAATCCACTCACATATGTCCTGACATCAGCAAAGCTTGATGCCACCAGTCACCGTTGGTTAGCTGCACTTTCTACATACTCATTTAATATGCAGTATCGTGCTGGAAGACAAAATTTAGATGCTGATGCCCTGTCAAGGCGCTCTCATGGGGAAGCTTCAGAAAAAGACCTTCCATGCAAAGAGTGGGAGCTAGTTCACCAACTCACAAAGCAATTGAGTGAACCTGGCGGTGCTAAGGAGATATCTTCTGACATTGTGGATGGCATTTGTCAGAGTTGTCTGGTGAGAACACACCTCCAGTCAGACTCATTACATAATATCACCATGGTTGAGTCCTTATCAGCCAGCATCAAGGTCATTCCAGACACTTATGTCAAGGAACACTCATATGGCTTGCCAATTATTCCATCTCTGTCACAACATGATTTAAAAGAAGAACAGCAATCTGATCCTGCTATCCGCGAGGTAGTTTATCAGCTTGAGACGGGTGAAAAGATTCCCCACACAGCTCGAGAGGAATTGCCCGAGCTGCCCTTGTTGCTGCGAGAATGGAGCAGGCTGGAGTTGGAGAAAGGTGTGTTGTATAGGAGAAGGCAGGAAGATGACAAACTCATTTTCCAACTAGTTCTTCCTCCAAACCTACGCTCTACAGTCCTCAAAGCCCTCCATCAGGATATGGGGCATATGGGCATAGAACGTACACTCGATCTGGTACGCCAAAGGTTCTTTTGGCCAAAGATGGCAGCTGTAGTGGTCACGTAGGTACGTGCCACTAGTTGTAGTATGACAATATATGAGATATATATGCATACTTTTTCACGAGTTCCTCATCTTTCTGGCTGTGTAATGACGTGCATTGAATTTAACAGAAATGTAACGAGAGACGTTATTATCTTTGACCCATCAAATCAATGCGGTCATTTATTTTCAGAATCAAAGTTTAACATCAAACATTTACATTAATTTGGCAAAATATGAAAATAATAACAGACAAGTTTCACAAATAATGAGCTTCAATCACGCGGCGGTGATTGAAGACTTTGCTTCAGATATTTCTAAAGTATCTGTACTGATTTTATGAGAGAGAGAAGAGTTTTAAGATGAAATGGAGTTATCTTACAGAGAGATATGTGAGGGAATTAATCTGTTTGACCAGAACGTGCACGCTTCATCAGATCTCAGCTTGCCTCCGGTACACTTTAATCGAAGAGGAGACTGTTACCTGGTTGACGTAAATCAGCTCGATAGAGAATCCTCCAGACTTTTCAGCGTCTCCGTTGAGAGCAGCTGAAATCCTTAGATAGTCGTGTGTGGTTTTCAAACAGAAATTATAATCCCAAAACGTCTCTGGATCATCTTGAATGCGTTTGCACCCAAGACCTCTGAACTCCTTTCATTCTTCAGAACTTCTCAGACTCTAACAGAATCTTTCAACTCCAGCAACTCTCTAGTTCTTCATCTCCCGAATTCTTTTCCATTCTCCATTCTGAGTTCTAACATGAACTGGGAAGTTGCCACATTTTAAATGGGTCGACTTCCGGTTCAATTTAGAGCTTTCTGATTCGTGGATGTACCAGAAAGAGGTGTGTTTTTGTGACGTAAGATGTTATCTAAGCCAAGGTCAGAGAATGAGATTGTTCAACAACTGACAGAGAGATTATTGCAGAAAAGCAGACTTCGTGGAGTCAACTCTTGGTAATCTTCTGAAAAAGTTTAAACATGACATCTTTCTCGGTAAACATTTTAGTTGACCGAAAACCGACCTTTCACATACTTACAAAACTTAGCTCATTTCAGACAGAAAATCAAGAAATGCATATTAACCTGATTTCTTCTTTGAATGAGGAATAAAAATCATTACTTACTGTTTATGTGAAATAAAAATGAGTAGTTCTTTTCAACCTGTAACATTGAGTGAAACTAACACAATTTGATTATTAAACATTTGTAATACAGTAATGATTATAGAGAATTGTCTTTTCTGCTTGATTAATTCAAGAAAGAAAGTCACCAGATGGCTCAGACTGTATTCAGATCAATGAAAATAACAGTCTCTGTCCATCTGATAGATTTGAGGTCATCAGGGTCAGATCAGGGTCAGATCAGGTTCACTACACAGCTGATGTGGACCGAACCATTAAAACCTGTGAACGTTGTGTTAGGCGTAAGGCTTTGATTGAAAAAGCAGCCCCACTGGTGAACATAAAGACCAGTCGTCCTCTTGAACTACTGTGCATGGACTTTTTATCCATTGAGCCAGATAGTGCCAATACCAAAGACATTCTTGTACTCACTGATCACTTTACAAAATTTGCTGTGGCCATACCCACTCCCAACCAGAAGGCAAAAACTGTCGCCAGATGTCTCTGGAATGACTTTATGGTCCATTACGGCATTCCAGAGCGCTTACATTCTGACCAAGGGCCAGACTTTGAATCAAAATTAATCAAAGAACTCTGTGAGCTGGTTGGAATTAAGAAGACTCGAACTACTCCCTATCATCCAAGGGGGAACCCGGTCGAGCGCTTCAACTGAACCCTGCTAAATATGCTGGGTACACTGGAAGCCAAGCAAAAGTCTATGTGGCGGGAGTATGTAAAACCCCTTGTACACGCTTACAATTGTACAAGAAATGAGGTCACAGGGTTTACACCCTATGAACTCCTGTTTGGTAGATCTCCACGACTCCCTATTGACCTAGCTTTTGGCTTACCAGTTAAAGAACCTCCATCTTTCTCCCACTCAGAGTATGTTAAAAACCTCCGATCTCGGCTTGAGGAGAGCTATAGATTAGCCACACAGAGTGCTGTCAAGTCTACCAAAAAGAATAAAAGATGTTTTGATAAGCGAGTGACACCCTGTGGTCTGGAGGTCGGCGATAGAGTGCTTGTTCGTAATGTTAGATTACGCGGAAAGCACAAACTGGCGGATAGGTGGGAGCAAGGGGTGTATGTTGTTGTTAAGCATGCAGGTGATCTTCCTGTCTACACTGTAAAACCTGAGACTAGGGATGGACCAACTCGCACACTCCATCGAGACCTACTGCTGCCCTGTGGGTTCCTCTCAGCCAGTATAGTAGATTTCCCTGTACCTGTTCCTGGCCGCAGACCAAAGACTCGTAGCCAAATTCAGAATCACTCTGATTTTGCTCTGGAAGGAGAAGGGGATTCTGATTCAGATGCTCCCAAATGCGTTGAAAGAACCATCCAACCTGAACTCTTGATTGAGTCTGGTGATGTAGTGAGATTTACCATGTCATCAGCCCCAAGTGACACTGTTGATGCTGATCCTTCTTTATCAGGTTCAGTAACAGCCCCTGCATATGCGATACCTACGGCTAAGGAATCTTTGCCACTGTCCAATGAAGAGCTGCTCAAGTCTGTCGACAAGGCAGAAGAACTAACAGAAATGCCAAAGATGGAGGAAAACGCTACAGCTTACCCTTCTTAGTCTGTGGAACTGCCTGTGGAAGATGATGTACTTCCTGACATGACTGAAGACTTACACGATGCCCAAGTAGCTGTGGAGCCTAAGGGTGAAGGTCTTGGCCTTGAGCAATCTGAGTCATCATTGGATCTGACATATAACGGCTCTGCCACTGCGTCTAATGATGCTGAGGCTGAGATAGCCCTCAGACAATCTACCCGGCAGCGTCACCAGCCAAGTCGACTGCAATATTCGGTATTGGGTAACCCATTGATTTCTGTTGTTCAAACCTTGTTTCAGGGCTTATCTGATGCCTATACGCAGGCTTTAAACCATCGTCCCTGCAGCAGATGTTCAGAACTGGTAAAGTCCCATAATTCTCCTGCAACGAGGACGTGCACAAATTAAGGCGGGGAGGGTGTAACCCAGTCAATTTTGGTGCTTGTATTTCTTCAGTTTTATGCCACTGTTTTGGGACTAAGTGTGAAATCTCATGAGATTTCACGGGATTTGAGTTTCATAGAAAAACATAGCTCCTCCCATCAATTGGGAGAGCAGGTGTGTGACTGAGGAAGTTCAGAGCTGCTGCAGGTGGGCATTAAGAAATTTTGAATACATTTTATAGACTGTCAAATACTGTCAAATCCTTACTGGTATGCTTCTCAGCTTTTAGATGTTTCTAAACTGTGAGACACTGCTGTTTGTGCTTAAAAGACCAGAAACAAGCAAACTGGTGAGTGTTTATATTTTTTCTAGCATGCTAATGCTGGCATTAGCATGCTAAAGCAAATCCTAATTGTTTGTTAGCTTATAGCCTTTAAATATAAATGGTCAAATGCTATTCAATGGATTTAAAGGTTATGTTGTACTTTTGTGTCATCTTTAACACTCAATCATACAGCGACTATGAATTTGAAGAGTACTCTATTTGGAAATTATTGTTTGTATATTTATATTATGATAAACAATTTAGAAAAGTAAATCATGTACATGTAGATCATCAACATATTAATCCTATGTATTTGTAAAACTAATTATGGTATGGTATTGATGGTGATTTGTGAACTGTGGGATTATTACAAGCACTTGGATTTAGTCTGGAAAATTTGGGAGATCTGTTCATTTATTGAAATATCTTGGTTATTGGTATAATGAATGGATTGATGATGTTGATGACAGAGCTTATTATGTACATATTGTAAATATTATCAAAATTAATACAAAGCACCTTATGCACTGTTTTTTTATCCTTGTGTTCTTGAAATGCAAATGCAACCATAACCCTTCATGAGGAAGACGTTAGGACCTTCTGATAACTGGCCTGTTACTAATACTGTTGAGTGAACACCATTTTTGCCAGATCTTTAGCATTTACATCATATATGCTACATGCACATGACCTGCTCTAGAGAAGATAGAGTGATGGGTTCAAAATGGTCAAAAGGAGCTACAGATTGAGGTGGGATAGATGGGTCATGATTTGGAGGGGAAATGAGAGTATGTATGTAATTGTAAGAAGTTGTCACACAGCTCAGTCTAGGCTTCCAGAGGTGATGGTTCAGTGAGGTGGAGAACAGAGTTTAGGGTGGAGAAGAGGACATGTGAGTTGCGAGAGTTTCAGGTAATTATATCAAAGAAGTATTTGGATTTAGCAGCTTTCACCGCTTTCTGATAACGGCGCCAACTCTCTTTAAGTATTTGAAAAGAGACCTGCAGCCTGTCTTTCCTCCACTTGCGCTCCACGCTCCTACGTTGCTGCCTAACGGCCTTGGTGACATCATTCAGCCAAGGTTCTGCTCTGAGTTTCTATTTTTTTGGTTTTAATAGGCGCAAAATGATCCAGAGTCTTTAAGCAGAAAGAGTTGAACTGTGATGTCAGCTCCTCAGTGGTGATGAGAAACACCGGGGGTTGAATGATCATTTCAGAGTTATAAACATCTGTGAAATGTGCAGCAGTGAAATGGTTAATGGTCTGGCTGTGTCGTGCAGGAATGCACGACTTAGGAGTTAGATGGGGGAGGGTGAACTCAAACTTGACTGGCATGTGGTCTGAAAAAACATTATCACCAATAATAAGATTATTCTTGTTAAGTCTTGTTCACAAATGGGGGAAAAATTGAGCGTGAGATCGATAGGCGGATAGGTGCAGCGTCTGCAGTGAAGCGGGCGCTGTACAGGTCTGTCATGGTGAAGAGAGAGCTGAGTCAAAAGGCGAAGCTCTCAATTTACCGATCGATCTACGTTCGATCTACGTTCCTACCCTCATCTATGGTCACGAGCTTTGGGTTGTGACCGAAAGAATGAGATCTCGGATACAAGCGGCCGAAATGAGTTTTCTCTGCAGGGTGTCTGGGCTCTCCCTTAGAGATAGGGTGAGAAGCTCGATTATCCGGGAGGGACTCAGAGTAGAGCCGCTGCTTCTCCACGTCGAGAGGAGCCAGTTGAGGTGGCTTGGGCATCTGTTTAGGATGATCATATTTTGGTGTGATTTCAGCTAAGAAGTCAGAAAACTCATTTATGAAATCCTTAGATCGAGGTGGGCGGTAAATGAGTGCAAATAAAGTCTGAGGTGAATGTCCAAGTTCAAAGACGCTTAGCTCAAAGCTGTCGTGGGAAACTGGAATGGGCAGTTGTTAACAGTCAAAAGTTGATTTGAATATTGTTAATAATCCACCACTGCGCCGGCCTGATGGCCGCGGTGCGTTAAAACACAGACCGTTCGGTGGCAATAATTCTGTCAAGGCGATGGACTCACTCGGAGACATCCAAGTCTCTGTGATGCAGAAAAAGTCTAACTCGTGCTCTTGAAAGTAGTCCCTGAGGATATAAGTTTTGTTGGTAACAGATCTTGCGCTGACCAAACACATCCGGATACTGTTCAAAGTGGAGCCAGCAGCGGTGGAGTTTGTCCGCGCTAATGGCCGCAGGTTTTCAAAAACAGCCCCTCCAGGTCGGTCCGAGCGGTGCATCAGCCGACAACTCCCATTGTTTTCCTGGTCCGGGCATGCGGGAAGCTGGCGATGGAAACCATGATCACCATCTGAAGAGGAAGATGCAGTGTGCAGAGCTTTAAGCTTCACCAGCACATTTTCCCCAGCGTCTGAGGCGATATCTCCAGGCAGGCAGGTGAGGAGCCCAGCGGAGGTAAACTGGCACGTCCGCCAGCAGTGGGGGAAGGGGGGGGGGGTCCAGAGGTACGCTGATAATGGTCCAAATAAGCGACATCAGTGACAGAAAAACGAAGATCCAGAAGCTGTTGTGGGACATACATCAGGAGTGAATTTATGCCACAGATAAAAAACAAACAAAACAAAAATAATCTGAACACCATCGGCAGAGGTGAATTGCAAGCCATGTACACGGGCGCCATCTTACCGGAAACATGATCCCCCAAACCCTGATTGACAAACTATTCACACTAGGACTAAGCCCCTCCATTTGCAACTGGATCCTAGACTTCTTGACAAACAGACCACAGTCTACGAGGATCCACAACTTCTCCACCTCCACCATAACCCTCAGCACTGGCTCTCCTCAGGGCTGTGTACTGAGCCCCCTCCTGTTCACTATGTTTATGTATGATTGTGCGCCTACCCATCCAGGCTGTCATATTGTAAAGTTTGCAGATGATACAGCGGTGGAAGGATGCATCACAAAAAATGATGAGTCCAGCTACAGGCAAGAGGTGAAACACCTGGAGAGCTGGTGCAAAGAGAATAACATTCACATCAATGTGAAGAAGATGAAGCAGATGATCGTGGACTTGAGAAGGAACAAACACACCTACACCCCCCTCGAACATAAGAGGACCTGTGGTGGAAGTGTTCTCCAGCTACAAGTACTTGGGTGTACACATGAATGACAACCTCAGCTAGAGCAACAACACCACCAGCCTGATGAAGAAAGCTCATCAGAGACTCTACTTCCTCAGGCGGCTGAGACAAGCTGGTCTGGAAGCTCAGTCCTCACCTCCTTCTACAGGTGTGCAGTGGAGAGCATCCTGTGCTCCAGCATCAACATGTGGCATGGAGGCTGCACAGCTGCAGAAAGAAAAACTTTTCAGAGAGTGGTGAAGGCTGCACAGAAGATGTTGGAGTCAGTCTCCCCACCATCACAGACATCTACACCTCCAGATGCAGGAAGAGAGCCACCTGCATCATGAAGGACCACACTCACCCAGCACACACACTTTTTGCCCCACTCCCCTCAGGAAGGAGGTTAAGGAGCATTAAGTGTAGAACCACTAGACTGAGGAACAGCTTCTACCCTGAGGCTGTTAGACTCATGAATCTCTAACCAGAATAATCACTGTGAAAAATCAAATCATGTTGCTGCTGATCTGTTTCATGTTGCTGCTGATCTGTTTCATGTTGATGTGTTCATTTGTGCTCATCTGTTCACACAGACTCATGTTAGTGCTGCTGTTCAACATAATGTTTTTATGCTATTAGTGATTAGTGTATATTTAGTTGATGTTTTTCTTAGTTCATATCTTAGATCTTCTTACTGTTTTTCTTTTACATTTTATTGTTGGATGTAAGTGGGACCCTGTGTACATAATTTTGTTCCATCACATGTACCATTCATTCAACCTTTATTTAGACAGGTAAATCCCATTGAGCCTCGAGGACTCATTTACAAGAGAGACCTGATTTCAACAAAGAAAGATGACAACAATGGACAACAGCAACAACAATAAACAGTTATAAAAAGTCATACTGCAGGTGTTTTTTTTTTGTTTACCAAAAAGGAAGGCTAAAAGAAAAAGGTAACAAAACAAAAAAAAAAAAGAGGTAGATTCTAAGGCGAATGTAGAAAAGTAAAAACAGGAACATGTCTGCATTGGTCCCTGCCAGGAGTCCAACAGATTCTTAAAGCCACTTAGAGAGGTCAAGGTCGAGAGCTTCAGATCTTTTTGTAAGATATTCCAGGAAACAGGAGCGGAGTAGGAGAAGGTCCTGTTGCCTAGTTCAGTCCTCACTGAGGGAACACTGCAGGTAATAATGTCCTGAGAGCGCACGCTGTAGCTGCACTCACACAGAGACATGTAGGAGGAGATGTATGAAGGCAGCAGACCAAGAAGTGATTTAAAGATTAAAATGTACCAGTGAGAGAGTCTGTGTGAAGTTAATGATGTCCAGTTAACCAGTGGATACAGGGTGCAGTGGTGGGTACGATAATCACAGCCAGTTATGAATCTTAGTGCACCATGATAGACGGCATCCAACATCTGCAGGGTTCTTGTAGGAGCGTTCATGTAAATAATGTCATCATAATCAATTGAGGGAAGGAAAGTCACAGATACAAGGCATTTTCTAGCATTCAGGGTTAGACAGGATCTGTTTCTGAAAAAGAAACCCACTTTAACTTTCAGTTTCTTTACCAAGTTTTCCACATGGAGCTTAAAAGAGAGATGTGAGTTGACCAAGATACACAAATATTTATAGGAATCAACAAACTCGATGGGGACACTATTTGAGGATAAAATCGGAGGAAGAACTGCTGGGACCAACTTTTTATTTGAAAAAAGCATCCCTTTGGTTTTGTCGGCATTTAGGACAAGTTTGAGACGGAACAAATCTGTCTGGATAATGTTGAATGCAGATTTCAAAAGCTGGAAAGCCTTAGCAACAGTTTTAGCTCGGCAATAACATTTATTTTGACCCATCAAAATAAATGTGGTCATTTATTAACAGAATCAAAATTTAACATCAAAACATTGTACACTTGATTAGACTGATCTGGTTCTGATTAATAAAACTTGGCACGTTTTACTTAATAAAAACAACAGACATTTCTGAAGGCATCTGGATTAATTACTGGCAAGACAGAAGTTTAAAGATGGGAAATGAAAGAGTTTAAAAGTAGAGAAAATGTGGAGGAAGATGTATGTCTGTAGACCAGAACAACACGCTCCTTTCAAACGCAGCTCGCCGTGGTACACTTGCAGTGAAACCAGTGACGACTCTTTACCTTGGCGGAGAATGGGTCAGCTGCGGTCAAGAGGTCCCTGGCACGCTACCTTTCAGTGTCTCCTCAGGGCGGCTGCGACTCGGCAGAAGTCGTGAGATAATCCGTTCCACAGAACAAACTTCCTCAGCAGTTATAGGGCATTCGCCGGGTGGAGCCACAGCGAGGCGTCGTGGCTTCTGCAGAGATGGATGACTCCATCAGCCTGGAAAACTGAGTCTGAAGTTCCACTCAGCAGTGGAAAAACTCCAGAACTACTCCACAGTACTCCAAGAGACTCAGAAGAACTTCAGAAGAACTCCAGCCGAACTCCATCAGACCCAGAAGAACTAACTGAACTAGGAAGTGTCGACTTTTAAAGAGTTCTGCTTCTGGTCACTTTTAGGAAGTCCTGATTGGTTGAAGGAACCAACAGGGGTGTGGTTTTAGTGACGTCAGAGGGTCATTACAAGTCAGAAAACAGCCGGAATGTTTTGAGAACGGTTAGTTACAGACGAGAAAATATTTTGGAGAGATGACAGACTTACAGGTGCCAGTTTTCTTATTTACTGTCTGAGAGGTTTAAAAACACGACAGCTCGTTCCAATAACTTGTTTCTTGACTGTCTCCGACTTTTGACTGACATCACTCTTCTCATTTCAGACAGAAGATCAAAAATGCATAATTACTTTGTAAAATAGACATTTAACTTGATTTCTACTTTGAATGAGGATTAAAAAATCATTAATACTGTTTCACAGTTGATTTAAAATGAGTGGTTCACTTCAACATTTAAAAATGGTATGAACTGAACACACTTTTGATTATCAAGATATTGTAAAATAGTAATGATAATATAAAAAGAAGAGTGTTCTTTCAATTGATTAGTTCAGGATACAATTAGAAAGTCTCTGGATGAGCTAATTTGTATTTCTGGATTCAAATCAATGAAATAACAGTTCCTGTCCCATAAAGGTCTTCAGAGGCAGGTTTTGGTCGGAGGCCTAGTTCACTACAACGACAATAAACAAACTCTGACTCTGACTAACTTTATCTCCCAGTTGTACAATCTGTGCTGTACCTCTGATGATATAATTCAACATAGCTGTTCTCACCACTGTCTTGTAACCTTTTCCTTTGACCCTTTTGTCACAAATCACTCCTGAAACTTTTCTCCATCACTCCATCCTGTCTGGACTCTGTTCTTCACCTCTTTACCACACTCCCCATGTTCCTGGACAGTGGACCCCAAGTCCTTGAAGTCCTGCACCTTTGTGACCTCTGCTCCTTGTAGCCTCACTGTTCCACCTCCTCCCTCTCATTCACACACATGGACTCTGTCTTACTACGGCTGACTTTCATTCCTCTTCTTTCAAGTGCATACCTCCACCTCTTCAAGTTCTCTTCCACCTGTTCCCTGTTCTCACCACAGATCACAATGCCATTTGCAAACATCATCGTCCACGGGGATTCCTGCCTGACCTCATCTGTTAGTCGGCCCATCACCAGAGCAAACAAGAAGGGACTCAGAACCAATCCTTGATGCACTCCCACCTCCCCCTTGAAGCTATCTGTCATTCCTACAGCACCACTGTCCTGCTGTCCTCATACATGTCCTGCTGTCCTCATACATGTCCTGCTGTCCTCATACATATCCTGCTGTCCTCATACATGTCCTGCTGTCCTCATACATGTCCTGTTGTCCTCATACATGTCCCGTACCAGTCTAACATACTTTTTTGCCACTCCAGATTTCCTGATGCGATACCACACCTCTTCCCTCGGCACTCTGTCATATGCTTTTTGTAAATCCACAAAGACACAATAGAGTTCTTTCTGACCCTCTCTGTTATTCTCCATCATCATCCTCAAATCAAATATGGATCTGTGGTGCTCTTTCTTGACATGAAACCATACTGCTGCTCACAGATAGTCACCTCTCGTGTAAGTCTTGCTTCTACAACTCTCTCTCAGATCTTCATCATGTGGCTCATCAACTTAATTCCCCTGTAGTTGCTACAACTCTGTACATCACCCTTGTTCTTAAAAATGGCCACCAGCACACTTCAATCAATCAATCAATCAATTAAACTTTATTGTCCATAACATTCAATGAAATGGAGATTTGTCTTTGACATTTGGCTTATAAAAACAAAATAAAAATGTGATTAAAAAACTTTAAAAACTTTAACACCAAGCTTTGCTAAATCAATTACAAACATTCAGTTAAAACCATTCTAAAATACACAATACATTAAAATATGGAAACATCCCAGCAGACAGTAGTTTGTCATGTGAGGCTGCGTTTAAATAGGACCTTGTGAAGTACATTCACCGCAGAGGGAACAAATGACTTTTTGTACCATTTATCTTCACCAGTGGAACCAGCAGTCTTCTACCAGATGGTACCAACCTGAATAATGGTTGCAGTGAATCAGTTGGCTCATTGTAAACCTGGATTGACTTTTTTCCAGAACCTGACTGTACAGGTCTGTAAGTGTCATTTGTTGATGACCAATGACTTTACTACCTTGTCTGACCACCCGGGACAACTTGTTCCTGTCTCTGACTGGGAGGTTCCCATACCATGCGACAATATTAAATGAAACAACACTTTCAACCAGTGACCTGTACACCAACTGCAAAGTAATTTTGCTTGCATTAAAGCTCCTTAGCTTATACAGAAGGTGGGGATGCTGTCTGGCTTTTTTGTAAATATAGTCGGTGTTGGGCTCAAAGGTCAACTTGTTGTCAATTATTGTTTCAAGGTATTTAAAATCAGTCACCTGCTCTACTTCCTGCCCTAAGGCCTAAATGTAGGTCTGGTGCTGGCTGCTCCCCATCTACCTCCCAAACAAAGTTCCTTGGTTTTACTGACATTAAGGGCCAGAAAACTGTTATCGAACAAGGCAGAGAGCTGATCTATGAGCTGGGAGTAGGAAGGGCTACTGGTGTCTTTCAGACCAGCAACTAGGGCAATGTCATCAGCATACTTAATTAAAGTGAAATCTTTACTGTTGTGTTGTGCATATAGAGAATAAAAGAGGCGATAGCACGCAACCCTGCGGAACACCAGTGTTCAAGACCCTACAGTCAGACAGAGTGTTATCAACACAAACTCGCTGGGGTCTTCCTGTTAAAATTTGCTAATCCACAACACAAGGTGGCTGCTGACATTTAGATCACATAGACGTTTAAAAAAAAAATACTTCTTCTTCAATTCTACATTCCTCAAGCATTTTCTCACCCTCAAATATGCCATTGAATATCTGAGTCAAAACCCTCACTGCCATCTCTCCAAGACATTTCCAAACAACCACTGGTATGTCATCAGGTCCTACTGCCTTCCCATTCTTCATTCTTTTCAGAGCTTTCTGGACTTCACCCTCACTAGTCTTTCATATACATTATAAAAGCCAATTGGTAAAAAGTTATCTTTCTAAGGAAGCAGCAGATTGTGTTGAATCTTCACTTTGTCACAGTCTCCCATACTGAGCAAGCACAAAGGAGACAGCGGAAAAGAAGACAACGCCTGTTTACTGGGAGTTACCTAATATCACACCTGTTTACAGGGACAGACAGGACTTTACCTGGACAATGTCTGAGTGTCTCTCTCTCTCCCTCCAGTTTGCTTCGTCCGTACACGTTGAGAGGATTTGGAGAGTCGTTCTCTCCATATGGAGGGTTCCGCCCATCAAACACGTAGTCCGTGCTGATGTAGATGAATGAGGCTCCACAAACAGCTGCAAACATGCATCATATGTTACAGACATGATCACAGGTCTCTCTTTTAAATGTCCTCGTGTCTCAATGAGACTAACCTGTATAAATAAAGGTTGAAAGACTGAACTGGCAGATAGGCAGAACACCTTCAATTCATTATCCAGGTGTAATAAAAAAGCAACACACTAGCATTCTAAGACTATACCAGCCTTTCAAAAACCATGTTCATCCTTAACTATAGGATTTATCACAAAGTAAAGTCTACAGTCTAGTCTTAAAAGTAGGCAGTGTCAGCCTCACAGACAGAAACAGGAAGAACTGAAAGCTCTGCCTTCCATTTTACTTTTAGAAACTCTATCAACCACAAGTAAACCTGCAGTCTGAGAGTAAAGTGCTTTGTTAGGAAAATATGGAGTAATAAATGCTTTAATTTAAGATGGAGCTTGGTTGTTGAGAGCTTTAGGAAAGCAGTTACAGGCTTCTTGTGAGAGTTTAAACATTCATTCAACCTTTTTTGATACATACTGTGATCTTTTTGTAAAGAACTTTGGTAACAGTTTCTGTTTTAAATGTGCTCTATAAATAAATCTTGACTTGATACCGGTTAGTCCCACTGAGCCTCAGGGACTCATTTACAAAAGACCTGATTTTAACAGAGTGCTGACAACAGTGGACAATCGTAAAGAATGTGTACAAATTGAGAATAACAAGTGAAAATGAAATGGTATTTAAAAAAATGTAACAAAAAACCCCAGCTAGGTTATAAGGCAGTGTAGAAAACTAAAAACAAGAACATGTGTTAGATGGTCAAAGACAGTCCACTAACTCGCTCCTCCACTCCACAGAACCTAACATGAACACTGGCATCCAGATGTTCCAGATGTGTCTTAAGTGACAAACACATTTTTCAGATGAACATGGAGTCAGTGAAGGAGCTGTTGTAACACAGTAAAAATGACATAATCTGTCCCTTTGTCTGGTTTCTTTGGTGTTCATTTCCTTTCTAATTCTTATGTTTGACTCTGTGTTCTCTGTCATTCTTTACTCACTCCTTAGCCTGTCATCCAAGTCACCTCTCCGAGTCTGTGAGAATGGTCCCGCCTACAGACTTGCCTCCATGTTGCACAGTGGGTGATGAGGAAGAGACCTCACTACCATATTGCTCAGTGGATATCAAGGACAACAAACCATCTGCCTGTCCTCTTCCTGGTCGCAACCACAAGAGAGCCCAATGATGGACTCAAGCATGGTCCACCAAACCCCAAGCCCTCTCTCTGCCTGAGTCGGCCATGCCACGAGAGTCACCAGCGTCCTAGTCAGGTCCAACTTTGCTATGTCAAGCTCAGCCCAGTCCTGTCCAGTCTATGAAGCAGTCGAGTCATGTCCAGCACAGGAATAAACCGAGTCAGCCTTCATTTGTGTCTCCAGTGGTGCCCGAGTCCTCAGAGATCCTCACGTCTCCAGAGGTTCTTATGTCAAGTCAAGTCAGATTTATTTATAGAGCACATTTTAAACAGAAACTGTTACCAAAGTGCTTAACAAAAAGATCACAGCATCACAAACATTTCCTTGGATGACGTTGCACGTTCGTGGTGAGACGTATTGTGTCATTTCCTGTTTGTCTGTCGGTAGCTCAAGTGAATTGTTTGCTCGAGTCGTCTCTGTTTTCTGGATTTATCTGTCTTTTGCACAATTTTTCATTCTAGTTCACAAACACACTTAGTACAGTTGTTTTTCTACTGTTGGATAGTGCTTAAAACACCTCTTATCTTTCAACACGTCTCGGTTTTTATTGGTGTATTTGGCTCTGTTAGCTCCTGCTAGCGTTAGCTTAGCATGGCTGCTGCTTCTCTCCCTGCTTCCTCTGTTCTCACTTGATCCACATGTCAGATGTTTAGTTACTCCTCTGCCTCCTTTAGTGGTAATGATACATGTAACAAATGTAGTCTTATGGTAGCTTTGGAGGAGAGGCTGTCTGAACTGGAAGCTCGGCTCCTCGCTGTAGAAAAACCAGTAGCTAGCCAGGTCCCCTTAGACAGCGCAGAACCACAGAGGCTAGCTCCCGTTAGCGGTCCTCCATCAGACCCCGAGCAGCCGAGACCCCAGGCCAGCTGGGTGATGGTCGGAGCAAGCGTAGTGCTAAGGCTAAGCCCCCAGTTCATCACCGACCCATTCACGTTTCTAATCGATTTTCCTCACTCAGTGACACACCCGCTGAGAAGCAGACCCTGGTTATTGGAAGCTCCATAGTCCGAAATGTGGCTTTAGGGACTCCAGCAGCCATAGTTAAATGCATTCCGGGGGCCAGAGCGGGCGACATAGAATCTTATCTGAAACTGCTGACTAAGGCTAAATACAGTAAGATTGTTGTTCACGTCGGCGGTAATGACACCCGGTTACGCCAATCGAAGGTCACTAAAATTAATGTTGCTTCGGTGTGTGACTTTGCTAAAACCATGTCAGACTCCGTAGTTTTCTCTGGCCCCCTCCCCAACCTGACCAGCGATGACATGTTTAGCCGTATATCATCGTTTAACCGCTGGGTGTCCAGGTGGTGTTCTGACAACGACGTGGGCTACATAGATATCTGGAGTTCTTTCTGGGGAAAACCTGGTCTGATGAGGAGAGATGGCATCCATCCCACTTTGGACGGAGCCGCTCTTCTTTCTAGAAATATGGCTGATTTTGTTTATCCCCCAAATTATTGACAACCCAGGGTCCAGTCCAGGAAGCAGAGTTGTAGTCCTCCACCCCTCTCTGCTGCTTCTCCTCTGTTACCCACCCACACCCACACTGAAACAGTGTCAACTCGCCCACGGCTCAAATTAAATAAACCAAAAATCAGCTCTAAAAATATAAACCATAAAAATCTGATTAAAATAAACACAGTTACTTTACCAGAGCAAAATCATAAAATCCTTAAATGTGAATTATTGAACATCAGATCTCTTTCCTCTAAATCCCTGTTAGTTAATGAACTGATAACTGATCATCATATTGATTTATTGTGTCTGACAGAAACTTGGCTACAACAGGAGGATTTTGTTGGTATAAATGAATCCACTCCTGTTAATTATTTAAATGTTCATGTTCCTAGAACAACTGGCCGAGGTGGAGGAGTAGCTTCTATGTTTCAGACAGGATTATTGATTAATGTCAAACCAGTTATTAGTTATGATTCTTTTGAATCGCTGTCCCTCAGTCTTTCTCATCCAAAATGGAAATCAGAAAAGCCACTTTTACTACTCGTTAGATATCGTCCACCAGGCGCTTACTCTCAGTTTGTGTCTGAATTCTCTGAATTATTAACTGACTTACTATTAAATACTGATAAAATCATCATAATGGGTGATTTCAATATTCATGTAGATGTTGAGAGTGATAGTTTAAGCATAGCCTTTAATAATTTAATAGAGTCATTTGGTTTTACCCAAAACGTCCACACATCTACTCATTCTTATCATCACACTCTTGATTTAGTTCTGACCTATGGTATGATTCCAAGATGGCGCCGGGGTGTAGGGCTGCCCATCTCTCGCTCTCTGCTTGTATTGTATTTTTGTTATTTTTACAATGGTTGGTGCAGTGTGCCGAATCATATTTTCAGTATGATCGTCGGGCACTTTTGGAGCTCCGTACATTTGCTGAAATTCCTGCGGAGTTTTTGTACAGCGGTCAGCAGTCTCCTCCACCGGTCCTGTCTGAGATTCCTGCATTCCTTCTGCGTGACCGTGGGTAGAACTTGTTTAAAAAATGATGCAGGAATGGGATCAGCAGCAGGGGAACCAGAGAAGGAACCCCCCCCCCCCCCCGAACATAGTAGGATCTGCAGTGAAAGTGGTCTCCAGCTACAAGTACTTGGGTGTAGTACACATGAATGACAACCTCAGCTGGAGCAACAACACCACCAGCCTGCTCAAGAAAGCTCATCAGAGACTCTACTTCCTCAGGCGGCTGAGATGAGCTGGTCTGGGAAGCTCAGTCCTCACCTCCTTCTACAGGTGTGCAGTGGAGAGCATCCTGTGCTCCAGCATCAACGTGTGGCATGGAGGCTGCACAGCTGCAGAAAGAAAAGCTTTGCAGAGAGTGGTGAAGGCTGCACAGAAGATGTTGGAGTCAGTCTCCCCACCATCACAGACATCTACACCTCCAGATGCAGGAAGAGGGCCACCTGCATCATGAAGGACCCCACTCACCCAGCACACACACTTTTTGCCCTGCTCCCCTCAGGAAGGAGGTTGAGGAGCATTAAGTGTAGAACCACTAGACTGAGGAACAGCTTCTACCCTGAGGCTGTTGGACTCATGCATCTCTAACCAGAATACTCACTGTGAAAAATCACATCAACAAAGTGCCTGACAAACTTGTTACAGGTTCCGTCCGGCTCTCTGAGTCGCTGAACATCGAATTCGATTGGAAGGGGGACCAACTTTAGTCCGTTTAGAAAAACTGGTCAGTTTGATGATAAAAGACTACAGAGTAGTCGGAGGGAGCTGCCATCCATCAGCTTGTCGGAACTTGAATTAAACCACAACTTCACTAAAGAGCAAAATCCCCCACTCAGACCAGTTGAATCCTTCTTTCTCTCTCTCTTACAAACATCCTCTACACTGAGTTAAGTTAAACTTAAAAAACATAATAATTAAAGGATGCCAAAATCTCACTGTTCTCCACACAGCCAACATTGAACCAACAGTTCGAGCACATGCTCTCCGTGTGGGTTTTGTCTCCTCATCTTTCCCTTCCTTCAACCCCCCCCCCCCCTTTCCCCACCTGACGGTGAAGGCGGGCGCTGAGGATAGTTGCTCAAGCACACAAGGTAGAAAGGTGATATTTAAACAAACGTTTAAGACACTGAGATCCCCCCACCTCCACTAATCCGGATTACGGACCCATGGTAGGAGCAAGCGCTCTACTTAGGGGTTTTCCCTCCTCACTTTTCAGCCTCCCTCCTTCACCTGCTGGTGCAGGTGTGCGCTTAAACTGAGCCCTCCCTCGCAAGCGACGCTAGATTTCCCCAACTGCTCAGACTGCACAACCCCACACCCGAATGCAGCTGGGGGGCGGTGTGTGAGATGCCACATCAAAACTGACAAACAGCCTTCTCGCTGCTCGCCACCCATGAGCTCACGCAGAGCCTTCCCCTCTGCAGACGATGGCGGTAGGGATGCTTCATCTCTTACGCACAACACAAAGCGCACACACGTTCCTGCTCTTCCAAAGCAGTGTGGCATGGCAGTGTATGTGCCAGATGAGCAAATGGATGTACATGGTGGTAGTCAACAAGGGCCACACACTGCAGTTTGTAGCAACACCCTGAGCTCTTTTATTTGAATGATCATCCTCTCCTGACCCAGTCCAGGGAGGAAACAGAAATCCAATCAAGAGTTCTTGTGTCACAACTGTCTAAAACTGGAGTTCACAATAAACTGGAAGAAAAGCTCAATTATTCCCTCCCAGCTCATCACCTTTTTGAAACTCTGACATCACTGCTCCAGTGTGTCAAGGTTCACAGGACGGTGACAGCCGTGTCAGTCATGTGTCTGCAGGGAACGGTGTCACACACCATTGTATCTCTAGGTCCGTTAAATATGAAATGTCTGCAGAGATGGTTCAATTGTCTGTGCATTAACCCCACACGTCACAAACGCCGCATGATTATCATTCCTCCATTGGTAGGGGCGGACCTGAGTCACTGGGGGAATCCTCAGATCCTGTTGGGGGGGGGGGGGGGTCCCCTGGGCAGAGTGACATCATTCACTTCTGTGCTCACCTATGCGTCCCTCTCGAGATGTCTGGGGGGGTGGGGGTTTGTCCCAGACAGTGAGAGGGAGGTGGCCAGCGCACAACTCTCCATTGTGTCCCAGGCCCTCATTGAGGTGGCAGCCTCTGTTTTTTCCTCCCCCATTTTTCCTTCTTCCTGCTCTGCTCTCTGTGTGTCTGAAGCGCCTGGGTCTCATCTCCCGAACATAAATTAAGAAGACTATGGATTTGGTATCATGGGCGTTCAACTCTATTGATAAGATTTTTTCATCAAAGCGACAAAGTCCTGGAGAACCGGCTTGTCCAGCTGAGACTCCCGCTGTGGGGTACGTCATGGATTCGTGGGGAGTGTAGCAGATGATGTGTCTCTCAGTTCTGTCTCAGGAGGATGTTGAAGACGTTTATATATTTGGAATTATGATAGCAGGGACTCTGCTTTTTGGCATCGGCGGGGCTCTGTTTTATCGAGAAGCAGACGGCGGCAGCAGTTTCGGCCATGGAAAAGCTTCAGAGTCAGTGTGAAGGTCTGGTCCACGCTGTGGGAACTTTGAATCATCTGATTTACGAGCTTAAATGTAAGGTGGAGGCGATTGAGAATCGCAGGCCACCTGCAGCTTCTGGGACTCGTCAGCGTGGTGGGTTTGACCTTGAAGGAGACTAATAGCATGGATCAGCGGAATGGAATCCCACAATTAGGCATTTTCGGAATCAGAACACCCAGATAGACTCAAGGCTGAAGAAAAAAGTAATCTGTCTGCCTGAAGAAAAACAAGAAACAAGCTTATCTGAATCTGACTCCCTGACGATCTCGGAGACAGGTCGACTATCAATTTCTCCTGGGACATGAGTACCCAAGGACAAAAGCTTCATCTATTGC
>NC_056511.1:573431-578342 GCF_014905685.2 Nematolebias whitei | reverse complement strand
CCCCCCCCCCCCCCCCCCCCGAGAACTTTCTGTGCAAGCTTATCAGAACTGTTTGCTGAAACAACATCTTGAGAAACTGTGGCTGATCTGAAAAAACGCTCATGGACAAATCTCAATACCTTGATGTCAAATGCAAATGTAATCATGTTTTAATTGTGCTTGCTGGTAAACTTTTTTGATGTCTCAAATCGTGTCCTGATAGACAAGATGTGAAAGATCTTTTTTTGTAATACCACTATCTACCCTCATGTTTCTACCCCTTTTCCTATCTAAGATTATTATCTGATAAGGATAAAATGGCCACGCTTTCTACAGTTGCAGCTTCGTGCACTTCGCCCATCTTTCGGACGACCATACATACATATTCGCGTTGTACCTCGGTGCAATTCCAATAAAGTTTATTCTGATTCTGATAAACGTTTATTGGAACGTCTGACTGTGGGGAAAGCAATTAGACATTTTGCCCCATTATTACAGTGTCATCACGTGATTGTTCACATGGACAACAGGACCACAGCGGCTTACATAAATTGCCAAGGGGGTGTGCTTTCAGCTCAGCTGCGGAACGCAGCCAGAGAACTGCTCTGCTGGGCACGCACACATCTGTGCTCAATCAGGACTGTCTACATCCCAGGCGTGCTAAACAGAAGAACAGATATTATGTCCAGAGGGGGCCCTCAGGACAGAGATTGGAGGCTACACCCGGATCTGATCCTTCAGATTTGGAGCAGATTCGGGAGAGTAGAAGTGGATCTGATGGCCACTCCAGAGAATGCCCAGTGCAAAATCTTTTTTTGTCTGAACCCACAGGACGCACCACTGCTGGAGTGAACGCATTTGTGAACAGACCTTGGACAAAAATGCTGTTATGTTTTTCCTCCAATTCCACTAATAGCGCAGCTATTGGCGCGGGTGTGAGAGGAACGGCTGAAAGTAATACTAATTGCTCCAGAACGCACGGGCGTGTCATGCTTTCCAGTTCTACAACAGCTGACAGGTCAGCCGTGGAAGCTGCCGTGGCAAGAGGATGTTCTCTTATCAGAGTCAGAGTCAGAGTTTCTTTATTGTCATTCGCACCTCATGTGGTACATGTGGTGGAGCGAAATTATGTACACGGGGTCCCAGTTACATCCAACAATAAAATGTATAAGAAAAACAGTAATAACATCTAAGATATGAACTAAGAAAAACATCAACTAAATATACACTAAGCACTCATAACATAAAAACATTGAACATCAGCACAAACATGAACATGAGTCTGTGAGCAGATGTGCACGCATGAACACATCAACATTGAAACAGATCAGCAGCAACATGAAACAGATCAGCAGCAACATGATATGGTTTTTCACAGTGATTATTCTAGTTAGAGATTCATGAGTCTAACAGCCTCAGGGTAGAAGCTGTTCCTCAGTCTAGTGGTTCTACACTTAATGCTCCTTAACCTCCTTCCTGAGGGGAGTGGGGCAAAAAGTGTGTGTGCTGGGTGAGTGGGGTCCTTCATGATGCAGGTGGCCCTCTTCCTGCATCTGGAGGTGTAGATGTGTGTGATGGTGGGGAGACTGACTCCAACATCTTCTGTGCAGCCTTCACCACTCTCTGCAAAGCTTTTCTTTCTGCAGCTGTGCAGCCTCCATGCCACACGTTGATACTGGAGCACAGGATGCTCTCCACTGCACACCTGTAGAAGGAGGTGAGGACTGAGCTTCCAGACCAGCTCGTCTCAGCCGTCTGAGGAAGTAGAGTCTCTGATGAGCTTTCTTGATCAGGCTGGTGGTGTTGTTGCTCCAGCTGAGGTTGTCATTCATGTGTACACCCAAGTACTTGTAGCTGGAGACCACTTCCACCGCAGATCCTCTTATGTTCAGGGGGGTGTAGATGTTTTTGTTCCTTCTGAAGTCCACAATCATCTCCTTTGTCTTCTTCACATTGATGTGAAGGTTAATCTCTTTGCACCAGCTCTCCAGGTGTTCCACCTCTTGCCTGTAGCTGGACTCATCATTGTTTGTGATGCATCCCACCACCGCTGTATCTTCTGCAAACTTTACAATGTGACAGCCTGGATGGGTAGCTGCACAATCATACGTGAGCAGAGTAAACAGGAGGGGGCTCAACACACGTCCCTGAGGAGAGCCAGTGCTGAGGGTTATAGTGGAGGAGGAGAGGTTGTGGATCCTCACTAACTGTGGTCTGTTTGTTAAAAAGTCTAGTACCCAGTTGCAAATGGAGGGGCTTAGTCCTAGTGTGGATAGTTTGTCCATCAGGGTTTGGGGGATCATGGTGTTGAAGGCGGATGTGAAGTCCACAAAGAGCATATGGACGTAAGAGTTTTTCTGCTCCAGGTGGTTGAGCGCAGTGTGGACCACAGAGGAGAGCATCCTCTGTTGATCGGTTCTCACGGTATGCATACTGATGAGGGTCCTCGTTGATGTTGATGGTTGTTTTGATGCTAGTCATGACCAGTTTTTCAAAGCATTTAGCGACTATCGGGGTGAGGGCCACTGGCCGATAGTCATTCAGACCAGTCACTGTAGAGCTTTTTGGGACTGGGATGATGGTGGCAGTCTTCAGGCAGGTGGGAACTGTCTCCAGGGTAAGTGAGGTGTTAAATATGTCTGCCAGCACCTCACAGAGCTGATCAGCACATTCCTTCAACACTTTTCCGGGGATGTTGTCTGGGCCAGTTGCTTTGTACGGATTAATCCTCCTGAAGGTATTCCTTACTTCTGCTGAGGTCACGCTGAGATGCTCTTCATCCGGTGGTGAGGTGAGTCTGGTGCTGGGTGGTCTGTTCGGGTCTTCAAAGCGTGCATAGAACTTGTTGAGGGCATCAGGCAGAGATGGGTCTTTGGGGCATTGTTCACTCCTTCCTTTATAATCTGTTATGCACTTAATGCCCCTCCACATGCTCCGAGGGTCTTGTGAGATGAATTGACCCTCGATCCTCTTTGCATATGTGCCCTTGGCCCTCTTAATACCAGCAACAAGCTTTTTTCTTGTCCTACTCAGCTCCTCTGAGTTTCCAGACCTGAATGCAGTGTTCCTGGCTTCCAGCAGGGTACGCACCTCTGCATTCAGCCAAGGTTTTCTGTTTGGGTAGCTTTTAACATTTCTGATAGTGGAGATGGTGTCAGTACATGTACTAATGTAACCCAGAACTGAGGATGTGTATTGGTCAAGATCAAGTGAACCTCCATTTTCAGCAGCTTCTCTGAAAACCTGCGAGTCTGTTCGGTCAAAACAATCTCTCAGTATGGGGCCACTGTCCTGGATCCAGCATTTAACTTTCTTTTGTACCGGGCTGGAGCGTCTCAGCGGGGGCATGTAAGCAGGAGCCAGGAAGATTGAGATGTGGTCTGACAGTCCTAGGTGGGGGCGGGGTTCGGCTTTGTATGCATCTTTTACATTCGTGTAAACACGGTCCAGCGTGTGGTCTTCACAATTCGGAATTGTCACATGTTGATTAAAGCTTGGGAGACAGTCCTTTAGATTCACGTGGTTAAATTCTCCGGCTACCACGTAAAGAGCCTCGGGGTGTTTGTTCTGCAGCTAGCTGATGATATCATGAAGCTCCTGCAGTGATTCATTAGCGTTAGCGTCGGGAGGAATGTAGACGACAGAGATAAAAGTCACCGTGAACTCTCGGGGTAGATAATGTGGCCGACATTTCACTGTTATTTGCTCCAAAGCCTTCAAGCATGAGCTATTTACAACAGTACAGTTCGTGCACCAACTTTTACTCACGTAAATGCACACTCCGCCTCCCCGTGATTTCCCCGTTAGCTCGCTGCAGCGGTCCGCTCGAAAAAAAGTCTGTCATCCAGCTGGAAGACTGTATCCGGCGTTTCGCTTGTAATCCACGTTTCCGTGAGGCAAAGCACCGCACACTTCTTCATCTCTTCTGAGGCGCCCGCTCTCAGACGAAGTAAATCCATCTTGTTGTTCAACGAGCGGACATTCGACAGAAAGAGAGACGGCATGGGGAGTTTACCGGCTTTAGCGTTAGCTCGTAGACTCACCATAACCCCCGCCCGGCATCCTCTCCTCTTAACCCAGGAGCAGCGCTTCCTCTTCTGCCCGCTGGAACGCCTCTGCTGCAGCTTCCAGGTAGATGACTTTAAGATCTGCATTCTGCCGAGCGTAGTTTTGAGTTTGTTGCTGATTTCTGCTATATTACGTGGCAAATCCGCTCCTATTCTCATCAGTTCGGTTCGGCTATAGTACACACGCATAAATCGCGCAGAGTCAGGCACAGAGTCAATATCAAAACTTCTAAAAACTGGGATGGTACCGGGAGCCTGTGAAGCTGCAACTGCTCTGAGCGCGGCCATCTTGGCATACAGTAGGTAGGAGGTAGGAGGAGTGATTAAGAGCTTTCCAGTGACAGGCCAGTATCTCAGGGCCTAGCTGCTGAACGAGAATGTTTAGAAAGAATGGGTCTCTCTCAGGACGTGGTGCGCATGATTCAGGGCGCACACATGCAGTCTCTACTATGGCTTGTTATGCATTCAAGTAGTCAGTTTTTCAGCATCGGTGCCTGGCAAAGGAGGTTGATCTGATTTCATGCTCTTTAAGCTGCATATTATCTTTTCTGCAGCTGCTGATGGACAGAAACTTGGCTTTCAGCACAATTAAAATTTACACTGCAGCCATCTCTTCCTGTCATGAGGGTTTTTACGAGAGGACGGTTTTTAATCATCCACTAATGAAACGTTTCCTGAGGGACATGCACAGACATAGACCAATGTCATGTGCCTTAGTACCAATAGATATTACCAATAATATATGGCAGGATGAATTGCATTTAAACAGGAATTAAAGTAATTTATTACATCTACTCAAATGGATGTAATGAAGTATTTGTGTGTGTGTGTGTGTGTGTGTGTGTGTGTGTGTGTGTGTGTGTGT
>NC_056511.1:566116-573421 GCF_014905685.2 Nematolebias whitei | reverse complement strand
TGTGTGTGTGTGTGTGTGTGTGTGTGTGTGTGTGTGTGTGTGTGTGTTTAATTGCTCTTTGAGCTACTTTTGCCTGAACCTAAAGTGAAACAAGGAATTTCTTGAGTTTCTGTAAATTATGCTATAATACATATTTACTCTCTCATTCAAGAAAACAACAACAAACAATGACAGCCTTCATGATGGACAGACATCATGGACACCACAGCAGCAGCTGTCTTCACTGAAATCATCCTTAAATGAGCGTCACTGACACGAGGCCTCTGTCGATGGTTGAAGACGAAGGCTTCACTACAATAATCCACACTTTTAATCCAGGTTACACTGTTCCCTCAAGGACACATTTTACAAAGTAGCTACATATTTTGCAGGTATAAAGCATACATTTGTATATATTTTTGTGTACATTTTTTTAAAGGTATTTGACTAATTTTTTATTTTTTATTATTCAATATTTTACTAACAGAATAGTCAAATAGCAACCTGTTTTTTGTGCGAATTGCTATGTCAGTCAAATGTTTAATTTTGGAATAAAGGGGTGGAAATTAAAACGTTTTCTTTTTGCTGATTAATCGAAAAAAATAATCGGCCGATGAATCGATTATTGAAATAACGTTAGTTGCAGCCCTAAAATGGACTGTACGTGTATAGTGCCTTTCTATCTTATTGAGATACTCAAAGCTCTTTACAACAATCTGTGCTTCATTTACCCGTTCATACAGCACTCTACTAAATCTCTACAAAGCTAAATGAACAAATCATTCTAAAGAGACTAATCAGTGCTTTATCACATTCATACACCAATGGGACACACATTGGAGGCAAAGAGGGGTTCAGTGTCTTGCCCAGGGACAATTCGGCATGTGACTGCTGGTGGATTTGAATCCCCAACAGTTGCATTGGAGGACGACTGCTCTAACCACTCAACCACAGCTGCCCTATATATACGGATTGGGGCCCACTCAGTGAGTGGGCGTGGACTAGAGTTTTTTCAGTGTTTGGCGTGTTGCACACGGGTTGAGACCCACTAGTGTCAGCCTTAAAATCTCTTGAAAATGAGTTCTCGTGGCTCAAAGAGACTACCTGTATAAATAAAGGGTAAATGAAATAAAGGGTTATGCTTATATTTATAGACCCTGGGGTTACAATACGTAACCAACAATCTCCTGGCCCCTTTGCCAGCTGCAGAACTTCTAGTTCCCTTGCCTGTTGCAGAGCTCCTTGTCTCCTAGCCTGCTGCAGAGATTCTGGTCCCCAACGTCTGCTGCAGAGCTCCCGATCTACACGTCTGCTTCAGACCTCCTGATCCCCACATCTTCATGATCTCCACATCTGCTGCAGACCTTCTGATCCCCACGTCTGCTGCAGAGCTCCTGATCTCCACGTCTGCTTCAGACCTCCTGATACCTACATCTGCTGCAGACCTCCTGATCCCCATGTCTGCCACAGACCTCATAATCCCTATGTCTGCTCCAGGTCCTCTATTCCCATCACATGTGCCAGGTCTGCTGGTCCCATCTACAGTGGCAGACCCAGCTCCTGACTTGTCTGTGGACCCCTCTTCTGACTCCACCATCTGCAGACCCCTCTTCTGACCCACCAGCTGCAGACCATTCCTCTGACCTGCCAGCTGCAGACCTCTATCCTGACATGCCATGTTAGCTGCCCCAACTCCCATCATCACTGGTCCTACTTCTTCTACCAATCTCATCATTACTGGTTTGACTTCTGCCTTCACACCGTTAGGGCTGAGTACCGAACCGAGGTTTATTTATGGCACCGACTGAACTGCACCAGTCGGTGTATGTACTGAAACGTCACTCTTCTTTCGGTGTCAAGTTTCGGTATTGGCTGGAATGTGTCACATGGTTTCAGCATGCAGGCAGGTAAAACACCAGACATATGACCAACAGACTACTGTTTACACCAAGAGCTGTATAGAACTGCCGCACCTAATATATGTCTAATGTATATGTATGGTGCTGGTGACGCCCATACATAGACGGGGTTCACGTGTGCAGCGCGTGTTGCCGAGCTTCGACAACACGCGAGCAGAAAGTTGCTCCGTGTTTTTCTGTGAGGAGAGGAGTTCAGCAGCCTCCCCCCTCCTCCTTCTCTCAGAATTAAAGTCAGTCTGTGAGTGTAAGAGCCTGAACGTCCTGATTCATCATCTCCATGACCGGACTCTTCATCAAAGGACTCTGAGGACGTCTCTGTGTCTGTGATTCAGCTGGTAAGTTTACGTTTTTTAACGTTACTGCAGCTTAACACGTACATCGCGATGAATTAAACTATGATCCATGTAACGCTAACTTTAAGATATTAGTGTGTGAATTTATTTTATGGGTATCTATGTAGCTAGCTAAAATCAGAAGCTAACTAAAGATTGACAGATGAACAGATGAAGCTTAGCTTGTAAAAATGTGCACATCCATCCAGTCAGCTGCTTAAACATTTCACTAGTGTTCACGGTTTATGTTCATGTTCTCCTCACAGGAGGTTCTGACCCTGATGTGAGGAGGACAAAAGAAAAGTGAGGTGGGGGCCACAGGACAGTCACAAACTTTGTTGTTAAAAGTTTGCTGCTTTTTCTACAGTGGAGCTGCATGGTGGAGGTAAGTAAACTGTAAAGGACGTTATTGACCAGTTAAGCTTTTATCTCAGTCTAGATAATGTTTTTTGAGTAATAATAACACAACCACGTTATTGATGTTTTGTTCTCATGTCAATTAGGGAAATGATCAGAGCCCTAAACCCTAGAGAACCACAGAGAAGATTCAGGAAGAGACACAGAGGTACAGAAGTCTGCGTCAACTCTACCTCATTGAATCCAGTGACCTGCTGGTGGAATGTGAGGGACAATATGTCAGTGCTATCAAACTGACAACCAGGTTTCTGTGTGTGCAACAAGCATCATCCACACCCTCAGAGTGAACATGTTCTACTGCTGGAGACACCATCAGCCAGGAGTGGGATTGTTTGTGTCCAAAGAAAACAGACATGTTGATGTTTCTGAAGAAAAACTGTTCAGTGAAAAGGTCCTCAGTGTGAAGCAGTGAACATTAGACACTGACGTGTCACTTGTTTGTAACTAGTCTTTTGACCTGGAAATTGTTTATTTTTATGTAAGAAAACTGCTTGGAATAGAAAAATACCAAAGTTAAAAAAATAAAACTCACGATTTGTACTATAATGTGTAATGTAATTTTGTTCTTGTTAGAATTAATAATAATTACAAAATTGGTACTGAAAAAAGAACCGTCCAGGAACCGACGTCGAAGTGAAGGTACCGACACCGGTACCAATACCGATTTTTTTAGAAAGTTACCCAGCCCTAAACACCGTTCATCTCTGCCTCTCTTGGAGTCTCTTTGTCTGCTGCCACGTACCTCCCTTTGGCCTCTCTGCCTGAACTCTCGTCCTGCTCAGGAAGGTCTCTGAACCGTCCACCTGAACTCTTGGCTCACTCTGGACAGTTCTGAGACTATCCACCTAAACTCTGAACTTGCTCTGGACAGCCACCTGAACACTGGACTCGCACTGGACGGTTCCCGGGCCATCCACCTGAATTCTGGACTTGCTCTGGATGGTTCCCGGGCCGTCCACCTGAACTCTGACCTTGCTTGGGACAGTCTCCGGGCCATCCACCTGAACTCTGGACTCCCTCTGGATGGGTCCCGGGCCGTCTACCTGAACTCTGACCTTGCTCGGGACAGTCTCCGGGCCATCCACCTGAACTCTGGATTCGCTCTGGATGGTCTTCGGGCCGTCCACTTGAACTTGTGCTTATTTTGAACATTGCCCAGAGCAGTTCATAGAAAATTTTGTTTATGTTTCTCTCGGGTCAATCCCTTTCAATTTTTGTTCTCTGTATCTTTCCTTGGTGCCCTCCATCCTAGAGTTTCCCCCCTTCACCCACTCAATCCGTTTTCTTGTGTTTGGTCTTTGGGGACATCAGGAGCCATCCCTTGATGGGGGGAAGCATTGACATACCGTATTTTCCACCGTACACGTTGCACCGCCCTATAAGTCGCATCAGTCCAAATATGTCTAATAAAGTGAAAAAAATCCATAAATAAGTCGCTTCGCCATATAAGTAGCATCTATTATGTGTCACCGCTGATGTGTCGCGTTTGTTACATGTCACCGCTGGCAACCCAGAAACGTGGGCCAGTGTTGTGCCAAAAATCGATTGGCTGCCAAATGGCGGCTGCAGGAGCATGTACGGGAGGACTTTAACAAGAATTTAACAAGATTAATACTTAAAAACAATTATTTGTTTCTTCAAAATTATAGTAAAGGTGTGTCTCAGTCTAGCTTTTCCTTAATAAATGCACTTTGACGGTCATGACTTTGACGGCTAAATATTTTTAAATAATTTATTTGAAATAAAAATTCCATGCCAATCATGTGGCACATCTATCAGTCAAACAATTGCATCCATCCATCCATCCATCCATTATCTTTACCCGCTTATTCCATTTTGGGTCACGGGAGTCACCGGTGCCCATGTCCAGCAATCACTGTGCGAAGGGTGGGGTACACCATGGACGGGTCGCAAGTCCATCACAGGGCCACATAGAGACAAACGAGACAAACAACCATTCACTCTCTCACTCACACCTAAGGACAATTTAGAGTTACCAATCAGCCTAATATGCATGTTTTAGGTGTGTCTCAATTGAACTTTTTTCTTTTTTTTCCTTCTATTCTCCAGTGAAACCAGACGTGTTTCCCTGTCTTCACCCCACACCCGCTTCCCTGCTGCACTCTTTTGTCCTGTGAACCCTTAAAAAGCCTCTTTTTTTTTCCTGCATACCTCTTAATTCGAAGGATCAGCTGGTCTCTCAACAAAATCGATCAACTTCTCCCGACAGGAGTCAGGGTAAGGAGGACCCTATTACCTTGAAAGAAACAAATTGGATTCATGATGACAACTAGATTCTACTGTTTGGGCTGGTGAAATCTTGGGATTGTCTACAAATTTGTGTGGATGTGTCGAAGCTTGACAGTGCTCAGACTGAATTTGGGGAGCTGCAGCAGGGAGCTGGAGCAGCTGTTATCAGGACTGTGAACTCACTGGCAGCACTCATGAATGGTGGAAATAATCTTGGAGAAGCTATGAGCTTGACTTTTGGAGTAAAGGATCAGTTCGGCTGTTTTGGAGTTCTATCAGACAATATGTACCAGCGTGACTTTAAAAGGCAGAAACAACAATTCACGAGTTCTGCCTGACCCAAATTGTGGCTTTGACGCCGGACTTATCTCAACTCCTCCTGGAATGTTTTGAAAACAACAAAACTGCTTTGACTGTTTCCTCACCCCTCCCTTCTCCAAGGACATGTGACAGAACCTCAACTGAGATGAACATGAATGTCACCTCTTATCTGGACAATGGCTGGGGGGGGGGGGGGGAGACGACTCTGGACTATGCTACGACTTTCCCTTAAAAATTCAATGTTTTCACGGCCTATATGTAAATGTATAACGTCTGTTTATGTTGCTTTGCTGTGGCAGGTTTTTTTGATGCCTCAAATCGTGCCCTGTCTAGGACACGGTGTGAGAGATCTTTTTTTTTTTATACCGTCTCTCCTAATATTTTCTTTCCTTTTCTCATCTAAGCAAAATATTATTCTGAATAAGAATAAGAGGGCCACGCTATTTATTTATAGCCGCAGCTTCGTGCACTCCGCCCATCTTTCGGACGACTGTACGTACATGTTCTCGTTGTATCTCGGTGCAATGCCAATAAAGTTTATTCTGATTCTGAACTTTTACTTAATAAATTCACTTTAATGGTCAAATCAACTGCATTTCCAAAGTAAATGCTGCCTCGGTACTCCGGGAGCACGCAGAGGGAGGAAATTAGGAAGAAAAAACGCTGTGCATTTCTTCAAAATTTTTAAAATTTAACAAGATTCATTCATTCAACCTTTATTTCTACAGGTTGATCCCATTGAGTCTCAGAGACTCATTTACAAGAGAGACCTGATTTAACAAAGAGTGATGACAACAGTGAACAACAACGACAACAATAGACAGTTATAAAAGAGGCATACAAATTTGTTTCTCTTTTTTTATTCCTTTTTTTTTTTACAAATCAAAACAAAATAGCAACCAAAAGGACAATCATGAGGAATAGTTGCAAAAAAACCAAACAAATAGCTAGATTATAAGGTGATGTAGAAAACTAAAAACAGAACATGTCTGCACTGGTTTTTGAACTTATCAGATGTTTGAAGACACTTAGAGAGGTCAAGGTCGAGAGCTTCAGATCTTTTAATAATATATAATTTATTATATATAATTTCCCTCTGGAATTAATAAAGTATTTTTGAATTTAATTTTTACAAGATATTTCAGGGAACAGGAGTGGAGTAGGAGAAGGTCCTTTTGCCTAGTTCAGTCCACTGAGGGAACATTGCAGGTAATAATGTCCTGAGAACACACGCTGATAAGCACCTCAAACAATTGTTTGCTTGTTTGACATCATAGCAAATGTGTGTCTCAGTTGAACTTTTACTTAATAAATAAACTTCAATGGTCAAATTAGCTGCATTTTGCCAGGGCGGTGCAGCGAAATGAAGCTGATTTGATGATTGCTCAAGGTGAGCTGGATGAAGGTTGCAGGCTATGGCAAGCTCATTGTGTCATTAATAGCCACTTTTACCTATTACATGACACAACGGCATGCCATACTACTCGAGTGCCATCTAGCGGCTGAAAATGGTAGTGTTCAATATTTTCAGTCAGAATGAACGAAAACGGTCATATCTCAGACAAACTTTGGTTTATAAATATGGGAAAAAAACATAAGTCACTTCAGCCAGGTGCACTCATTACTCACTCTACCTCTGCCTTATTTAAACCTGTCCTCATCACTACTCATATGTCCATTCATTGATCTGTCAACCCACAGATGTTTCAGTCCTCCTCTGTTTTGCCTGTTCCTGTTTTTGCCCATGATCATTCTGTCCTGTCTCTGTTAATCTGATGACCTGTTTTGCCTGTTCCTGTTCGCAGTTTGCTTGTAAGTTTTTGCTGCCTCGCCAGCCTTTTAAATTATTTTATTTAAACCCTTCAATCTTCTTGTCTGCCTGCAAATGGGTCTGAAATCTGAGGTCTGTGACAAAAAAAAAAGTGATAGCTTGAAGAGTTCACTGACCTGCCTCCTTAGCAAGTGTGCTTGTGGCGTGCACGTTCAGATTGACAGCTGCTTCAGTGTGACGTTCCATAAAGTCTGGACGCCTTTCTGCTGCACAGTGGACAATCACTTCAGGCTGAAACACACAAACACAGTGGACA
>NC_056511.1:560146-566106 GCF_014905685.2 Nematolebias whitei | reverse complement strand
CACAGTGGACAATCACTTCAGGCTGAAACACACAAACACAGTGGACAATCACTTCAGGCTGAAGACTTGTTCTCATTGTTTTTCTCTCTTTCCTCCATGTTACTGTCAGATAATTTTTGGTCAAAGGTTATGGATGTTTTTATTGTGTTTCATTACGGTGATTGAGAACATTCTTCCCCTGTACTCTGAGAACAAGGAGCGGCTAAGATGGAGAGATGGCGATGGAGAGGAGGAGAGGATATCTCAGATAACCATGAACCATATGTTTGTGTAGATGAACATATACTGTGATATATTCATAAATTAAACGGATTCATTCATTTTTCTGGACTGAATAATATCGTGCATTGAATTTAATTAAATGTAACGTGAGGCGTTAATTTTCTTTGACCCATCAAATGAATGTGGTCATTTATTAACAGAATCAAAGTTTAACATCACACATTTACATTAATTTGGCAAAATTGAAAACAACAACAGCTTAATTAATCAGCTTTACAACCAGGAAAACCATCCGGCCATGATTTTCCTTTGCTTCACAACAGACATTTCTGAAAAATATCTGGAATGATTTCTGGCAGATAGAAGAGTTTTAAAGATGGGAAAATGAAGTTTAGAGGGAGGGAGATGGTGTGTGAGGGAAAGTGTTGAACAGAACGGCACCCTCCATTCGAACCCAGCTTTCCTCGGTACGCTTCGGTAGTAAACTCGCCTCTCTGACGATGAATCAGCGGATACGGAGTTCCAGTTAACGCTACCGGTCCAGCATCTCCGTAGGATGGCAGAGAACCGTCCGGAGTGGTGGCGGTACTTCATCAACAACAGTTCACCTCACGAGTGGACTCACATGAGTGGAGTCCTTCAGAAGTTCCACTCAGATGTGGAAGATTGCATAATTCCCACGAGACTCGGATGAACTCCGGATCATGCCTGAAACTCCTGTTCTCCCCAGCACTTCTTGTGTTAGGTTTGCTCTCCGAACCGAACTCGACTGGGCTCGACTGCTCTCGACTGAACGAACTCAGGCTCTGCAAACGACTGAACGAACTGGTTTAAACTAGGAAGTGCCGACATTTAAAGAGTTCTATTTCCGGTTCATTTGGGAAGTTCCTGATTGGCTGAAATAGCTAATCAGGGGTGTGTTTTTGTGACGTAAGAGGTCACTAGAAGTCAGAAAAACAGAAAAATGTTTTGGAACAGACTGGAAATGTTTTAGAGACAGACGAGAGAAATGTTTAGACGAGTTGGGGGAAAACAGGTGCCAGCTTCTCTATATTACGTCTGAGAGGATTTAAAAACATGACAGTTCGTTCCAACAACTTGTTTTGCGTTTGACTCCGACATTTGACCGACATCACAACTTGCTCATTTCAGACAGAAGATCAGAAAATGCATGAATTACTCCGTAACACATTCCAATTTGATTTTCACTTTGAATGAGGATTAAAAAATCACTAATACTGTTTCACAGTTGAACTAAAATGAGTAGTTCACTTCAACATTTTAAAAATGGTTTGAACTAAACACATTTTGATTATCAAACATTTGTAAAATAGTAATGATAATAAAAAAGAGAGTGTTCTTTCAATTGATCAGTGCAGGACACTTAGAAAGTCTCTGGATGAACTTAATCTTGTGTTTCTGGACTCAAATCAATGAAATACAGTTCTTGTCCCAGGAAGGCCAGATTTGACCTGAGGCTTAGTTCACTACATTTGTGATGTGCAAGAAGACTGCAGCTGGCTTCAAGGACACCCCCTGAACTATGTTGAACTCTGCTGAGCTGATAAGGTTATAAAAGCAAGCAGATGATGTAGCTTGGGGCTAATTTCTGTGACAGGTTTTCATGCAAGCACACACACACACACACACACACACACACGCACACACACACACACACACACATAGGGATTTTAAACAACTGTTATGCAAAAATTAATGTTCCAGTTTTTAGTTTTTTTTTTTTCATTCAACCTTAATTTATAGAAGTTAGTCTCATCTTGTTTTACACCATGTTATAATGTAGCTTGTTTTTATTTTGTTTGATATTGCTTCCTTTATTTGCTTTTCATTTTATATGCTTTTACATGATTGGAGCAACAACACCACCAGCCTGATGAAGAAAGCTCATCAGAGACTCTACTTCCTCAGGCGGCTGAGACGAGCTGGTCTGGAAGCTCAGTCCTCACCACCTCCTACAGGTGTGCAGTGGAGAGCATCCTGTGCTCCAGCATCAACGTGTGGCATGGAGGCTGCACAGCTGCAGAAAGAAAAGCTTTGCAGAGAGTGGTGAAGGCTGCACAGAAGATGTTGGAGTCAGCCTCCCCACCATCACAGACATCTACACCTCCAGATGCAGGAAGAGGGCCACCTGCATCATGAAGGACCACACTCACCCAGCACACACACTTTTTGTATTTGTAGTTCATGTTTTTCTTAGTTCTTATCTTAGATCTTATCATTGTTTTTCTTTTACATTTTATTGTTGGATGTAACTGGGACCCTGTGTAATAATTTCGCTCCACCACATGTGGTGAGAATGACAATAAAATAATCTCTGACTCTGACTCTAAAAATAATGGGTCTTGAGCCTGCTCTTAAAAACAACAACATTCTCTGGGGCCCTCAGGTCTGTCGGAGCGGCAGACTATTCCACAGACGGTGGCCATAGTACTGGAAAGAAGTCTCACCATAAGTGTGAGTTCTGACTATTGGAGCTGTTAGTAGTCCAGTGCCAGAGGACCTTAGTGTCCGCAGGGGTTCATAAGGTAATAGCAGCTGTGCAAGATAAGATGGTGCGAGATCAATGAGACATTTAAAAACCATTAAAATAATCTTAAAATCAATCCTGAGGTGCACAGAGAGCCAATGCAATGATCTAAAAGCAGGTGTAATATACCATACCATACCACTTTATTTATAAAGCACTTAAAACAGCTACAAGGCCAACCAAAGTGCTGTACAGACAAAACAAAAGGGAAAACACACCAAGCAAAATACAAAATGAGGTAAATCAGAATATAGACATAAAAACGATGCAGATAATGACGACTAACCAGTGTGGAGCATACAGGATCAAAACACAGATCATCTGGTGTTGAAAGCTACAGAATAGTAGTGAGTTTTTAAACGGGACTTGAAAACCGAGAGGGAGGGGGCCTGTCTGACAAGCAGAGGTAACTCGTTCCAGAGTCTTGGTCCTGCTACAGAGAAGGTCCTGTCACCTCTGCGCTTAAGACGAGTTCCTGGAACTGTGAGGAGCAACTGGTCCGCTGACCTCAGGGAACGTGGTGGGACATACGGTTGTAGCAGATCAGAGAGATGGGGGGGGGGGGGGGGGGCAACACTGTTCAGTGATTTGTAGACATACATGAGTATTTTGAACTGGATTTGAAAGTGAACTGGTAACCAGTGCAGTGAGGCCAAAACTGGTGTAATGTGCTCTCTTTTGCCTGTACTGGTTAAAAATGGGGCTGCTGCATTCTGGACCAGTTGTAGTCGTGCAATGGAGGTCTGACTGATACCAAACAGGAGTGAGTTGCAGTAATCAAGCCTAGATGTAATGAATGCATGTATTACTGTCTCCAGGTTCTTTTTGGACAATATGGGCTTCAGTTTAGACAGCCGCCTCAGTTGGAAGAAGCATGATTTAACAATCATGTTTACATGATCGTTAAGTTTCAGGGAAGGGTCCATTATCACTCCCAGATTAGTGATTCTTTGTTTTTCTGACAGGGTTAGAGTGGAGAGGTCGATGCAGTGGTTTGTGATCGTGTCGTTGGGAGGGAACTGCATGACTTCAGACTTCTTTTCATTGAAACTTAAGAAATTTAAAGCCATCCAGTCCCTGATGTCAGCCAGGCAGTTGAGCAGCGGTTGAATAGAGCATGTACCATTGTGTCTTAGGGGGAAGTAAATTTGACAGTCATCGGCATAGAAGTGGAAGGGCATGTTGTGTTTCCGGAAAATAGCACCAAGCAGCAGCAGGTATAAAGAGAATAGGAGGGGACCCAGGATGGACCCCTGCGGAACCCCACATTTAAGCTCTGCCTCTGCGGAACTAAAATCCTTGATGGAGACACAAAAGGATCTGTCAGTGAGGTAAGATCTGAACCAATTGAGGGCTGATCCTGTGACGCCCACCCACTACTCCAACTTAACAATGAGGATCTCATGGTCAATGGTGTCAAAGGCGGCTGTGAGGTCCAACAGGACAAGCAGCACAGAATCACCGGTATCTGTGAATCTGAAGATGTCGTTAAAGACCTTCAGCAGGGCAGTTTCAGTGCTGTGGAGAGGTTTAAAGCCAGATTGGAAAAGCTCTAAGATGGCGTGATTCTCCAGGAAGCACTTCAACTGGGATTCGACCATTTTCTCCAGTACTTCAGAAACAAATGGGAGTTTGGAGACAGGCCGGTAGTTGGAAACGACTGAGGGGTCAAGGTTTTTTTTTTTTTATTCAGGAGAGGCTGGACAGCGGCATGTTTAAAGGATTTTGGCACCACGCCAGTGGATAAACTACTGTTTACTGTAGCAAGAATGGATGGACTTAAGAGTTGGAAACACATCCTTTAGTAATCGAGGGGGGACCACATCAAAGGGGGAACCAGAAGGTTTCAAGCTGCACATGACCTGCTCTAGAGAAGATAGAGTCATGGGTTCAAAATGGTCAAAAGGAGCTACAGATTGAGGTGGGATGGATGGGTCATAAATTGGAGGGGAAATGAGAGCCCTGGTGGTCGCATTTTTTTCCACAAAGAAATGTAAGAAGTTGTTGCACAGCTCAGTCGAGGCTTCCAGAGGTGATGTTCAGTGAGGTGGAGAACAGAGTTTAGGGTGGAGAAGAGGACACGTGGGTTGTGAGAGTTTGAGGTAATTATATCAGAGAAGAATTTGGATTTAGCAGCTTTTACTGTTTTCTGATAACAGCGCCAACTCTCTTTAAGTATTTGAAAAGAGACCTGCAGCCTGTCTTTCCTCCACTTTCGCTCCGCCCTCCTACATTGCTGCCTAACGGCCTTGGTGACGTCACTCAGCCAAGGTTCTGCTCTCAGTTTTGATTTTCTAGTTTTAACAGGTGCAACATGATCCAGAGTCTTTAAGCAGACAGAGTTGAACTGGGATGTCAGCTCCTCAGTGGTGGTGAGAAACACTGGGGGTTGAATTATCATTTCAGAGTTATAAACATCTGTGAAGCGTGCGGCAGTGAAGTGGTTAATGGTCCGGGTCCTACATGCAGGAATGCACGGCTTAGGAGTTAGATGGGGGAGGGTGAACTCAAACCGGACTGGCATGTGGTCTGAAAAAAATTATCACCAATAACAAGATTATTAACAGTCACATCATGAGTTAAAACAAGATCCAGTGTATGTCCACGCTCTTGGGTGGGACCATTTACATGCTGAGTTAAATTAAATGAGTCCAATAAATCTAAAAAGTCCTTAACCAAGGGCTTCTCAGGACAGCACACGTGCAAATTAAAGTCCCCAATAATGAAAACATGCTCATATTTTGGTGTGATTTCAGCCAAGAAATCAGAAAACTCATTTATGAAATCCTTAGACCGAGGTGGGCGGTAGAGGAGTGCAAATAAAGTCTGAGGTGAATGTCCAAGTTCAAAGACGCTCAGCTCAAAGCTGGCACGGGAAACTGGGATGGGCAGTTGTATACAGTCAAAAGTTGATTTGAATATTGTTAATAATCCACCACCGCGCCGTCCTGATGGCCGCGGGGCGTTTAAATATAGACAGTTCTGTGGCAATAATCCTGTCAAGGCGCTGGACTCACCCAGAGACATCCAAGTCTCTGTGATGCAGAGAAAGTCCAAATTGTGCTCTTGAAAGTAGTCCCTGAGGATAAAATTTTAGTTGGTAACAGATCTTGCGTTGACCAAACACATCCGGATATTGTCCGAAGTGGAGCTAGCAGCAGTGGAGCTAGCAGCAGTGGAGCTAGCAGCG
>NC_056511.1:540797-550146 GCF_014905685.2 Nematolebias whitei | reverse complement strand
ATATATATATATATATATACAGTGAACCCTCGTTTTTCACCGGAGTTACGTTCCAAAAAGAACCCGTGATAGGTGAAATCCGTGAAGTAGTAACCTTTATTTTTTTTACAGTTATTATACAATGAAATACTCCATAATACATTCAAACTAAAGAACAAAACCTTTTTACAGGCCCAAGCATTTGTTGAACAAATAAAAGTACTGTATAAATGTTTTTTACAAATAACTACTGTACTGGAGAGACTGTTTAGCCAATCAGAATGCAGAACACAATGCACAATGCAAATCCGTGAAGCAGCGAAACCGTGAAAGGTGAACCGCATTATTCATTCAACCTTTATTTAGACAGGTAAATCCCATTGAGCCTCGAGGACTCATTTACAAGAGAGACCTGATTTCAACAAAGAAAGATGACAACAATGGACAACAGCAACAACAATAAACAATTATAAAAAGTCATACTGCAGGGTTTTTGTTTTGTTTGTTTTTTTACAAATAGGATGGCTAAAAGGAAAAAGGTAACAACAACAAAAAAAACCAGCTAGATTCTAAGGCGAATGTAGAAAAGTAAAAACAGGAACATGTCTGCATTGGTCCCTGCCAGGAGTCCAACAGATTCTTAAAGTCACTTAGAGAGGTCAAAGGTCGAGAGCTTCAAATCTTTTTGTAAGATATTCCAGAAGACAGGAGCAGAGTAGGAGAAGGCCCTTTTGCCAAGTTCAGTCCTCATTGAGGGAACACTGCAGGTAATAATGTCCTGAGAGCGCACGCTGTAGCTGCAGTCACACAGAGACATGTAGGAGGAGATGTATGAAGGCAGCAGACCAAGAAGTGATTTAAAGATGAAAATGTACCAGTGAGAGAGTCTGCATGAAGTTAATGATGTCCAGTTAACCAGTGAATACAGGGTGCAGTGGTGGGTATGATAATTACAGCCAGTTATGAATCTTAGTGCACCATGATAGACAGCATCCAACATCTGCATGGTTCTTGTAGGAGCGTTCATGTAAATAATGTCACCGTAATCATTGTAATCAATGGAGGGAAGGAAAGTCACAGATACAAGGCGTTTTCTAGCATTCAGGGTTAGACAAGATCTGTTTCTGAAAAAGAAACCCAGTTTAACTTTCAGTTTCTTTACCAAGTTTTCCACATGGAGCTTAAAAGAGAGATGTGAGTTGACCAAGATACCCAAATATTTATAGGAATCAACAAACTCAATGGGGACACCATTTGAGGATAAAATCGGAGGAAGAACTGCTGGGACCAACTTCCTATTTGAAAAAAGCATCCCTTTGGTTTTGTCGGCATTTAGGACAAGTTTGAGGCGGAACAAATCTGTCTGGATGATGTTGAATGCAGATTTCAAAAGCTGGAAAGCCTTAGCAACAGTTTTAGCTCGACAATAAACAACTATGTCATCAGAATAGAAATGTATGGATGCATTAGGGATGTTTTTAACCTACATTATGTATGTAGATTGTAAAGAGGGTGTGTCCTAAGACTGAGCCTTGTGGTACACCATTGTTGACTGTTAAATAACTGGAGGAAGTACCATTATGTTGAACACATTGCCTCCGGTCTGAAAGATAGTTAGAGAACCAACCAATGGTGTGTTCTGAGAAACCAATTATATTAGCGATTATATTAACCAATTATTATAGCGAGGGTTCACTGTATATATATTATTTATAAGCCATATGTATATGGTATATATATATATATATACTAGTAAAGTGTATATTATGCTTTATAAAGTAGATGTTTTTGTTTCGTTTTTATTTATATTGTTTCTTCCATTTACTTTTCATTTTATATACTTTTTATATGATTGTCTACTGTTGTCTGTACCTCTTATGTGTTCTTTGTTTAAAACAGGTTTCTTGTAAATGAGTCCTCGTGGCTCAGTGAGACTAACCTGTAGAAATAAAGTTTGAATGAATGAATGAATATAGTACCTTGTACTCGTGCAGCAGCCTTCTGACGGCATCCTCATCAGTTAAGTCACACTGCAGGAAGCGAGGCCGGGCTCTCCGGTATCCAGTCCCGATCGCTACCCAGCCACTGTTGTGAAACTCTCTGAAGACGGCTCGACCCAGAAGACCTGTTGTCCCAGTCACAAGGACCCGTGGGCCCTGAACCAGAACCTCCTCCTGGAGAACAATCAGAAGCAACAGAGTTTAGGTTTACAATAATGTCTGAACTAAAGGAACTGACTGATGTTGAACAAATGTCTGATTGTCTAAGGTCTAAAAATGTTAATGTCAGTGTTTACATCAGTTGGACTTTTGTTTGACAGAGTTATCAGAGGAACCGTCGATTTGGAGACAGTTTACAAGGTGAGGCTAAAAAGGTTTAGACATGTACAAATAGCAGACAGTGGACATTTTTTGACAAAGGATGTTTAATAATGATCTGCCAGGTAGGAAGAACAGATGAAGACTAAAAAGTGAGACCACAAAAAATGGGTTCCAATAGAAACCTAGAACCCATCTCACTCAGAACCAGTTCCTCCTGGTTCCATTACTAACCATGCAGCTGAAATGCCATTGAATAAAATCTTGAAGCCTACAGTCCATCCAAATTTCAGATGTTTCCAAACTCTCCCTTCTGTCAAAAATCCTGGAAACGTTCAGTTCAGATCAAATTTAAAATGGTAAAAACTCAGTTAAAGGCCTTGGTGAGTAAAAATTTAATTTTGTAGATTTTTATACAACTATTGTACAAGACTTTAATTATAACACATTTATTGATGTGCTTTAAAATCCATCCATCTATTATCTTATGCTTGGTCCAAAGTCAGGTCTCAAGGGCAGCAGCTTGAGCAGGGATGCCCAGACATCTCTTTCCACAGCCACTTCTTCCAGCTCTTCTGGGAGGATTCCAAGGCATTCCCAGACCTACAAGAAACATAGTCTCTCCAGCATGTCCTGGGTCTTCCCCGGGGTATCCTCCCAGTTGGACATGCCCAAAGCACCTCCCTAGGGAAGCACCCAGGAAGCAACCTTACCAAATGCACAATCTCAACTGGTTCCTCTTGATTAAGAGGAGCGGCAGTTCTACTCCGAGTTTCTCCCAGATAACTGAACTTTTCATTCAACCTTTATTGAAACAGATAACTCGCATTGAGCCTCAAAGACTCATTTACAATTGAGACTTGTTTGGACAGACAAAAAAGTGGTAAACTGGACACATGTAGGAGTTGGAGGCAAAAAAATTCCTATTAGACTTTTTTTTTCCTGCCTGAGGAAAAAAAAACTCTAATGTTAAAAAACACCTTGCACAAACAAGCACATAGTGGCATAGACATTCTGCAGAGGGGGGAGGCGAGAGCGGTCAGCAATGTTCATAGATGCTCTCAAGGTCACTGTAAGAGTTCTGATAAGGATGGAATAATCAGTCAATGTCCTCCGGTGAGATCCATAAACATTCTCGAGGTATGTCGAGGAATGGCCAAGAATAATGACTATGAGAATCCAAGAGTCCTGAAATGATGGCACAAGTTCATTCAGCTGGTTTCATCTGGTTATCAGTTGGAAATTCCTCAGGAAGGGGGTGGTGAGCGTCAGATCACAAGTTCTCCAGGTGAATTCAGATAAGATGGCCTTCAAGGCCAGCCAGGGGAGCCAAATTCAGATAAACATACAGTTGTTTTGGGGACAGACATAACTTAATGACATCTACCTTGAGTCTGTGTTGGTCGACTTGGTTCCAAAATGTCCAAATTACATGGCCACACCGATAGAACATGACTGAGTAAAATCCTCAAGATCTGATTCATTCAGCCCAAAGCATTTGAGTCCGGGTACTCGAGACACGAACCAAGCCATCATAAAGGTAAGCAGTTAAACTTGGTTAAATTTGCTGCTGACAACTTCCTTGATTGATTGATAAAACCAGCAACCAGTCGAATCCAAAAAGCAGGAACCAGTTATCGAAAATCCAATTAAATATGCGTCCTAAAAATCCACAAATGGCAGCAGAGATAGACACATCAAGTCTTCCAAGTCGATGAAATATCCAGCTGCGTGCGTGCCAACAGGGCAAATCGGCTTGCCTAAAGCCTGTCTTCTCTTCGAAGAAATGTTGTAAATTGAGTTGAGGGACCAACTGATCAAAAAGTCCATAATTATGGTTCGGAAGATATGCGAGTCTCACAAGCAGTTTAACAGACAGACAGAGCAGCAAAGCAGAGAGGGAGGGGAGAAGCATCCGATCTCAGCAAGAGCAAGTGGTGAAGTGAACTTCTCACCCTCTCTCTAAAGGAGAGTCCAGCTATCTTTCAAAAGAAACACAGTTCAACTGCCTGTATCTATAGTCTTGTTGTTTCGGTTACTACCCAAAGTTTGTAGCCATAGGTGAGGATAGGAACGTAAACCAACTGGTAAACAGGTCCCTCTTCACTACAATGGACTAGCACAGAGTCCACAATACTAAAGATGTCACACCAATACGTCTGTCAATCTCAAACTCATTCTTCCCTCGTTTGTGAACAAAACTCCTCCACAACACCTAACCCTCGACCAGAAGAGAGCAATCAATCATTTTTTGAAAGAGGACCATGGCCCTAGATTTTGAGGCGCTGATTCTCACCCCAGCCATTTCACACACGGCTGCAAATCGCTCCAGAGACAGTTTAAGATCATGGCACTATGACGCCAAGAGGGCCACATCATCCGCAAATAGCAAAAATGGAATCCTGAGGCCACCAAATCAGACATCCAGTCCAGCCCCTGGTAACACCAAGAAATTATTTCCATAAAAGTTAAGAATAGAATTGGTAGCAACAGGCAGCCCTGGTGGAATCCAATTCCCAACCTGAAAGGGTCCGACTTACTGCAAGAAATATGAACCAAAATCTTGTACCGCTTGTATAGGGACTAAACAGCCCATAGCAACGGGCCCCTGATCCCATACTTGTAGCGCACCCCACACAATGAACCCTGAGGAACATGGTTGAATGCCTTCATGACAAACTTCCATGATCCCTTTGAAGACCCTAGTAAGGGTAAAAAGATGGTCCAGAGTTCCATGGTCAGGATGGAACCCGCATTACTTGTCCTGAATCTGAGATTCCACCAATGATTGGACTTGCTTCTCCAGTACCCAAGGATAGATTTTACCAGGGAGGCAAAGGAGAGTGATGTCCTTATAATGTTAAAAATCTTGGTGTTATTTTTGATCAGGACATATCTTTTATCCCCCACATTAAAAACGTTACTAGAACCACCTTCTTCCACCTGCGTAATATCACTAAAATTAGAAACATCTGATCTAAAGATGATGCAGAAAAACTGGTCCATGCATTTGTCACATCTAGACTGGACTATTGCAATGGTTTATTATCTGGGTGTCAAAATACTTATTTAAAATGTCTTCAGTTGATCCAAAATGCTGCTGCCAGAGTCTTAACTGGAGTTAGTGGGAGAGATCATATATCTCCAGTTTTAGCTTCTCTTAATTTGCTCCCTGTCAAATGCAGAATTGAATTTAAATCCTACTTCTAACCTACAAAGCCCTCAACAATCTAGCTCCATCTTATATTACAGATCTTATTGTTTCATATTTTACTAACAGAGCACTTCACTCTCAGACTGCAGGTTTGCTTGCAGTTCCTAGAGTTTCCAAAAACAGAATGAGAGGAAGATCTTTCAGTTATCAGGCTCCTCTCTTGTGGAACCAACTTCCAGTTTCTGTCCGTGAGGCTGACACATTGTTCAGTTTTAAGACTGGGCTTAAGACTTGCCTTTTTGATAAATCATATAGTTAGGGTTGGCTTGGGTTTCCTGAGATATCCCTTAGTTATAGGGCTGAGTACCGAACCGAGGTTCTTTTATGGCACCGACCAAACTGCACCGGTCGGTGTATGTATTGAAACGTCACTCTTCTTTCGGTGTCAAGTTTCGGTATTGGCTGTAACGTGTCACGTGGTTTCAGCATGCAGGCAGGCAAAACACCAGACATATGACAAATATACTACACCCAGATTACATCCAGAGGTGTATAGAGCTGCCGTACCTAATCTATGTATAATTATGTCTATGGTGCTGGTGATGCCCACAGACGGGTTCACGTGTGCAGCGCGTGTTGTCGAACAGCTTCGGTAACACGCGCTGCAGAAAGTTGCTCTGTGTTTTTCTGCGAGGAGAGAAGAGTTCATTAGCCTCCCCCTCCTCCTCCCCGGAGTTTAATTATTCTTAAACTATGATCCATGTAACGCTAACTTTAACATATTAGTGTGTAAATTTATTTTATCTACGTAGCTAGCTAAACTCAGAAGCTAACTAAAGATTGACAGTAACATAAATCTTAGCTTGTAAAACTGCTCATCCATCAGGTCAGCAGGTTAAACAGTTCACTAATGTTCACTGTTTATGTTCATGTTCTCCTCACAGGAGGTTCTGACCCAGATGTGAGGACAAAAGAAAAGCGAGGTGGAGGCCACAGGACAGTCAAACTTTGTTGTTAAAAATTTGCTGCCTTTTTCTATAGTGAAGCTGCACGGTGGAGGTAAATTAAACTGTAAAGGATTTTGTTGACCAGTTAAACCAGTATCTCTCAGCCTAGATAATGTTTTTTGAGCAATAATAACACAACCATGTTATTGTTGATGTTTTGTTCTCATGTCAATTAGGGAGATGATCAGAGCCCTAAACCCCAGAGAACCACAGAGAAGATTCAGGCAGAGACACAGAGGTGCAGATGTCTGCATCATCCCTACCTCAGTGAATCCAGTGACCTGCTGGTGGAATGTGAGGGACAATATGTCAAACTGACAACCAGGTATCTGTGTGTGCAACAATCATCATCTACAGCCTCAGAGTGAAGATTTTATACTGCTGGAGACACCATCAGCCAGGAGCAGCTGGTTTGTGTCCAGAGAAAACAGACATGTTGATGTTTCTGAAGAAGAACTGTTCAGTGAAAAGGTCCTCAGTGTGTAGCAGTGAGCATTAGACACTGACGTGTCACTGGTTTGAAACTGGTCTTTTGTGTAAGGATGGTACTTTTCTGTGGCCCGGTTTGTGTCTGTTTTCCTCGTGCTTCCTCATTAGTTTCCATTGTTGCCACCTGTGTCTCGTCCCAGCTGTTTGTCATCATGTCTCGTCTTCTCCCAGTATTTAAGCCGTCCTATTCTGTCTTGTCCTTCGTCGGGTCGTCTTCGTTGGGTACGCTTCCTTGGGTCTCCTGAGTCTCTCCTTGTCTTCCTGGTCCCTCGAGTTCCCCGTGCCTCCTTCCTTGTTTATGTAAGTTTTGCTGCCCCGTCAGCTCGTTTATTTTGTACTTTTCATTTATCATTAAAAACCTATTTTTGTATATCTGCCGAGTTGAGTCCCTGTTCTGCACTCTGGGTTCGCTCCTGACACAAATCCTAACAGTACGACCCGACCAGTACAGAACCCAGCGGGCAGGGTTCTCACTCGGCAACACTCACCCATTTTTGTTTTTTCCCTCTTCGTGCCGTGATGGAGCTCCTCTCCGTCTCCGTCCATCCACCGTCCCGCCGCGGTGGACGGTTCCGGAGGCAGTCTGCGGTGGCCGGCCCGGTCTCTTCGGCCGAGCAGAACTTCAGAGCTGGTTCCGGTGTTTTCGTGGGAGCGGGGTTCGCCGCCTCACCTCCCAGGTTTCCGGTGGGGGCGGGATCCAGCGTCCCGCGGGAGCTCCGGTCCACTCCTGCGCGATTCGGTGAGTCCGGTCCGGTTGACGTCATTGGGGCGGGTTCCGTCGCCTCACCTTCCAGGTTCCTGGTGGGGGCGGAGCCCGGCCTCTCACCGCCACTCCGCGCCGCGGCTGTTCGACGCAGCCTGGCCGTACCTCCGGAGAGTTTTCTTTGTGACACCGTGGGGGCGTGTCCCGCCGCCTCACCTTCCAGGTTTCCGGTGGGGGCGGCACCCGTCACCACACCCACTCATACAGACCTTCCTTTTTTTTCCCCTGAGGATATTTCTCATATTAATCAGACAATTCTCAAACTATTTAGTTCTGCTAAAAGAAACCCGTCCTCCTTTGATTTAGTTTTGACCCAGATGGAGGATTTTTTACTTTCTATCCCAGGCCTTTCTTTGCTCCCCGAGTATGATTTTTTTGTTAACAGAAATAGAGACTCTAAAGACTCCTGTTGCAGCCATTCCTGAGGTGGGTCCTCATCTCTCCACATCTCCAGAGGGGTCGGCGCTCTCCACATCTCCAGAGGGGTCGGAGCTCTCCACATCTCCAGAGGGGTCGGCGCTCTCCACATCTCCAGAGGGGTCGGCGCTCTCCACATCTCCAGAGGGGTCAGCGCTCTCCACATCTCCAGAGGGGTCGGCACTCTCCACATCTCCAGAGGGGTCGGCGCTCTCCACATCTCCAGAGGGGTCGCCTCTATGGTCCTCCATGTCGTCTGCTGCAGCATCTCCCCAGGCCTTTCCGACAGCAGCAGCATCTCCCCAGGCCTCTCCGACAGCAGCAGCATCTCCCCAGGCCTCTCCGTCTCCCGCTGCAGTTTCCAAGGTTCCCTCGTCTCCCGCTGCAGTCTCCAAGGTTCCCTCGTCTCCCGCTGCAGCCTCCAAGGTTCCCTCGTCTCCCGCTGCAGCCTCCCAGGTTCCCTCGTCTCCCGCTGCAGCCTCCAAGGTTCCCTCGTCTCCCGCTGCAGTCTCCCAGGTTCCCTCGTCTCCCGCTGCAGCTTCCAAGGTTCCCTCGTCTCCCGCTGCAGTTTCCAAGGTTCCCTCGTCTCCCGCTGCAGTCTCCCAGGTTCCCTAGTCTCCCGCTGCAGTCTCCCAGGTTCCCACGCCGTCTGCTGCAGCCTCTCAGGCTTCCACGTCTCCCGCTGCAGCTCAACAGGCTTCCACGCCGCCCGCTGCAGCTCAACAGGCTTCCACGCCGCCCGCTGCAGCTCAACAGGCTTCCACGCCGCCCGCTGCAGCTCAACAGGCTTCCACGCCACCCGCTGCAGCTCAACAGGCTTCCACGCCGCCAGCTGCAGCTCAACAGGCTTCCACGCCGCATGCTGCAGCTCCCCAGGTCTCCTCGTTGCAAGCAGTGTTTCCTCTGGTTCTGTGTTTTGGACGGCCTCCCGGCCGCCCCCCTGACCTGGCCCGGTCTGATGGACAGCCTCCCGGCCGCCCGCCGGAACAGTGACTCATAGGGACGATCCCTTGACCGTCCAAATCCCTTGTGATCCCTTGTGTTCCTCGTTTTCTGGCTCCTCGTTTTCTGGCTCCTCGTTTTCTGGTTCCTCGTGTCCCTTTTTCTCCGTGGATCCTCGTGTCCCTTTTTCTCCGTGGCTCCTCGTGTTTTGTTTTCTCCGTGGCTCCTCGTGTTTTGTTTTCTCTGGCTCCTCGTGTTTTGTTCTCTCTGGCTCCTCGTG
>NC_056511.1:533004-540787 GCF_014905685.2 Nematolebias whitei | reverse complement strand
TCTCTGGCTCCTCGTGTTTTGTTCTCTCTGGCTCCTCGTGTTTTGTTCTCTCTGGCTCCTCGTGTTTTGTTTTCTCTGGCTCCTCGTGTTTTGTTCTCTCTGGTCCCCGTGTATTTTCTCTCTGATCCTCGGTCCCTCCACCCTTGCAGTACCACCCTCCACCCGCCCTAGTCCTTCGGGAGGGAGGTTTTTGGGGACGCCTGGAGGCGTCTTTTGGGGGGGGGTACTGTAAGGATGGTACTTTTCTGTGGCCCGGTTTGTGTCTGTTTTCCTCGTGCTTCCTCATTAGTTTCCATTGTTGCCACCTGTGTCTCGTCCCAGCTGTTTGTCATCATGTCTCGTCTTCTCCCAGTATTTAAGTCGTCCTATTCTGTCTTGTCCTTTGTCGGGTCGTCTTCGTTGGGTACGCTTCCTTGGGTCTCCTGAGTCTCTCCTTGTCTTCCTGGTCCCTCGAGTTCCCCGTGTCTCCTGAGTTCCCCGTGCCTCCTTCCTTGTTTATGTAAGTTTTGCTGCCCCGTCAGCTCGTTTATTTTGTACTTTTCATTTATCATTAAAAACCTATTTTTGTATATCTGCCGAGTTGAGTCCCTGTTCTGCACTCTGGGTTCGCTCCTGACACAAATCCTAACATCTTGACGTGGAAATTATTTGTTTGTTTTTATGTAAGAAAACTGCTTGGAATAGAAAAATACCAAAGTTAAAAAATAAAACTCACAATTTGTACTGTAATGTGTAACGTAATTTTATTCTTGTTAGAATTAATAGTAATTACAAAATTGGTACCGAAAAAAGAACCGTCCAGGAATCGACACCGAAGTGAAGGTACCGACACCGGTACCGATACCGATTGTTTTAGAAAGGTACCCAGCCCTACTTAGTTATGCTGCTATAGGCTTAGACTGCTGGAGGACAAACTGACCACATTTCTTCACTATGTTACTTTTTACTTTGCTCAACCTGTTTTGTATTTGTAATTATATTTTCTATCCTTGACATGTGTTTTTGTCTTGCAGGTACACATGCATCTAGATCTATCTGGACCTGCCATTCTGTGTTTGTTTGTATCTCTTTCCTGTCCTCTCAAACCAGCCGGTCAAAGCAGATGGCCGCCTGTCCTGAGCCTGGTTCTGCTGGAGGTTTCTTCCTTTTAAAAAAAAGTTTTCCTTTCCACTGTTGCCGTCAATAGCGGCTCGTCAATAGATGGTGCTAGGGTGTCGCCCCACCACTCAAACCATTCACCATACTCAACACTCACATTACATTGAAGACTTGGAAAAATGAAATAAAAATGAAATAATAAAAAAAAAAACTTTGAAATATATGTACTGTATATATTTTTGTAGTATGTCAGGACAGCTTTGCTGTGGACACACGGGCCACCATTTATGTTATTTAAAACAAGTACGGGCCACTATTTATGTAGTGAGCTAAGGCGTTAACTTCACTACTAATTAATTATTCTTAAAGCTAGTTCAAGCACAAAGAATATTAATTGTTTAATTACAACAGATTCTTTTCTTTTTCGAGTTAAATTTCTGCCATGTGACCAAGATAACTGTGAGTGGATTGTTTAAATCCGTGACATGAGATGCCATTTTATCTTTGACCCATCAGAATAAATGTGGTCCTTTATTTAACAGAATCAAAATTTAACATCAAAACATGTACACTTGATTTGCTGATCTGTTTCTGATTAATAAACTTGGCAAGCTTTACTAACAAGACAACAGAACATTACTGATTGAGGCTGATTCATCTCTGAAGGCAGCTAGTTTGTTTTACTGGCGAATAGAAAAGTTTAAGAGGAGAAATAGATTTAAGGAGTAAGTTTAGATTTAAGGATGAAAGTTATGTGTGGAACCAGAACATTGCACCCTTCCTCCGACATCCAGCTCAGCTCTCCGGTAAACTTCAGGACGTCAACGGCTTGTTACCTGAGATGGTGGATACCTCCACTCCGGAACAGAAGTCCATTAATCCGCTCCTTTTCAGCGTCTCCAGTTAGAGTAGCTGGGGGTCATCAGAAACTGTGACGACATACTCGGTTCCACCGAATAAGCTTCCTTTACTTTAAGCATTTACTTTAAGCATTTACTGCTCTGGTTGAGTCACAGCTGAGGCAGGCTGTGACAACGCTGGACTGGAGAGACCTTTGGCACATGGTCAAATCCATCCGCTACTTAGTTGAGTCTCATCTCTGACTGAAAGTTCCAGCAAGAATGGAAAAGACTAAGACTTCGAAGAAGGCCAAGACTGAGACTCCGACTGAGTTCCAGGACTCAGAAGACTCCAAGACTCGTGAAGACTGAAGACTGCAGACTCCGACTGAGTTCCAGGACTGACTAAATAGTTCCAAGAAGTGTTCCTTTTAAAGGGGTATCCACTTCCTGTTATGTGGTACTTCCTGATTGGTTGAAACAACCAGCAGGGGTGTGGTTCTAGAGATGTTAGAGGGTCACTAGAAGTCATGAGACAGCAGGAATGTTTAAAAAACGGTTAGTACAGACAGAGAAACATTATGATGAGGTGAGACAAAGCAGGTGCCAGTTGCTCTTATTTATTGTCTGCGAGTTTTAAAAACTAGACACTTCGTTCTAATAACTCGTCGCTGACTTTCGACCGACATGCAGTCCACTACCCTCATTCAGACAGAAGACTAAATGCACACTTACTTCATAAATAGGCATTTAATTGTATGATCAAAAATCTGATGAGGTTTAAAAATCATTAATACTGTTTCACAGTTGATTTAAATGAGTGGTTTACTTCAACATTTAGAAATGGTATGAACTAAACACACTTTTGATTATCGAGATATTGTAAAATAGTAATGATAATATAAAAAGGAAGAGTGTTCTTTCAATTGATTAATTCAGGATACAATTAGACAGTCTCTGGATGAGCTAATTTGTATTTCTAGATTCAAATCAATGAAATAACAGTTCCTGTCCCCTGAAGGTCTTCAGAGACAGGTTGAGGTCGGAGGTCTAGTTCACTACATTTTTTTTAGTTGCGTAAGATAAAAACAGCACAACTTCTCGGTGGATAGCATTGTTGCCTCACAGCAAGAAGGTCCTGGGTTCAATCCCAGGTTGGACCTGGAGTTTTTCTGTGTGTAGTTCGCATGTTCTTCTCGTGCTTGCGTGGGTTTTTTCCGGGTACTCCGGTTTTCTCCCACAGACCAAAAACATGCATGTTAGGCTGCCTTCAGGCCCAGGCCTCCCTTGCAAAAGAGAGCTGTGATCTCAGTGGGATTTCCCTGTTTAAATAAAAGCTAATAAATAAATAAAAATAAATATTTTATAGTTAATGATGATATGTTTCTTTCAAAATCGTTGTCTCTGATTGGTGACGTATTTCCGGCCCCTCGGGGCACAAAAATCTTAGCCCATAGACTCTTGTTAAAATTTGTACATGCACAGTTAGCTCCTCTTCATTTCAAGAGATAGGAAGACTGTGGGCACAGATCCTCTGCACCCGTGCGCACAGTCGAACACGAACGGTACCGACCGGTACTGATCATGCTTCCAGTCCTGGAACTTTTTTTTTTTGTAGTCCGGGAACAGATCGTGCAGTGACACTCACAACCAGGCTGGCTGCAGGTAGGCTTTAAGCCATTGAAAGCCCTTTATCTAATGCCTCTCAACTTTTAAGCCCCTTTTCCATGGCTCTTCTACAGCACGATTTGACTCAGCTCGGTGAGGTACCAAGGCTTTTCCACTAACATTTTTTTGTGGAACTGGCCCCTTTTTCAGGACCCATTTCTCTGGGGTACCAAGTATGCACCGATCCACATTTTTTCAACTTCCGATCCCGATACCTAAATCTATCTATCTGCCGATACCAATACCGTCCCGATATCATCCTCATTATTGATTTTATATGAGGCTGTAATAACCTCCTCTCTATAGGCAAGTACAATTTGTACAAATATATTTATGTCCAAAAAGGCAACATGAGGTAAGTTTTATGAATGATAGATAAGTTTCAAAGTTAGAATTATATCCTGCTAAAACAAAACATGTTTGTTTTTTGTTTTTATTCCTAGCTTTAAAGTGTATATTAAAGTGATTAGATGGCTTCAAACACCTGCTAAGTTCATGGCATAAACCAACACAGACATGTTCCTGTTTTTAGTATTTTATATCACTTTATAATGTAGCTGTTTTTGTTTAATTTTTATATATACTATGTATAATTTTCTTGTATTTTTCAATTCATATGCTTTTTATGATTGTCTACTATTGTACTAATAAATATCTCCTGGAGGGTAAACTATATCTAGGCTGCAACTATGAAGCTGAGAAATCATTCATTTTCTACAAGTGATAGAGGTTGGTCATTAATTACAATGAAGTTTATCAATTCTCGGTAAACATTCGAGCTCCGGGGATTCAGCAGTGTGTTATTTTTGTTCAGTCCAGAAAAGGCAGTCTGATTTTGGTCAGCAACGCTCAGTCTGCCCTTCCTCCAAAACGGGCAGACTGAGCGGGCAGACTGAGCGGGCAGACTGAGCGCGGCTGACCGAAGTCAGACTGCCTTCTCCGGACTGAACGAAAATAACAGACCGCTGAAGCCCCGGAGCTCGAATGTCCAAAGTAAAACTAACTTTACTGCGGTTTAGTGTGGTGCTATGGCTCTGCAGACATTGTACGTTACTGTCTTGCGATGTTTATTGTAAAATACTTCCACACAGCGGACGTGTTTCGATGAAAAGTTGGTTAGCCGTTAGCCACAATGCTACCGCACGTTGTAGCTGGCTTCAAAACTATGAAATGGATTTCCTGAATGTGAGGCAGGTCTTATTACTCTGGGTTCATGAGACACGCCTCCGTTCAGGAAATCCATTCCATAGTTTGAAGTCAACATGCAGAGTGGCTGACTGGGAATCACATATGGACTGTACTTATTTAGCGCCTTTATATCTTATCAAGATACTCAAAGCTCTTTCCACTACAATCTGTGTCCTCATGTACCCATTCATACAGCACTCTACTAGATCTCTACAAAGCTAATTGAACAAATCATTCTAAAGAGACTAATCAGAGCTTTATCACATTCATACACCAATGGGACACACATTGGAGGCTATGAGGGGTTCAGTGTCTTGCCCATGGACACTTTGGCATATGACTGCTGGTGGTTTCGAACCCTCTACTCTTGCATTGGAGGACGATTGCTCTAACCACTCAGCCACAGCCGCCCCATATGGAGATGTTTTACTTGGAGATACAGAGACATGCATCATGGATCGGAAATCTCTGCAGGTTGGATCAGAAAAATCAGATACGTAAATTATGCTGGTATCGGAGGCCGGCACGATACTGGATCGGATCGGCCCCATCCCTAGTACCAAGCGAGCCAAGCCGGCACCAAAACCTGATGTCAGAACACTGTTGGTCACTGACTGGTCAGGTGGCGGAGTGACTGGATCTTTGAGACACTTTTCAAAACAGCAGATCAGCTATTTGCAATTATTCGAGCTCGGACCAGTGGCTGGACCAATTTTTAGGATTTTAAAAACAATAATGACAACACCGTGGTCTAATATCCTGATGCATGCTCAATAATCCAGGTTAAAAAAAAAAAAAAAAAATGTTAAGTCTGGTCCTCTGTACAGAAAAAAAAATAAATAAATAATAAAAAAAAATAAAAAAAAGTAGAAACGTTTCGTCTTTCATCCGAAAGACTTCTTCAGTCTGAGGTGCTGTATTCAGCTTATAAATAGCACCTTCTCAGAGTGGCTCAACCAGTTTTTTGCTGACAGCCAAAACCAGCTGCTCACATGCTCAAGAAGGACCATCAGCCTAACAATGGATCATTAGCACACTGATGGCTGTTTACTATTCACAGGGTCATATGCTTTTTTATGCTTTTATATTGTCTACTGTTGTACTGATAAATATCTCTGGAGGGTAAACTATATCTTGTCTACAAGTATCAAGCTGTGAAATCCTTCATTTTCTACAACTGATAGTGGTTGGTCATTAATTATGATGAAGTTTAGCAACTTCTCTGTAAACATTCGAGCTCCGGGGCTTCAGCGATGTCTTCTTCTTGTTCAATCCGAAGCAGGCAGCCTGATTTCGGTCAGCCGCGCTCAGTCTGTCCCTCCTCGGAGACGGGCAGACTGAGCGCGGCAGAGTGGACGTGGCTGGCCGGGGTCGAGTCGTCTCTTTCGGTTTGAGCAAAGAGCAGCGCCCCGCTGAAGCCACGGAGCTCGAAGGTCCAACATAAAACTAACTTTACCGCGGTTTAATGTGGCGCTATGGCTCTGCAGACAGTGCACGTTGCTGTCTTGTCTTGTGGTGTTTAGTGTAAAATACTTCCACACAGCGACATGTTTAGATGAAAAGTTTGTTAGCTGTTAGCCACAGTGCTGCTAACTCAGCCCTCACGTTGTAGCTGCTGCAAACTATGAACTGGATTTCCTGAATGTGAGGCAGGTCTTATTACTCTGGGCTCATGAGACACGTTCAGGAAATCCATCCCATAGTTTGAAGCCAACATGCAGAGCAGCTTGCAGGGAATCACCTGTGGAGACGTTTCATCAGACACAAACATGCATCATGGATCGGAAATCTCTGTAGGTTGGATCGGAAAAATCCAATACATAAATTATGTTTGGATCGGCCCCGTCCCTAATTTTTATTTTATTAGTGCTTAGTGCACATTTAGTTGATGTTTTTCTTAGTTCATATCATTGATCTTATTACTGTTATTCTTTTACATTTTATTGTTGGATGTAACTGGGACCCTGAGTACATAATCTCATTCCACCACATGTACCATATGAGATGAGAATGACAAATAAGTCTTTCTGACTATGACACATACAAAGGCATGATTTGATTCTGAATTGCGGGCCTTCAGCGAGTCTGAACTCAGCTCATGGGTCAGATATAAGAACATTGAGATCTCGATCTGATACGCATGCAATAGCATGTCTGAACTCAGCTCTCTGGCTGGTTTTACTGGTTATTCCTTTGACTAAAGATTTCTCTTAGTTTCAGAACAAGACACCAGCTCCATATGATCAGAACATTCACGTAAAATTTAATTAAGGTTCCAGGAACATTAGCAATACATCAGTTCATAAAATTTGTTTTAGTTTGGGTGTTGCAATTTTCATTTACAACAGAGCAGTAGCTGATAATACACATGTATACTTTTTTAAAATGAACCGTTGTTCTCATGTCATGAGGTTGTGTGAAAATGTGGAAAAAAACAGTTTGGCCTTTGGCATGCCATTGAGAGATTTTTTGTTGAAGCTTGGAGTAGATTTTCTACAAAATATCGAGAGACAGTGCTGTTTTTTGGTACACATTTACTATATTTGGTATAACAATATATAGAGACAGATATATATGTAAATATACATATATATATATGTGTGTATATATATGTATATATACATATATATACATATACACATATATACATATATATATATATACATATACACATATACATATACACATATATATATACATATATATATACATATACATATATACATATACACATATATATATAATATATACATATACACATATACATATACACATATATATACATATATATATACATATACATATATACATATACACATATATATATAATATATACATATACACATATACATATACACATATATATACATATATATATACATATACATATATACATATACACATATATATATAATATATACATATACACATATACATATACACATATATATACATATATATATACATATACATATATACATATACACATA
>NC_056511.1:509075-518004 GCF_014905685.2 Nematolebias whitei | reverse complement strand
GTAAACACACACACCTGTAAACACACACACACCTGTCAACACACACACACACACACCTGTAAACACACACACACCTGTCAACACACACACACACACCTGTAAACACACACACCTGTAAACACACACACACCTGTCAACACACACACCTGTAAACACACACACACCTGTCAAAACACACACACACCTGACCCACCACTGAAGTGGATCAGAACCCAGAACCTTGCGGGTTTACCTGAACCAGCTGGACAGTCCCGGGCTGGAAGTCGAGCCTCTGCTCGGCGCCTGCGCGGCTCATCTCCGCTGTGTTTTGATCGATCCTGTTTCTGATACTCATTATTGATCACAGCGTCTCTTCACTCACTCCTCCTATTTCCGGTTCCGGTCAGCTGTTTGACGTAAGCGGCACTTGTAGCGGTGTTAGCTGTTAGCATGTGGCTAACAGGAAGGTAACTGTTAGGTTTAAACTAATTGTAATATTTCTGCGCGCAGATAGCTGATCAGAACCTCTGATCAGAACCGCTGATCAAAACCACTGATCACAACTCAGAGCCCAGGTCGGTCCAGAATCCAGAATCCAGGCTCTTGTCAAAGTGACGTCAGACCTGACTTGTATAGCTCACAGTCCACAGCCACCGACCGGAAGCTGAGATCTTACCCGAGAACCGGAGAACTGGAAACCAGGCATCTGACTCCGTGACCCGCTGACAGAACCCAGCAGAACCCAGCAGAACCCAGCACAGCTCTGATTCTTCTTCTGTGGGTGGAACTGGAGCCTGCTGGCTGCGCTGCTGCCATCTTCTGGATGACGTCAGACCTCCAGGCCATCAGCTGATGTTTTTTTTTTTTTGGTTTGTTTTTTTACTTTATTGATCTCTTGAATTGAACAACAGAACAGAACAAATGACAATCTCAAATTACAATATGATACATATAAGCATGTAAAAACATCCTCTGTCATACCTCCTACGTTCACATAACAAATGAACATATTATTCAGCACAAATTTAAGTTTAAGTAAGATTATTAGTATCAGAGAATTAGCAAATAATATGATAAAAGTAAAATCTAAACACAGAACTATTTATCTAACATGCTACATGATTACTCAGATAATTTGTCAGAGGGCTAAATTATCTGAGTGAGGTGATCAGAGCTTTCATTCTTGTGGTTTTTCAGCACTGTCTAATGAAAGTTTTAACATCTGGACTTCTTGTATGAATACAGACCATAATGACTTAGACTTGCCATATCTGCATTTATGTATATATAATTTTAAGATTATGATAATGTTGTTAACAAAGTATTCATCTTTTTTATTTTCAGATACATATCCATATAAGACATTCTGACAGGAGAAAGAGTCTGTTCATGGATTTTATGGTCAGAAGACCATGAAGGGATTTCCATAACATGTTCACAGAATGACAGAAATAAAACAGATGTTCTGTTGTTTCAGGTTTGTTACATATATAAAAGTTATCACATTCAAATTTAAATCTATTTCTGATAAACTCGTTTGTAGGATAAATATTTTTTAGAGTTTTGAAATGTAATTCTTTATATTTAGGTGGAAGAGGGAAACCCAGATATTTTGTCATTATTTTTATTCTCTCCTTTTTATTGTAAAACTCATGAAACTTTCTTCTTACCTGACCAGTATATCTATCCATCCATTTTCTTCCGCTTATCTGGGGTCGGGTCGCGGGGGTAGCTGCCTAAGTAGGGAGGCCCAGACTTCCCTCTCCCCAGCCACTTGGTCCAGCTCCTACGATGGAATCCAGAGGCATTCCCAGGCCAGCCGAGAAACATAGTCCCTCCAGCGTGTCCTGGGTCTTCCTCTGGGTCTCCTCCCGGTGGGACATGTCCGAAACACCTCACCAGGAAGGCGTCCAGGATGCATCCTAACCATAGGTAAGGGTGTGAAGGCAGATTGATGGGTAAATTGAGAGCTTCGCCTTTTGACTCAGCTCTCTCTTCACCACGACAGACCTGTACAGCGCCCGCTTCACTGCAGACGCTGCACCTATCCGTCTATTGATCTCACGCTCCATTTTTCCTTCATTTCTGAACAAGACCCCAAGATACTTGAACTCCTCCACTTGGGGCAGGACCTCCTCCCTGACCCGGAGAAGGCACTCTACTCTTTTCCGGCTCAAAACCATGGCCTCGGATTTGGAGGAACTGATCTTCATCCCGGCTGTGTCGCACTTGGCTGTGAATTGCTCCAGCAAAAGCTGTAGACCATGACCTGATGAAGCCAATAGGACCACATCATCTGCAAAAAGCAGAGACGCGATCCTAAGACCACCAAAATGGATCCCGTCAACACATTGGCTGTCCATAAAAGTTATGAACAGAATCAGTGACAAAGCGCAACCTTGGCGGAGTCCAACTCTCACCGGGAATGAGCCTGACTTGCTGCCGGCAATGTGGACCAGGCTCTGACACCGGTCATACAGGGACCTAACAGCCCGTATCAAAGGGCCTGGTACCCCATACTCCTAGAGTACCCCCCACAGGGTTCCCCAAGGGACGTGGTCAAACACCTTCTCCAAGTCCACAAAGCACATGTAGACTGGTTGGGCAAACTCCCATGCACCCTCCAAGACCCTGCTGAGAGTGTAGAGCTGGTCCAGTGTTCCACGACCAGGACGAAAACCACACTGTTCCTCCAGAATTCGAGGTTTGCCTATTCGACAGAACCTCCTCTCCAGAACCCCCGAATAGACCTTACCAGGGAGGCTTAAGAGTGTGATCACCCTTTAGTTGGAACACACTCTACAGTCCCCCTTTTTGAATAGGGGAACCACCACCCTGGTCTGCCAATTCAGGGGAACTGCCCCCGTTGTCCACGCAATACTGTAGAGTTGCGTAAGCCAACACAACCCTACAATATCCAGAGCCTTAAGGAACTCTGGGCGAATCTCATCCACCCCTGGGGCCCTGCCACCGAGGAGCTTTTTAACCACCTTGATGACCTCAGCACCAGAGATTGGAGGGCCCGACCCAGAGTCCCCAGGCTCCGCTTCTTCAGTGGAAGACATGCCGGTGGGATTGAGGAGGTCATCAAAGTATTCCGCCCACCGACCTACGACATCCCGAGTTGAGGTCAGCAGCACACCACCCCCACTATAAACAGTGTTGGTGGTGTACCGTTTTCTCCCCCTGAAACGCCTGATGGTGGACCAGAATTACCTCAAAGCTGTGTGGAAGTCATTCTACATGGCCTCTTCGAACTCCTCCCATGCCCGAGTTTTTGCCTCAGCGACCACCTGAGTTGCATGTCGCTTGGACTGCCGGTACCCATCAGCTGCTTCCGGGATCCTACAGACCAAAAAGGCTCTATATGACTCCTTCTTCAGCCTGACAGCAACCCTCACCGCCGATGTCCACCACCAGGTTCGAGGTTTGCTGCCGTGACAGGCACGACAACCTTGCGGCTGCAGCTCCGGTAAGCCGCCTCGACAATAGAAACACGGAACATGGTCCACTCGGACTCAATATCCCCTACCTCCCCAGGAACATGTTTGAAGTTCTCCTGGAGGTGGGAGTTAAAGCTCCGTCTCACAGGAGACTGCTAGATGTTCCCAGCAAACCCTCACAATACGTTTGGGCCTGCCAGGTCTGACCGGCATCCTCCCCCACCATCGGAGCCAACTCACCACCAGGTAGTGATCAGCTCTGCCCCTCTCTTCACCCGAGCGTCCAAGACATGTGGCTGCAGATCAGATGAGACGGCGACAAAGTCGATCATCGAACTGCGGCCTAGGGTGTCCTGGTGCCAAGAGCACATATGGACACCCTTATTCTTGAACATGGTGTTTGTTATGGACAATCCATGATGAGCACAGAAGTTCAACAACAGAATACCACTCAGGTTCAGATCAGTGGGGGCCATTCCTTCCAACCACACCCCTCCAGGTCTCACTGTCATTGTCCACATGAGTATTGAAGTCCCCCAGCAGAACAAGGAAGTCCCCAGGAGGTGCACTTTCTAGTACCCCCTCCAAGGACTCCAAAAAGGGTGGATAATCTGAACTGCAATTTGGTGCATAAGCACAAATGACAGTCAGAACCCGTTCCCCCACACGTAGGCGGAGGGAGGCTACCGTCTCATTCACCGGGGTGAACCCCAACACACAGGCACCAAGATGGGAGACAATAAGTATGCTCACTCCTGCTCGGCGCCTCTCACCAGGGGCAACTCCAGAGTGGAAGAGTGTCCAACACCTCTCAAGGAAACTGGTTCTAGAGCCAGAGCCATGCGTAAAGGTGAGTCTGACTATTTCTAGCCAGAACCTCTCAACCTCACACTAGCTCAGGCTCCTTCCCCACCAGTGAGGTGACATTCCACGTCCTAATAGCCAGCTTCTGTAGCTGAGGATCAGACTGCCAGGGTCTCCGCACTCAGCCCCCACCCATCCCACATTGTAGCTGACCACTTTGGCCCCTCCCACGGTTGGTTAGCCCATGGGAGGGGGACCCACGTCTCTTCTTCGGGCTGTGCCCGGCCGAGCTCCATGGGTAAAAGCCCATCCACCAGGCGCTCGCCAGCGTGCCCCACCTCCAGGTCTGGCTCCAGAGTGGGGCCCCGGTGACCCACATCCGGGCGAGGGAACATTGAGTCCATTTATTTTTCTCATCATAGGGGTGTTTGTCTTTGTCTGGTCCCTCACCTAGGACCTCTCTGCCTTGGATGACCCTACTAGGGGCATGAAGCCCCTGACAGCATAGCTCCTAGGATCATTGGGACACGCAAGCCCCTCCACCATGGTAAGGTGGTAGCCCAGGGAGCAGTATACATTTGTTTTTATTAAATGTTGTCTTAAAAAGTTGTTGTTGCATTTTTTTGTATTAAATTTAGTCCATCGAGATTCATGCTCAGTTGGTTTAGTTTCATAATTGTTCTTTATTAACTGAAATAAATGCAATTGGTATATTTTTTATTACTTTGTCATAGTCCAACAATTTTCAGTCTGGTCATCTGAACAGTTTCTTTTTTTGCTGAAAATCAGTTATGTTAACATAACTGGTTTGTTTCACTTTGGAGTAAGTTGTTTGGGGGAAGAATCAGTTTTGTGTTGTATGTTTCCTTGACTGATGAAGCCTTCTGGATGGAAGGTGAAACGTTTCAGAAAAAAAAAAAAAGTTCAGTTGACCTAACTTGTTGCACTAATGTGTGGATTTTCAGTTGACTGATTTTTTTTTTGTTTTGTCCATGTTCGGGTAGGAGAGAGGGGAGGGTTTATACTGGATCAGTCTTTTGGGTTTTTTTGTTTCTTCTATCAGGTACTAGCTTGTAATATTTTGTGTGTAAATTATTTCTTGCTGTTCAACTATGACCAGAGTTAAAGATGTTGGCCACTCTAGTAGCTGCCCAGTAACTTGTGTAAGCTGTAATGTGAAATCCCTTAATGGTCCAGTAGAATTCTGGAAAATTATGACACACCTGAAGCAACTGAACACTGATATTGCCTTTTTACAGGAGACCCATGTGTGTTCTACAAAAAATGGAAATTTTGATCAAAAATGATCTGGTCAGGTGTTTCAGTCCAATTTTCAATCCAAGTCAGGAGAGGTAGCCATTATAGTTGGCAAGCAGGTACAATTTACAGCCTCAAGTGTGCATGCTGATACTGCTGGGCAGTATGTTATAGTGGTGGGGAAGTTATACACACACGATATGATCTTGGTTTTGTTATATGCTCCCAACTGGGATGACTACTTTTTTTAATAACCTCTTTTCAATATGTCAGCACATAACCATATGGCGGTGACACAAATTGTGCGATTTCATCTCTTGATCATAGTTCGATGGGGACGAAGACCTCAGACGGGTATGGAGTGAGGGTCTCAGATGGGCCGGGATCTTCTGCGGTTGGGCCAGGGACGAAGACCTCAGACGCGTATGGAATGAGGGTGTCAGATGGGCCGGGATCTTCTGCGGTCGGGCCAGGGACGAAGACCTCAGACGGGTATGGAGTGAGGGTCTCAGATGGGCCGGGATCTTCTGCGGTCGGGCAAGGGACAAAGACCTCCGCAGACAGGTATGGAGTGAGGGTCTCAGATGGGCCGGGATCTTCTGCGGTCGGGCCAGGGACAAAGACCTCAGACGCGTATGGAATGAGGGTCTCAGATGGGCCGGGATCTTCTGCGGTCGGGCCAGGGACGAAGACCTCAGACGGGTATGGAGTGAGGGTCTCAGATGGGCCGGGATCTTCTGCGGTCGGGCCAGGGACGAAGACCTCCGCAGACGGGTATGGAGTGAGGGTCTCAGATGGGCCGGGATCTTCTGCGGTCGGGCCAGGGACGAAGACCTCCACAGACGGGTATAGAGTGAGGGTCTCAGATGGGCCGGGATCTTCTGCGGTCGGGCCAGGTATGAAGACCTCAGCCGAAGACGAGTCAGGAGCGTGGACCTCAGCCGAGCCGGGAGCGAGGACCTCAGCCGAAGGGCCAGAAGCAAGGACCTCAAGAGACGAGCCGGGAACCAGATCTGCAACAGGTGCTGGAGTCAGGACTGCAGCAGGAGAGTCGGGTGTCAGGACTGCAGCAGGAGAGTCGGGTACCAGGACTACAGCTGGAGAACCAACTGAGACCAGAGACGGGGCTGCAGCAGGAGAACCTGGAACCAGAGACGCGGCTGCAGCAGGAGAACCAGGAACCAGAGACGGGGCTCCAGCAGGAGAACCAAGAACCAGAGACGGGACTGCAGCAGGAGAACCAGGAACCAGAGATGGGACTGCAGCAGGAGAACCAGGAACCAGAGACGGGACTGCAGCAAGAGAACCAGGAACCAGAGACGGGACTGTACCAGCAGGTGATGGAGGCTTGGGGCCCACTGGAGGCATCAGGACCCACCATTATAGAGATCCAATAGATGGGGTGTCAGAACCAGTCCCCACAGAGACACAGGAAGGAGGTGGGGCGTCGGGTCCTACCCCCACTGAAGCACTGGCAAATTGGGTATTGGGACCAGCCCCCACCGAAGCAAAGGAAGGAGGTGGGGCTGCAGCAGCAGGTGGTGGAGGCTGAGCTGCACCTGGAGGAACGGGGACCAGAGACAGGACTGCAGCTGGGGAGCCAGGGATCAGGGCTGCAGCTGCAGGAGATGGGGGTCGGGCTGCTGCAGCAGGTGGCGGAGAAGGAACTGCAGCAGGAGATGGAGGAGTGTCCGCCTGGACCGCCTCGCAGCTGGGCGGACCAAGATACATCGCCACCAGAGAAGCCTGCCACTGTTCCAGCTCCTCCAGTGAGGGAGCGCTGGACTGCTCCTCCGCCAAGTGTGGGCATGGGTTCCTCTCCCCCAGCGAACCTCCCCCTCGCTCCTCCAGCGAGCGAGAGCCAGACCGCTCCTCTCGTGGACACGGGTACCTCCCCCCCAGCGAAATCTTCCGCCGTTCAACCGGCGACCGAGGGCTGGGCTTCCCCCTCGCCTGCGAAGCTCTCACCTCCATGCGCTGGATTAGGGGAGGACCAGCAGTTCGCCCCCCTCTCTCAGACGCTCGTGCAGAACAGCCAGGAGGAGAACGAGGAGGAGGTGGGCGGCGGGTTGCAGCACCGTGAAAAACAGATGAGGAGGAGTGAGACAGAGAGGCTGAGGACCCCGGTTTAATGGCCAGGCGGGTCCCCCAAAACAGATTATTTTTTCTCTCCTCCTTTTCTCTGTCTCTTTGGGCAGTTTTATCCGCCTCACGGACCAAAAACTCGAACAAGGTTATCATCCTCCCACTGGGTTCGGTTTGGTCTCGGGATTCTGTCATGTTCGGCCGTCAGGAGTGTTTGAACCCACGTGCAGGAGGATGACGAGGACGCTCGAGGAGTAAATGAAATATATTTATTAAACAAAACAAAATCAAAATGCTGACAGGGCAGCTACTCACAAAACTGGAAACAGGCAGATCAGGGCTGACAGGACAAAAGGCTGAACACGACACCATGGAAGGATAATCCTGAGATAAAGACAAGACACCAGTGAACTGAATATATACATACACTGATTAGGAAAATGACAGACACCTGCAGTGATTAACATTAGACACAGGTGAGACACAAGGGAAAACACTGAGTGCTGGAAACATCAGGAAACAGAACCAAAACCCCACAGATCTAATGAAAAAAATGTTTGTTGCTTCAAAATAAATTTAATACTTTGTCTACTCAGCAGGCAGAATATTTATAATAATAATAATAATAATAATAATAATAATAATAATACTTTATTTATAAAGCCCTTTAAAACAACCACAGCTGCCACAAAGTGCTGTACATATAAAATCAAGAACATTTAAACACATAAAAACAGTTGTTAAAACATTAAGATCAATAAAAATAATAAAAACAGTGCAGAATAAATTCAGTGTGTGCTAAAAGCCAGGGAGTAAAAATGTGTTTTTAAAGAGTTTTAAAACTGGACAGTGAAGGGGCTCGTCTGATGGGAAGAGGGAGATCGTTCCACAGTCTTGGAGCAGCAACAGAAAAAGCTCTGTCCCCTCTGAGCCTCCGCTTAGACCTCGGCACCTCCAGGAGCAGCTGATCAGCTGACCTGAGGCACCGAGCAGGAGAGTATGGGTGAAGCAGCTCAGAGAGGTAGGATGGAGCAAGACCATTTAAACTTTTCAAAACAAATAAAAGAATCTTAAAATGAACTCTAAAATGAACGGGCAGCCAGTGGAGTGAAGCCAGAGTGGGGGTGATGGGCTCCCTCTCATGAACTCCAGTTAGAAGCCGAGCAGCAGCGTTCTGGACCAACAGGAGGCGTCTGAGGGAGGACTGGCTGACTCCAAGATAAAGAGCGTTGCAGTAATCCAGCTGAGAGGTGATGAAGGCATGGATTACTGTTTCCAGCTGTTGTTTTGTAAGGATGGACTTTACCTTAGCCAGCTGTCTGAGGTGATAAAAACTGGTCTTGACCACCGCTCCAATCTGG
>NC_056511.1:472579-509065 GCF_014905685.2 Nematolebias whitei | reverse complement strand
CTGTCTGAGGTGATAAAAACTGGTCTTGACCACCGCTCCAATCTGGGACTCTAATTTAAAATCACTGTCCATTTTAAAACCCAAGTTAGAAACAGTTTTCTTTACATGTGGTGCCAGAGGGCCCAGATCCACAGGGCAAGGTTCACAAGAGCCACTAGGACCAAACACCATCACTTCTGTTTTCTTTTCATTGAAATGTAAGAAGTTTAAACTCATCCAGGCTTTGAAGTCTTCAAGACACAACAGATTTCTAAATGTAGACATTGTTACTATGAACGCGGTGAATTAAAATAAAGTTCAAGACAAAAACAACTGGACTTTATTTGTAACAAGACGTTTCGCTTCTCATCCGAGAAGCTTCCTCAATTCAAAGAGCAGAGAGTGTGGGGTTCAAGTTATAAAGCTGAGGTAAGATACAAATATACATATGCAGATTGACCTATCACACCTTATAGTAGGGGTTTGTTAAGGTCTTTGTTAATCTTGTAATGAACTATATCTGTCTCTGATATTATTCATAATTTAAACGGATTCTTTCATTTTTCTGGACTGAGTACTATCGTGCATTGAATGATTAAATGTGGACGGAAACGTGTTTTATCTTTGACTCACCAACAACAGTGGGTCATTTATTTAAAAACGATTTAAACACATCACACATTTACAATAATTGGCAGATTGATTTCAATAAGACAGATTAATTAATGAGCTTTACAAGGAGAAAATCATGCGGCCATGATTTCCTCACCTGCAGCTTTTGAAACCAACAGACATTTCTGAAAATATCTGGATTAATTACTGGCAGATAGAAGAGTTTTAAAGATGGGAAATGAAGTTTAAATGGAGAGAAAATGGATGAGGGAAAAGTGGGTTGATAACGAACGGCACCCTCCATCCGAACCCAGCTCCACCTCGGTACACTTAGGTAGTGAGGGAATCGTTACCTTGTAGAAGATGTCTCCACTGGTACGGAGTTCCATTTAACGCTACCTTTCCAGCGTCTCCGTAGGAACAGCTGCGAATCGTCCGAAGTAGTGACGGTACTTCGTTCAACACCACGCTCACCTCTCAGGTGGACTCACATGAGCTGTGAGCCCGTCAGAGGTTCCACTCAGATGTGGAAGATTCCATAATCCCCACGAGACTCGGAACTTTGTTCTTCCTTCTGGAACTTTGTTCTGCGTAGTTCCCGTTGTTCTGCTGGAACTAGGAAGTGTTGACCCTTTTAAAGAGGTCACTTCCGGTTCCTCTGAGAACTTCCTGATTGGTTGAAAGAACCAACAGGGGTGTGGTCTTAGTGACGTATGTAGTGAACTTAACCTGATGTCAAAACTAAGCCTAAGGTCAAAACCCTTGACCTTAAGAACCTTGTGGGACAGAAACTGTCATTTCATTGATTTGAATCCAGAAATACAGGTTCATCCATCCTGAGACTTTCTTTCTTGAAAATCAAGTGAAAGAACACTCTCTTTTTTATTATCATTACTATTTTACAAATGTTGATAATCAAAGTGTCTTAGTTCAAACCATTTTAGATGTTGCAGTGAACTAATCAATTTTATTAACTGTGAAACAGTGTAATGATTTTTTAATCCTCATGCAAAGTTAGAATTCATGTTAAGGCCTGTTACAGAGTAATCATGTATTTTCTGCTTTCTGTCTTTGAATGAGCAAGTGTGCGTTTTCCAAGGTCAGGAGTCGAAGCAGACATGTGTTGGAACAACTGTCTTGTTTACATCTTCTCAGACGTCAACAGAGATGTGGCACCTGTTTCTCCAAACTCGCCAAAACAAAACTCTCTCTGTCTCTGAGAACAGTTTTAATCTGTTCCATAACAATTCTTGCTGTTTTCTGACTTCTAGTAACCTCTTACATCACAAAACACACCCCTGTCTGGTTGATATTGACCAATCAGGGACGCTCAAATATACCGGAAATAGAGCTCTTTAAAATGCCGGTACTTCCTAGTTCTCTCAGTTCGGTGAAGGGCGGAGAAGTTCTGAGATGTTCGCAGTTCTGTGAAGTCGTTTGGGAGAACAGAAGTCCAGCCATGAAAAGGCTCTTCCGAGTTTGGATTATAACATCTTCCACCTCTGAGTGGAACTTCTGAAGGACTCCACTCATGTGAAGTCCACCCGGTGAGGTGAACTGTTGTTGACGAAGTCCCGTCACCACTTCGGACGAGTCACAGCCATCCTATGGAGACGCTGAAAGGTAGCGTTAACTGGAGCTCCGCTTCTTCTGATTCATCTTCAGAGAGGTAAATGAGTCTAGTCTCCTACTTAGCGTACCGAGGAAAAGCTGGGTCGGATGGAGGGTGTCGTCCTGTCAACACTTTTCACTCATACACACCACATTCTCCCTCATCCATCTTTCACTCCCTTTAAACTCCATCTTTCCATCTTTAAATTCTTCTCTCAAGTAGAAATCATTCCAGATATTTTAGAAATGTCTGTGTAAAGTGCTCATTCCACCGCCGTGTGGATTGAGGTCTGCTGTTCTGCTGAAGAGTGAAAACAATCGCCGCATTGTTTCTCACTACCTGTAAAGCTGTTTAATTATGTTGTTATTTTCATATTTTGCCAAATTAATGTAAATGTTTGATGTTAAACTTTGATTCTGTAAAATAAATGACCACATTCATTTTGATGGGTCAAAGATAAATGACGTCTCACGTTACATTTCATTAAATTCAATGCACGTGTTATTCAGTCCAGAAAAATGAAGAATCCGTTTTAATTGATGAATATATCTCAGCATCTGTTCATCTACACGTAAGAGGGTCATGAAAAGTCAAGGAGACAGAGTAGATTGTTTTAAGAACAGACAGAAAGATGTTTTGAAGAACAGAGACTTTTAGGAGCCGTTTTCCTTCTATCTGTCTGATAGAGATAAACATGACATTTCGTTCCAATAAACATGTTTTTGACCGTTCCTTCACTTTTGACCGACTTACTCCTTCTCATTTCAGACAGAGAATCAAAAATGCATCATTACTCTTGTAACAGACATTAACTTGATTTCTACTTTGAATGAGGATTAAAAATCATTAATACTGTTTCACAGTTGATTTAAAATGAGTAGTTCACTTCAACATTTAAAATGGTTTGAACTAAACACACTTTTGATTATCAAGACATTTGTAAAATAGTAATGATAATATGAAAGAGAGTGTTCTTTCAATTGATCCGTGCAGGACACACTTAGAAAGTCTCTGGATGAACTTAATTTGTGTTTCTGGACTCAAATCAATGAAATAACAGTTCTTGTTCCAGGAAGGCCCTCAGGGCCATGTTTTGACCTGAGGCTTAGTTCACTACAATCTAATTCACAGATGTGGCCCCTCTGGTCACATCTGATGGGTGTGAAAACGTTGGTTACGTACTGTAACCCCATATTCTATGAGTATAAGCGTAGCCCTTTAAGGCTGTTGCTGATGGGTTATCCCGTTATGCGAAGCATTACTGAAAAATTTAGTCCACGCCCACCTGCTGTGTGGGCCCCACCCGGTCCATATAAATTACGTTAAGAGCGGGTAATCGGCTCCCAAATAACTTTACTTCAGCCATTTAGGAGCCAGTGAGGCCCGATGCTTAAAGGGCTCCGCTTATACTCATAGAATCTGGGGTTACAGTACGTAACCAACGTTCTGTTTCGTATAAGCTTCGCCCTTTAAGGCTGTTGCTGATGGGTTTAGGGCGAAGCAGATGTGGTCCTCGCCTCACTGGGTCCATTCGAACACCGTTTGAAACAGAAGCTTGCCCAAAAAACATCTTGTCACTCAGCTCCCCATGTGCGTAATTACGTATTGCGTAATTATGTGTGCCATGCACAGACGCATGTTGTGTAACTATGCGTTCTGAATGCATGAACGCCCCGGAAAATTCAACGGGGAGGGAAAATATGCTGAAAAGAGCCATGAACCAATCGGTTATGGCTGAACAGTATGAACAGACTAATAATAACAGGAGAACTGATTATTAATAATTTCCTTTTAGCCATCCTATTTGTAAAAATAAAAAAAATTAAAAAAATCTGCAGTATGACTTTTTATAACTGTTTACTGTTTTTGCTGTTGTCCATTGTTGTCATCTTTCTTTGTTGAAATCAGGTCTCTCTTGTAAATGAGTCCTCGAGGCTCAATGGGATTTACCTGTCTAAATAAAGGTTGATTGATTAATCAAATTAACTGATTGGTAACAATAGTCGTGAACTGATTAGTGACAATAGAACCAAAATAACAATCACAAATTGTGACTGATACCAACATCTCACACTGTAATGCATGCAGACAGATGTGAGTTAAACGGAGTTCCATGAAACAACAATATTCATTCTGTAAAACACTAAGGACAGAATATGTCATGGAACGAGCCGTCACATCACGTAGATAAAAGTGAATGAATGAGCAGGGTGTTGACCACGCAGCCGCAGTGCAAAATGTCCTACATTGACATACATTATGCAAAGCAGTCGAAGATGCGATACTTCTGGTCGAGTGCGCTCTGAGGTTGACAGGAGACTCTAAATCTGATGCTCTGTAGGCTTCAGAAAAGGCCTCACACAGCCAGTGTGACAAGCGCTGGGTGGATAACGGGCGACCTGCAGATGCATCTCTATAATGCACAAACAAATGTTGAGTTTGATACATTGCAGCTGCACGTGTTATGTAACACGTCAACACCCGCACCGGACAGAGAAGATGGAAAAACGCCTCTTCTTCTGATTTGTGGGGGGAAGGGAAAAACCCCTCCAACAATATCACCCTTGATTTAAAAGAGCTCATGATGTTTTAGGCATAAAAGCTGGGTTTGGTCCTAAATCAGCTGAGCTGCCGTCAGCCTGAATTCTAAGACATGACGGAGCGACAGAGAGGGCAGATAAATCACTCACCCTCTTAGCGGATGTTAAAGCCAGCAGCAGGGCTGTTTTAAGAGACAAGAATTTAATTGGAACCTGATCCAGAGGCTCAAATGGAGCTTTGATCAGGGCTAGCAGGACCAGCGTTAAAACCCACTGTGGAACAAGTGGGTGTGAAACAGGCCTGCGTCTCTGTACACCTTTTAGAAAACGCTTCATCAGCGGATGATTAAAGGCTGTTCTGTCTCCGAGCCCTTCGTGGCAGTAAGAGATGGCTGCAGCGTACGTTTTAATCGTGATAGACGCCAAATTTCTGTTCATCAGCTGTTGTAGAAAGGATAGCACGCCACCTAGTGGACATGAGGTGGCCTCTATACCTTTTTCTGTACACCAGCACTGAAAAACTGTCCACTTTGATGTGTACAGCGCTGTAGTAGATGCAGCACGTGAATCCTGGATTGTGTGCACTACATCCTGTGGGAGACCCATCCTCTCTAAGTGGATCCGCTCAGCGGCCAGACCCACAGGTGCTGGCCTATTTCTGGGTAACTCCTGATCGCTCCTCCTGCCTGGAGGAGAGCATCCTCCCTCCATGGCAGTTTCCATGGGTGCCCCGACAGCAGACGTTGCAGGACTGGGAACCATGGTTCGTTCACGTGCTCGGGGGCCACCAGGAGAGCTGTCAATCCCTCCTCCTGAACTCGGTTCAGGAACCGTAAAATCAGAGGAGGTGGAGGAAACGCGTACAGAAGCATTTTGGGCCATGGGCTGTGGGCAAACGCATCCACCCCCAGCGGTGGTTCGTCTCGCGGGCTCAGAGAAAACCATAGTTGACACTGATCGTTTTCTCGTGTCGCAAATAGGTCCACAGCTGCTTTGCCAAATTTCTGCCACGTCTGAGTCATCAGGTCTGGATGGAGAGTCCAGTCCCCATGACGTGGACCGCCCCTGGACATCACATCTGCCCCTTTGTTCAGAACACCGGGTATGTAAACTGCTCTGATGGAGAGCAGATTTTGGTGAGCCTAACACAGTAGCTTTCGCGCAATGTGTAACATCTAGGCTGAGCGCACACCCCCCTGCCGGTTTATGTAAGCAGCAGTCACCTTGTTGTCTGTGTGAATCAAAATGTGTTGATTCTGCAGCACAGGAGCAAAGTGTTGAATCACGTTCAGTACTGTGCGACACTCCAAAACATTTATGTGGACAGATGTGTGATGGGGCCACAGCGCCCCTACTACTTGAGATAGGCATGTCCCCCCCAGCCTGACAGTGATGCGTCCGTGAAGACTGGCACGTGTGACGTGGGTCTGCTGACGGGGGCTCCCTCCGACAGAACCAGGGTGTTTCCCCAGTGTCGGAGGTCTCCCCTCATGGAGGGAGGAACAGTGATCATCCATCTCTTTTGTTTTACTGGATCCACACGCAGACGCGCAAACCACCTCTGGAGGCGTCTCATGTGTAATAAACCCAGCGGGACAACTGTGTGAGCTGATGACATCACTCCTAACAGCTTCATGATGGAAAACAGCTGTTACCACTCTGCCAGGTCTTACGTGATGGAGCTGGTCTTTTAAAGTGTCGATTCTCATTTGTGATAAACGAGCCCTCATGGTGGTTGAGTTTAACTCCACTCCCAGATAAACAATTGTCTGGTACGGGAAAATTGAGCTTTTCTTTCAATTTATGGCGAAGCCCAGATTTAAGAGGTGTGATGTCGACACCTGAGCCTGCATCACTGCTTCCTGTCTGGAGCGAGACAGCAGCAGCAGGTCGTCCAGGTAAAACAAAACTCTCATCCTTGCTCTGTGTAACGGATGCAGGGCTGTCTCCACACACTTTGAGAACGTACGAGGCACGAGGGAATAACCGAACGGCAGCCTGTTGTACTGATACTTCATCCCTTGAAAGGAGAAACGCAGGAATTTACTGTGTTTTGGGATGATCGGTATGTGAAAATAAGCATCTTTCAGGTCGACGGAAAACAAACCAGTCGTTTCTCTGGATGTTGTCCAACAGCTGTCTGGTTGTCAACATGTGAAACGGTCTGTCCATGATCACCTTGTTGAAAGCTGACAGATCCAAAATGGGTCTCGTTCCTTCGGTCCGTTTGAGAACCAGGAAGTAACGCGAGTAAAACCCTGTGTTTTTCTCTCTGTTGGGAACTCTGGAGATTACTTCTTTTATCAGAAGCTCTTGGACTTCTGCATTTAGGGATGAGATTTGGTCTGGTGATGACAGGACCGTCTCTAAAATTCCTCTGAACGGAGGGGGTCAGGTTGCAAATTGCAACGTGTAACCTTTGCATAACACACTGGCCATCTATCTGTCTGGCGAGTATGTTTTTAGCCACTCCGCGTAACGTTCGTGGAGTGGACGTGCGTTTAAGTTAAGTGATGAGTCATGTTTTGTACGGATGTCATCCAGTCCACCGCCTCGACCGCCGTCATGTGTCGCGGGAATGTGTTCCGCGTGACCCAAGGCGAGGTTTCCTCGAAAAGGGCTCTGAACGTGCCCGTATGCTGCGTTAGGACCGCGGACCAACCTTCATGTCTAGGTGGGCCGGTGTGTGCTGAGGCGAAGCGTGACAGCTGATGATGCCGTGGGGCTGCGCGTTTGACGCCACTGCGGTGAAAACGTGTGTCGCTCCTGCCGCGAGCAGTGTCCTGCGCTGGGTTTGCTTTGAGATCTTGTATCTATGCCGCCATGAACGGGCGAGCGCTGCGAAGCTGTGAGTGCGACTTCATCTACGCCGTGCCGTTTGAGTGAAGACTGCGAGCCCCGCGGGAGCACACGTTTTCTCTAGTGGGATGTGCGCCGCTCTCGCTGGAAGCAAGACTCGTCACTGGGTTCGCTCAGCTGTCTCATACTTATGCTGCCATGAGCGGCCGAGCACTGAGACGCGGTGGATGAAGGCTGCCTGCACCGTGGCGGCACACGTTTGCTTCGATGCGGCGTGTGTCGCTCTCACTGAGAGCGAAGGTCCTCCACCGACCCGACTTGTGGTCCCACATTTATGCCGATGTGGGCCGGTGAACGCTGGGGAGCTGTGTGTGCACCATCATCAACGCAACGCCGTTTGGGTGAAGGCTGTTTGCATCGCGTGAGTGCGCATTTGACACCGCTTGGGTGAGGATCGTGCAGCTTGGGTTGACAACGAGTTATTTCGCTTACCATTGTGACGTGTGAGCGTCTCGTCATGTCTTGGAGTAACGGTGAGTTTAAAAAGCCCTTATTAAAGAGACTGTCTCGTTATGTGTGGAGGGTGTGTGCGCAGCCGCTGTGAGTCCATCGGAGCTTACAGACTGGCTAGAAACAGACACTTGATCTGAGGCATTTCAGCTGCTGCTGCTGCTGCTGCTGTGTTTTCTTTTTCTCCCTGATTGGTTGGCAGCACTAATCATACTCACCTGCTACAGATGACTCATCTGCTCACTGGCTTTATAAGGATTCACTGTGGATCAGGACTTCGCTGAAGCAACGCTTATGTTTGGTAAAAGCAGCTCAGCCTGAACTTAGTCTTGGTTATCTGTGCCTGTTAATGTTTGTTTGTTTATTTACCTGCCTCCAGAGTGGAACTCCCTGAGCCTCCTGAGAAACACTCCCCTGAGATCTGAGAGCTACTCACCTGAGACCATCTGCACGCTGCCTGTCTGCCTCCTCCACAAACCTGTAAATATTCACCTGTACACCTGCACCTGTAAATACACCTGGAACCTGGAAACTCACCTTCAGAGCTGAAGACTCTGCACCCACCTGTAAGAAGACATTACTCTCCAACTTACCCGACAAATCTGCTCCACAGAAAACTAATCCTCGTTCTTACCACTTTCAGATCCCGACCCCCATCCTTCCCTGGTTTAAATAAACATCCATCCATCCATCCATCCATTATCTTTACCCGTTTATTCCATTTTGGGTCACGGGGGTCGCTGGTGCCCATGTCCAGCAATCACTGTGCGAGGGGCGGGGTACACCCTGGACGGGTCGCAAGTCCATCACAGGGCCACATAGAGACAAACGAGACAAACAACCATTCACTCTCTCACTCACACCTAGGGACAATTTAGGGTTACCAATCAGCCTAACATGCATGTTTTTGGTCTGTGGGAGGAAACCGGAGTACCTGGAGAAAACCCACGCATGCACGGAGAGAACATGCAAACTCCACCCAGAAGGCCCCTGGACCGGGGTTTGAACCAGGGGCCTGTTCGCTGAGAGGCAGCAGCTCTACCAGTTGCGCCACCGTGCTGCCCTTAAATAAACATATTATTATAATTTTTTCTGAGCCTGCTGCTGTTCTGGGTTTACCCACATTGACCTAGTTTAAAACCTGATATGATCATTGAATGATGTTTTATTCAACATTTGTGTCATATTTACACACACCCTCCGCAGACCATCATTCTGAATCTTTTCCCCCATGAGCTCTGGGATTAGTTGGCCTAGGGCACCGTCTGCTGGGGGTCTCTGGGAAAAACGTTGGACACTCTGTTGCCGGGATGAAGAGGGTCGGACGGGCGCTCAGTGAGACGGCCGTGGAACCATCTTGCCACCAGCTCATTTCGTGCAGAGAGTGTGAGAGAGAGCCACTGTCAGATCATCTGAGCTGACAGACTGGCTAAAAATGGACACTTTCATCATTAAATGATGTTTTACTCCAAACTCGTGTCACCTACACACATTCTCTGCCACAACCGTCATTTGCTCTACCATTTGTTGTCCTAGAGCGCCATCTGTTGACAGTCTCAGGGAAATGCTGAAAAACTCCGTCCTCTGGCTGCGATGTGGGCCGGCAGACAGCAAAGAGGCGCACAGGTTGGGTGAGGAACGATGGTTTGAGAAAAGAGTAAAGGAAGCCATCTTTGTGAAAAGAAATCGTCCATCATTAAACAGGGGTGGAAGCCTCTGGGTTCAACTGTCCCCCTCTTACAATGCTGTTATTGCTAGTATCACTCAGCCCCCTGTGAATAGTAAACAGCCATCAGTGTGCTAATGATCCATCATTAGGCTGATGGTCCTTCTTGATCATGTGAGCAGCTGGTTTTGGTTTTCAGCAGCAAACTGGTTGATCCACTCTGAGAAGGTGCTATTTAAGAGACTGAGCTGAATACAGCACCTCAGACTGAGAAAGTCTTACGGATGAAAGACGAAACATTTCTACATTTTTTTTGTTTTGTTTTTTGAATGTCCAGAGGACCAGATTTAACTTTTTTAGATGATTCCCAGACAGTTTTCACACCTGATGGAAACAGAGGGGTCTCATCTGTGAATTAGAGTAACCTTAAGAGACCAAAGACCTTAAGAAACCCCTACTGTTAAGGTGTGACTTAAGAATTGTCAATCTACATATGTATGTGTATCTTATCTCACTCAGCCTTATAACCTGAACCCCCCACTCGCTGCTCATTGAATTGAGAAAGCTCGTCGGATGAGGAGCGAAACGTCTTCTGTTACAAATAAAGTCCAGTTGTTTTTGTATTGAACATTTTTTTGAATTTATCATGTCCTGGATGACTGAGAATCTTTACCAGCATGTTATAGATAAAATCACTAGCTGTATCTTTACAGCAAAGCACCATCATTAAGGGGAGGACTCGATTAGGTACAGAGCACAAAGTTCTTTATACCATACCATACCATTTTATTTATTGAGCACTTAAAACAGCGACAAGACCAAACAAAGTGCTGTACAGACAGAACAACAGACAACACACAAAGGAATATATAAAATGAAGTAAATCAGAATATAGACATAAAAATGATGCAGATAATAAATATGATGACAAACCAGTGTGGAGCGTACAGGTTCAAAACACAGATCCTCTGGTGTTGAAAGCTACTGAATAGTAGTGAGTTTTTAAACAGGATTTGAAAACCGAGAGGGAGGGGGCCAGTCTGACAAGCAGAGGTACCAAAGTCTTGGTCCTGCGACAGAGAAACTGTTTAGCGATTTGTAGACATACAGGAGTATTTTGAACTGGATTTGAAGGTGAACCGGTAGCCAGTGCAGTGAGGCCAAAACTGGTGTAATGTGCTCTCTTTTGCCTGTACTGGTTAAAAATGGGGCTGCTGCATTCTGGACCAGTTGTAGTTGTGCAATGGAGGTCTGACTGATACCAAACAGGAGCGAATTGCAGTAATCAAGCCTAGATGTAATGAATGCATGTATTACTGTCTCCAGGTTATTTTTGGACAATATGGGCTTCAGTTTAGACAGCCACCTCAGTTGGAAGAAACGTGACTTAAGGATCATGTTTACATGATTGTTAAGTTTCAAGGAAGGGTCCATTATCATTCCAGATTAGTGACTCTTTGTGTTTTTGACAGGGATAGAGTGGAAAGGTCGATGCAGTGGTTTATGATTGTGTCATTGGGAGGGAACAACTTGACTTCAGACTTCTTTTCATTGAAACTTAAGAAGTTTAAAGCCATCCAGTCCCTGATGTCACCCAGGCAGTCGAGCAGAGGTTGAATAGAGCATGTACCATTGTGTCTTAGGGGGAAGTAAATTTGACAGTCATCAGCGTAGAAATGAAAGGGTATGTTGTGTTTCCAGAAAATAGCACCAAGCGGCAGCAGGTATAAAGAGAATAGGAGGGGACCCAGGATGGACCCCTGTGGAACCCCCCATTTAAGCTCTGTTGCTGCAGAACTAAAATCCTTGTTGGAGACACAAAAGGATCTGTCAGTGAGGTAGGATCTGATCCAATTGAGGGCTGACCCTGTGATGCCCACCCACTGCTCCAACCTAGCAATGAGGATCTCATGGTCGATGGTGTCAAAGGCGGCTGTGAGGTCCTACAGGACAAGCAGCACAGAATCATCGGTATCTTTGGATCTCAAGATGTCATTAAAAACTTTCAGTAGGGCAGTTTCAGTGCTGTGGAGAGATTTAAAGCCAGATTGGAATAGCTCTACGATGGCGTGATCCTCCAGGAAGCACTTCAACTGGGACTCAACTATTTTCTCCAGTATTTTAGAAACAAATGGGAGTTTGGAGGCAGGCTGGAAGTTGGAAACGACTGAGGGGTCAAGGTTTGGTTTTTTCAGGAGAGGCTGGACAGCAGCATGTTCAAAGGTTTTTGGCACAACGCCAGTGGATAAACTACTGTTTACTATAGCCAGAATGGACAGACCTAGAGTTGGAATAACCTCCTTCAGTAGTCGAGGGGGGACCACATCAAAGGGGGAACCAGAAGGTTTCAAGCTGCACATGACCTGCTCTAGAGAAGATAGGGTGATGGATTCAAAATGGTCAAATAGAGCTACAGATTGAGGTGGGATGGATGGGTCATAAATTGGAGGGGAAATGAGAGCCCGGGTGGTTGCAATTTTTTCCAAAAAGAAATGTAAGAAGTTGTCGCACAGCTCAGTCGAGCCTTCCAGAGGTGATGGTTCAGTGAGGTGGAGAACAGAGTTTAGGGTAGAGAAGAGGACACATGGGTTGTGAGAGTTTGAGGTAATTATATCAGAAAAGTATTTGGATTTAGCAGTTTTTACTGCTTTCAGATAACGGCACCAACTCTCTTTAAGTATTTGAAAAGAGACCTGCAGCCTGTCTTTCCTCCACTTTCATTCTGCCCTCCTACATTGCTGCCTAATGGCCTTGGTGACGTCACTCAGCCAAGGTTCTGCTCTGAGTTTTGATTGTATAGTTTTAACAGGTGCAACATGATCCAGAGTTTTTAAGCAGACAGAGTTGAACTAGGATGTCAGCTCCTTAGTGGTGGTAAGAAACACCGGGTGCTGAATTATCATTTCAGAGTTATAAACATCTGTGAAACGTGCAAGAGTGAAGTGGTTAATGGTCCGGCTGTGATGTGCAGGAATGCACGGCTTAGGAGTTAGATGGGGGAGAGTGAACTCAAACTGGACTGGCATGTGGTCTGAAAAAACATTATCACCAATTTCAAGATTACTAACAGTCACATCACGAGTTAAAACAAGGTCCAGTGTATGTCCACACTCTTCGGTGGGACCGTTTACATGCTGAGTTAGATTAAATGAACCCAATAAATCTAAAAAGTCCTTAACCAAGGGCTTCTCCTGACAGCACACATGCAAATTAAAGTCCCCAAAAATGAAAACATGATCATATTTTGGTGTGATTTTAGCCAAGAAATCAGAAAAGTCATTTATGAAGTCCTTAGATCGAGGTGGGCGGTAGACGAGCGCACATAAAGTCAAAGGCGAATGGCCGAGTTCAAAGGCACTTAGCTCAAAGCTGGTGTGGGAAACTGGGATGGGCAGTTGTTTACAGTCAAAAGTTGGTTTGAATATTGTTAATAATCCATGACTGCGTCAGCCTGATGGCCGCGGGGCATTAAAATACAGACAGTTCGGTGGCAATAATTCCATCAAAGCGCTGGACTCACCTGGAGACATCCAAGTCTCTGTGATGAAGAGAAAGTTCAAATCGTGCTCTTGAAAGTAATCCCTGAGGATAAAAGTTTTGTTTGTAATAGATCTTGCGTTGACCAAACACATCCAGATACTGTCCAAAGTGGACCCAGCAGCGGTGGAATTAGCGCACGTCAATGGCCGCAGGTTTTCAATAACAGCCCCTCCAGGTCGGCCCGTGCTGCTCACCGGCCAACAACTCCCGTTGTTTACCTGGTCTGGGCACGCGGGAAGCTGGCGATAGAAACCATGACCACCAGCTGAAGAGGAAGATGCAGCACGCAGGGCTTTAAGCTTTACCAGCCGCCCAGCACGTTTTCCTCGGCGTCTGTAGCGATATCTCTGGGCAGGCAGATGAGGAGCCCAGCAGAGGTAAACAGGCACGTTCACCAGCAGCGGGGGAAGGGGGGGGGGGGGTCCAGAGTTACGCTCATATTGGTCCAAATAAACGACATCGGTAGCAGAAAATCGAAGATCCAGAAGCTGTTGTCGGTCATACACCAGCAGCGAGTTTATGTCCCAGATAAAAAAACGAACAAAACACAAATAATCCAAACACCATCAGCAGAGGAGGATTGCAAGCCATGTACACGGGCGCCATCTTACCAGATGTTTATATGCGGATGACATGCGTTTGTATTTATCAGACCCTCTTACCAGCATTCCTGAATTACTTACTTTGCTTCAATAAGTCAGGAAATATCTGGCTATAATGTTAATCTTAAAAAGAGCGAGCTGGTGCCTGTGACCTCTATAAAAAAATCTTGGACACTGTACCTTTTAAAATTATTTAAAATATATATATATATTGTGATTTGGGTAACAAGATATCATAAGAACCTCTATAAAACAAATTACCTACTTCTCATGGCAAACCTCAAGTAGGACATTGTTAAAGGACAAGCCCTGCCTCACACTCTGGGGTGCAAAATAAACTCTGTAAAAATGAGTATCCTACCTGAATTTCTATACCTGTTTCAGATTTTGCCAATCTTCCTTACTAAATCATTCTTTATCAGTCTGAACAGCCAGATATCAGCATTTATTTGAAATTAAAAGCATCCACGGATTTGATACAACTGGTGATGCTTGGCATCGCGCCCCTATCGCGCGGCCCCCTGGTGGGGTGTGCCCTTGCCTGCCGGCGCGCTTGGGGCCCTTGGTGTCAGGGGCTGGGCGCTTGGGCGTGTGTTGGCTCGGCCTGGTGTCTGCCTGGTGGGGCTCAGGTCCTCTGGCCCTGTCAGGCCTTGGCCTGGGTGGTGTGAGTCCTCGGTGCCCGGGCCTCGGTGCCCGGGCCTGGACCTACATCGGTGCGGCGGGTTCCGACGGAGGCCTATGAGTTTGTCGCTGTTGGCCCCGGGGGGTCACTGTATGTGGTCGCTGGTGGGGATCTTCCGGTTCTCCCCTGTGGTCCGATCTGGGGGGTGGGTGAGTGGTTCGTCCTGTGTGGGTGGCCCTGGGGGCTCCGCGGTCGGGGTTCCTCCTGGGGTCTTGGGCTCTGGTCCCCCCTTTTTCGTCTGCCTCTGGTCTTGGGTGTCGGGTCTCTGCTGCTTCACGGTTACTATTAATTGTTCTATTAGAGATGCCTTATACACTTATGCATGCTCACAACCACGCACAAATAGATGGAGGGATGCATATGTAGGCTTTATATGTAGATATATAGATATGTATATGAATGTATATTCATGTGTATGTATGTATGTATACAGGTGTAGGTACCTCCCTGCCCGGAGATCTCGCTTCAGACGCCGGGGAAAACGTGCTGGTCAGCTGGTGAAGCTGAAAGCTCTGCACGCTGCATCTTCCTCTCCAGCTAGCGGTTATGGTTTCCATAGCCAGCTTCCTGTGTGCCCGGACCAGGTAACCAGCGGGAGTTGTCAGTCGTTGCACAGCTCGGACCGACCTGGAGGGGCTGTTATTGAAAACCTGCGGCCATTAGCACGCGCTAACTCCACCGCTGCTAGCTCCACTTTGGACAATATCAGGATGTGTTTGGTCAACGCAAGATCTGTTACCAACAAAACTTTTATCCTCAGGGATTACTTTCAAGAGCACGATTTGGACTTTCTGTGCATCACAGAGACTTGGATGTCTCCGGGTGAGTCCAGCGCTTTGATGGAATTATTGCCACCGAACTGTCTGTATTTTAATACCCCGCGGCCATCAGGCTGATGCAGTCATGGATTATTAACAATATTCAAAGCAACTTTTGACTGTAAACAACTGCCCATCCCAGTTTCCCACGCCAGCTTTGAGCTGAGCGTCTTTGAACTTGGACATTCACCTCCGACGTTATGTGCGCTCATCTACGGCCCACCTTTGTCTAAGGATTTCATAAATGAGTTTTCTGACTTCTTGGCTGAAATCACACCAAAATATGAGCATGTTTTCATTATTGGGGACTTTAATTTGCACGTGTGCTGTCCTGAGAAGCCCTTGGTTAAGGACTTTTTATATTTATTGGACTCATTTAATTTAACTCAGCATGTAAACGGTCCCACCCAAGAGTGTGGACATACACTGGACCTTGTTTTAACTCATGATATGACTGTTAATAATCTTGTTATTGGTGATAATGTTTTTTCAGACCACATGCCAGTCCGGTTTGAGTTCACCCTCCCCCATCTAACTCCTAAGTCGTGCATTCCTGCACGTAGGATTCGGACCATTAACCACTTCACTGCCACGCGTTTCACAGATGTTTATAACTCTGAAATGATCATTCAACCCCCAGTGTTTCTCACCACCACTGAGGAGATGACATCCCAGTTCAACTCTGTCTGCTTAAAGACTAAGGATCATGTCGCACCTGTTAAGACCAAAAAATCAAAAATCAGAGCAGAACCTTGGCTGAGTGACATCACCAAGGCCGTTAGGCAGCAATGTAAGAGGGCGGAGCGAACGTGGAGGAAAGACAGGCTGCAGGTCTCTTTTCAAATACTTAAAGAGAGTTGGCGCCGTTATCAGAAAACAATAAAAGCTGCTAAATCAAAATACTTTTCTGATATAATTATCTCAAACTCTCACAACCCACGTGACCATTTTGAACCCATCATTCTATCTTCTCTAGAGCAGGTCATGTGCAGCTTGAAACCTTCTGGCTCCCCCTTTGATGTGGTCCCCCCTCGACTACTAAAGGAGGTGTTTCCAACTCTAGGTCTGTCCATTCTGGCTATAGTAAACAGTAGTTTATCCACTGGCGTGGTGCCAAAATCCTTTAAACATGCTGCTGTCCAGCCTCTCCTGAATAAACCAAACCTTGACCCCTCAGTCGTTTCCAACTACCGGCCTGTCTCCAAACTCCCATTTGTTTCTAAAGTACTGGAGAAAATAGTCGAGTCCCAGTTGAAGTGCTTCCTGGAGGATCACGCCATCTTAGAGCTATTCCAATCTGGCTTTAAACCTGTCCATAGCAATGAAACTGCACTGCTGAAGGTCTTTAGCTACATCTTCAGATTCACAGATACCGGTGATTCTGTGCTGCTTGTCCTGTTGGACCTCACAGCCGCCTTTGACACCATCGACCATGAGATCCTCATAGCTAGGTTGGAGCAGTGGGTGGGAGTCACAGGATCAGCCCTAAATTGGTTCAGATCTTACCTCACTGACAGATCCTTTTGTGTCTCCATCAAGGATTTTAGTTCCGCAGAGGCAGAGCTTAAATGGGGGGTTCTGCAGGGTTCCATCCTGGGTCCCCTCCTATTCTCTTTATACCTGCTGCCGCTTGGTGCTATTTTCCGGAAACACAACATGCCCTTCCACTTCTTTGCCGATGACTGTCAAATTTATTTCCCCCAAGACACAATGGTACATGCTCTTTTCAACCGCTGCTCAACTGCCTGGCTGACATCAGGGACTGGATGGCTTTAAACTTCTTAAGTTTCAATGAAAAGAAGTCTGAAGTCATGTTTTTCCTTCCCAACGACACGATCACAAACCACTGCATCGATCTCTCTGCTCTAACCCTGTCAGAAAAACAAAGAGTCACTAATCTGGGAGTGATAATGGACCCTTCCCTAAAGCCTAACGATCATATAAACATGATCCTTAAGTCATGCTTCTTCCAAATGAGGCGGCTGTCTAAACTGAAGCCCATATTGTCCAAAAAGAACCTGGAGACAGTAATACATGCATTTATTACATCTAGGCTTGATTACTGCAATTCGCTCCTGTTTGGTATCAGTCAGACCTCCATTGCACGACTACAACTGGTCCAGAATGCAGCAGCCCGATTTTTAACCAGTACAGGCAAAAGAGAGCACATTACACCAGTATTGGCCTCACTGCACTGGTTACCGGTTCACTTTCGAATCCAGTTCAAAATACTCATGTATGTCTACAAATCACTGAACAGTGTGCACCCCCCCATTTCTCTGATTTGCTACAACCGTATGTCCCACCACGCTCCCTGAGGTCAGCGGACCAGTTGCTCCTCACAATTCCAGGAACTCGTCTTAAGCGCAGAGGTGACAGGGCCTTCTCTGTAGCAGGACCAAGACTCTGGAACGAGTTACCTCTGCTTGTCAGACAGGCCCCCTCCCTCTCGGTTTTCAAGTCCCATTTAAAAACTCACTACTATTCAATAGCTTTCAACACAAGATGATCTGTGTTTTGATATTGTATGCTCCACACTGGTTTGTCGTCATTATCTGCATCGTTTTTTGTCTATATTCTGATTTACCTCATTTTGTAATTTGCTTTATGTGTTACCTGTTGTTTTGTCTGTACATCACTTTGGTTGGCCTTGTTGATATTTTAAGTGCTTTATAAATAAAGTGGTTTGGTATGGTACGGTATGGTATGGTATGGTTTTTGGCACCTACCTGTATGTCAAATAATAATCTGAATCAGAATAACCTTTATTATCATTGTACTGTGATACAGTGAAATTATGTTTGTAGAGCCATCCGAAAGATGGGCGGAGTGCACGTTGCTGCTGCTATAATAGCCCAGCCCAGTGTTCTTTATCAGAATACTTTTAGATAGAAAAAGGAAAGAGCAATGCGGATTGATAGTGATATTACACAAAAAGATCTCTTCACATCTTGTCCTATCAGGACATGATTTTAGACATCAAAAACTCTACCAGCAAGCACATTTATAAATACGATTACATATGCTATGCGTTTTACATCAAGACATTGAGATTTCTCCATGAGCACTTTCAGATAGGCCTTAGTCCCAGGGCCAGATTAACACTTCACTGTACCCTGGACAACAATCTTCAAGGGCCCCATCATCATGGCCCCAAAATCACCATAATCTGGCAAAATACAGAATAAATGACCATAATACACAGTAAAAATACTTCAAATTCTAACTATCAAGTGTATTTTTTTTGTTTAAAACCCCAAATGAATGCTCATTGACACAAATCATCAAGACTGAATTAAGTTGAACATACCTTGAACACCACATGGCACCATATGTGTATTGTTTAGTAACATTTTGGCCACTGGTGTCAGAAGCATATAATGTGTGTGTGTGTGTGGGGGGGGGGGGGGGGGGGGGGGGGGGGGGGGGCGTTCTGGGGGTCCTCCCCCAGAAAATGTTGAATAAAGTAGATGCCATTTCCTGCATTCTGGTGTATTTTAATGGTTGTTTAACATCTAGTTTTACCTACATAAGTAAACACTTGGAACACTTTGGGATTCCCCTGGAGGAGCTGGTCCAAGTGAGAGGGAAGTCTGGGCCTCCCCACTTAGGCTGTACCCCCATGGATGGATGAAAGTAAACACTTGATTCAGTAACTATTTTAGAGCTAATGGCACAACAAGAAGTAACCTGACCAACAGCTGATTCAATAATTAAAAATATTATATATTCAAAGGTGATGATTTGCTGCCCAAATTAAAATTAAATGACTGTAACTTAGTTGACTTAAAATGTAATAAAATTATCAATGAATGTTTGAGACAAAGGATTTATTGATTATAACAAAGATTCCTTCAAGAAATCTCTCAATATAAATCATAAAACCATAATGATTTCTATTAATTCTAAATTTGTTAAATGGCCTAAATCTCCTAAAGTGAAGGAGAATCATTTAAAAATAATAAATAAGATATATCCTGTAGCCACGTTTCTTGAAATAAGATTTCAATTTGAGGTTGATTTGTTGCCTTTTGTCAATCACAAGATGAATTCCTCGAGCATTATTTTTTACTGTCAATACAAAGTGTTTGGTCAGACATAAGAAACTGGATTAATCTCGAACTTAACATAACTTATTTTGATGCTGATGACATTTTACTTTATGTGGATAACTTAAGCTCAGCTTTCTCTGATGCCATAAATAAAGTCGTACTTGTAACAAAGTACCACATTCACTGTAGTAAGAGGAGGGATAATAATCCCTCCTTCCTGTTTGATGAACGATTTTAAGTGATACTATTCTTCATTAAGTAGATTAAAATCTGCAAAACTGCTAAAATCATCTCACAACAGATACAAACTTATTGTTTTAATTAAAACAAGAAGTTTCTCAAGAAAAAAAACTGATGAGCTTGTCAGCAGGTAAGGGGCGTTTACCTTCTGGACAAACTGAGGTCGTCGATTGGTCAGTTACTGACACGCCTTCTGAGTTGATTGACAGGTTGCACCGTCAACGATCCGATTGAAAAAAGAAAAAAAAAACGAGAGCTGCAGCAGCTGGGAGGAGGTGGGGCGGCACAAATGCAGCAGAGGTCGTTTTCACACCAGATAGTCCGGTAGACTCGGTTCGGTTCGGGACCAATATTCATGAGCTTTTGTTACATTTGAGCTGGTGCGTTTGCATTCACACTGCACTGTGCAGTCGAGTCAACCTGTTGAACCAACCTGTTGAAGCAACCTGTTGAAGCAACCTGTTGAACCAACCTGTTCCCCCGCTCGCCTGAGGGGGCGCTGCACCAAGAACTACTGAAAGAAATGACACAAAAACCTCTGAAGACACGTCTTCTTCTTCTTCTGGAAATAAAAATGAAGTGGCATAAAGTTTTAGCAGTTTTAGGAGTTATATTTTGTCATTTTTCAAAAATGGACTCAGCATGAGCAGAAGATGAGACAGAAGACCATGGAGAATATTGTTTTTCCACACAAGGCAGCTGACGGCTCCATATAAGAGAAATGCTTGTTTGTTTACCCTGCGGAGCGGGGCTCGGTCTGTTTACATTCACACTGTACTCGAACCGCGCTGGAGCTCGCTTCTACTGGACCGAGACCTAGGTTTTAGCCCGGGCCAGGGTTCGCCTTTTTGTTCCGTGACAGAGTTTGATGGCGCGTTCACACCTCCCTAAACAAACCGGACTTTCTAGGAAAATGAGCTAGGGTTCGATTAAAGTGGACTAAACAGGGCTAGTGTGAATGCACCCAGAGTCTCTGTGCACCGCAGAGCTCCAAGTAAAGCAGGAGATAACCAGATATTCTGCTTGTGTCCTCACTGCCCTAGGCCCCTTAGAGATCATGGGCCCCTGGGCAGTTGCCAAGTTGCCAATATGAAAGAGTGACCGCTGGCCTGGAGATGAATGATCTTCTGTGCTCAGAAGATCAACATCATCAGGCCAGGACTCTGCGGTCTACACTCATCTCCAGGTCAGAGATCACTCTTTCAGGGATGAAGATGTTCACATCCTGGATAGAGAGGAACGATGGTTTGAGAGAGGAGTAAAGGAGGCCATCTTTGTGAAAAGAAACTGTCCATCATTAAACAGGGGTGGAGCCTCCGGGTTCAACTGTCCCCCTCTTACAATGCTGTGATTGCTAGTATCACTCAGCCCTCTGTGAACAGTAAACAGCCATCAGGTGCTAATGATCCATTGTTAGGCTGATGGTCCTTCTTGATCATGTGATCAGCTGGTTCTGGTTGTCAGCAGCAAAACTGGTTGATCCACTCTGAGAAGGTGCTATTTAAGAGACTGAGCTGAATACAGCACCTCAGATTGAGGAAGTCTCTCGGATGAGAGACGAAACGTTTCTATAGTTTTTTGCTTTGTTTTGTTTTTTGTTTTTTTGAATGTCCAGAGGACTAGATTGAACTTTTTTTAACTTAAAAATACATTTTAGAAATAATGTATCACATTTTATTAAATTTACAACAAAACGGGTGTCAACCCACCTGGAAAAAAACTCCAGGGTCGTTCCAAAGGGCCAAATTCTGACAGCCCCGTTCTGTTACTGTTCCATCCTGGTTCAGAATGATTGACAGACGTCTTGCCACGCCTCCTTGTTTTGCGGCTCATTGGGGCTAATTTTGGTCAGCCCAGGGTCTGCCCACAGCCACAGGATTCATCCAGTGAGGATGGGCGTACAATAACATGCCTCCAGCGTGAGTGTATGTGGGCGTGGCTTGGTGGTGTAGACAGTATGATGGCGCCCATCTTTGAACTTGCTACTGAGGTTGTCTCACTGCTGCAAGCTGCCGTTATTTTTCTGCATTTTTTAATCTGTTTTCTCCTGTTTTCGTTTTGCATTGGGGATGTTCAGTCTATGCTGGTCTATAATCAGAAAATGCTGCTGTCCAATTGGGTGTCCATGCAGAGGAGCTGCGTCCCACCCTCAGGTACTGGCTCACCAGCGAGCAGCTTCCCTTCTGGCATTTTTTGCGACCCTGCACTGGGTTCACGCAGATCTCGGAGGAAGAGAAAGCGAGGCAGCCAGTGTCCAGGTGAAGCTCAGGCTTTTTTGGAAGTCAGTAAGGTGAAAAATAATATTTCTTCACAAGTACCTGGGCTGACTGTTCCCTCTCTAGCTTGGCCTGTTATTTTAGACCAAAGTTCAGGCCTCAAGGGCTGGAGTCCTGCAACTTTTAGATGTGTCTCTGATGCCACACAGCTGAATCATATGACTGAATTAGCTTCTCAGTGCAGTCAAGTTCTCCAAAGTTCTGCGAATGACCTCCCTATTTGATGTGGCAGCCCTTTATGTTGTATGTGGAAAACTTGTCAATGCCTATTTAGTTATTTATGTGTGTGTGACTGATCTGGGGTGGGAGGGGTTTTTGGTGTGTTCTATTTTTTTGTTTGTTTGCATGTTCAAAAATATAAAAAAAATCTATAAAAAGACCGATTAAAAAAGAAATGCAGCTGCCAGGAAAAGACATAAAGGAGATATATGGATGCAGTTGGAGAGGATATGGAGGGAGTTGGAGTGAGGACAGAGGACACAGAGGACAGAATGAGATGGAGTCACCACTAGGTGTGGTGACCCCTGATGAAGGACAAGTCAAAAGAGCACAGGTTTAAAGCAGGATGTACTTAGAATTGAATATTGTTGAGGTGAGAATCCGAGCTGCTTGGTTTGGGTTAGCATTTCACAATTCAATTATTATTTATGTTAATCAATAAACTAATAATGTAAATATTCAGATTCGTCAAAATAATAATCTCAATCTTCATGCTAATCGTTAAACTAATAATTTCATAATTAATGTTAATCAGTAAAATAATAATCACAATCTTCATATAAATCATTTAACTAATTGTCACAGTTTACACTCTGTTTTTTTCCTTTTCTCATCACTCTATTCACTGTTTGACTTTTTCTTCTCTGCTCTCCTGGGTTTTTCCTCTGCTGCTTCTGCCAGCCTCTTTACATGCCACACCTCTCTCTCTCTCTCTGATTGCTGCTGATGGTTTCTGGGTGTATATATACTTCCTGCTTTCTCCACTACGTTGCCAGATCAACTGCTTGCTTCCAGCCACAGTTATCAAGCGTACTTTCCTTGTTCACAGCTCTTTAATCTTGATCCACGCCTGTTTCCCTCAACCACGCTTTTTGCCTGTCCCTTTTGTGCCTCAGCCTTCTGACCTTGTTGATGACCTACGCCTGTTTTTGGATTTCACCTTTGCTTCTCCGTATCGGTACTGTCTCCTTTTCTGATCCCGTGTATGAACCCTGCTCATCCTCGACTATGCCTCTGGACTTCCCTTGGTCTCTGCAGCTCTGTATCTCTGCTGGAGCGCCCCGGTACATCAAGAAAGGTTAGCGTTTCACCAGACCGTCTGTATTCAGATAACTACTTGTTATTTTGCCAAACACTAACCTTTCCCCCTGTATCATTTTAGATGAGTTCCTGGACCTGAGACACCAGAAGCTGTTTATTTATTCAATAAACATTTTAAAAACCTTTCCGAGTTTGTGTGTAGGATCCTCTACCATCAGATCTCTGACACTAATAATATCAATCTTCATGTTTTTTTTCCAATTTTCATGTTAATCAATGAAATAACCCCTACATTCATATTAATCAATAAAATAATTTTAATCTTCATGTCATTCAATAAATTAATAATCTCAATTTTCATTTTCCTCAATAAACATTCTCAATATTTATGTTATTCAGTAAACTAATAATCTCAGCTCAGCAGATCAGTGAAGATCAATATAAATAACCAATATAATCAATATGAATGGAAACAGATGCAGCAGCCTTGTGCTGTTCATATTGGTCCAGACTGATGATGGCATCTTCAATCAGTGCTGTCACACCTTGGTGCTGGGCAGGTGGAGTTCATCTGCTTCCTCCTCTTCATGTTGTCCTCCCATCCTGTCAGGAGGCGAAACTTCCTCAGACCCCCTGAAACCTGTGAAGGTTGGGCAGATAGGAAACCACCTGAGGAAGCGAGTCTTTCTGACCATGCCCATCCCTAGAGGAAAGTCATAGGAGGAGGAGCCAGCCGATGAGGAGGAGCCAGATGAAGAGAGCCACTGGATGAGTCCTCGTTCCTTTTTTGTACCTGAATCCAAGAAGAAGAAGAAATCTGAAACAGGTGGAGGTGTTGATTTAATTGATCAATTGTCTACAGTCCCATCAGTGTCTCCGCTGGTCAGTTCTGCCTCCGCTTTCGTCAAGTTGTTGTTCCTAATCGCGGATTCAGTGGCCGTGATTAGTTCTACAACAGGTATTTCTTGTGGGGAGATAGTAAAGTTGAGTCCTTTTGCCAACACATCTTTCTCAGGTTGTGTCAAAGTCCTGTTTTATACAAATTTCTAACCCACTGGTCCTGAATATTTGTGTTGGCGACAACCACCTGATCTTGACTGATGGTTTGTGATGAGAAAACAGTTCTCTGTTGTAATTATAGAAACTTGCTTTTTTTACGTTCTTTGCTCTTTTGATGCTGTGAAAGCTGGGGTTTTTCAACAAAACAAGAAACTTCTTCCAACAGAGGAAGTGGTAGCAAAGTAGACAGCTTCTGGAGGGTTTGTTACAAATAAAGTCCAGTTGTTTTTTATTGAACGTTTTTTGAATTCATCATGTCATGGATGACTGAGAATCTTCACCAGCATCTACTTAATTTGTCTTTAATGGATGGTTATGTACCAAAGCGCTTTAAGGTTGCTGTAATTAAACCATTACTTAATAAGTCTGACCCTGATTCAGAAATTCTGGCCAACTACAGACCTATATCTAATCTAACTTTCATCTCAAAAATTCTACAGAAAATAGTTGCAGGTCAGTTGCGTGAACATCTACAAAGAAAAAATCTGTTTGAAGAGTTTCAGTCAGGGTTTAGAGCTCATCATAGCACAGAAACAGCACTAGTAAAAGTCACTAATGATATTCTCATGGCCTCAGACAATGGACTTGTGTCTATACTGGTCCTGTTAGACCTCAGTGCTGCATTTGATACAGTTGATCACAATCCAACATTTTTCAGTCAGGTCATCTGGACAGTTTCTTTTTTTGTGCTGAAACGTTTCACCTTCAGTCCGGAAGGCTTCATCAGTCAAGGAAACACAAACCAAAACTGATTCTTCCCCCAACAGGTTACTCCAAAGTGGAACAAACCAGTTCTGCTTGTGATAAGATGGTCTCTTTGGTACGCCCCCTCCTCCATTGCCGGCCCTCTTCCTTGTTGACAGTCTTGTCAAACTGGTTGAAACTGTCCAGATGACCTGACTGAAAAATGTTTTATTGTATACCTGGATTATTGAGCATGGACTTTGTTAGTTGATCACAATATTTTACTACAGAGGCTTGAATATGATGTTGGAATTACAGGAACAGCTCTAAAATGGTTTAACTCATATCTATCTGATAGGTTCCAGTTTGTAAATGTAAATAATAAATCTTCTTCAAACACCAAAGTTAGTCATGGAGTTCCTCAGGGCTCAGTGCTTGGGCAAATACTCTTTACTTTATATATGCTTCCATTAGGTAAAATTGTTAAACAGCATGGAATAAATTTTCATTGTTATGCTGATGACACACAATTATATTTGTCCATTAAACCCAATGAATCCAATCAGCTACTTGGACTACAAGAATGTCTTAAAGACATAAAAACCTGGATGACCCTTAATTTTCTCCTGATGAACACAGACAAGACTGAGGTTTTCGTTTTTGGACCTAAGCACCTTAGGAATTAATTTTTCAGTCTTTCTCCCTCCTTAGATGGCATTAATCTGTCCTCCAGCTCTAATGTTAAAAATCTTGGTGTTATTTTTGATCAGGACGTGTCTTTTATCCCCCACATTAAAAACGTTACTAGAACCTCCTTCTTCCACCTGCGTAATATCACTAACATTAGAAACATCTGATCTAAAGATGATGCAGAAAAACTGGTCCATGCATTTGTCACGTCTAGACTGGACTAGGAATGCGTGATATAAACGGTACGTGGTAGAAATGATAGAAATTTAGCCTATGATAGAGATCTGTCTGCATCACGTGCATTGTGTGCCATATGTTTAGCTATAACAATACCTTGTTTGAAGATAATGGTACATGTATCAAATGTTCTGATTGTCAGTTCTGGAGGAGAGGCTGTCTGATCTGGAAGCTCGACTCTGTGCTTTTGAAAAACCATTAACTAGCCAGGCATCCGTAGGCTCTGCTACTCTAATGCTAGCTCATGTTAGCAGTCAGAAATCACCTTAAATGGAGCAGCACTTCTCTCTAAAAACTTATGCCACTTTTGCACTGCTCCTGTTTAGCCCTGCTTAGATCAGCTTGATTTGCACCGAACTTCATGACGGGTTCTGGAGGCGTGTCCAGAATCCAAAATCCTGCTAATGAACTTCTAATGAACTTTAGTTCACTGAGAGAGAGTTCTGCAATTCAAAGCAGTCTGCTCCTCAGATAAATAATGGTAAAATATTATTTTTAAATATGAATGTTTCTGTTAACTTATTTTATATATGAATATTTCTATTCAGTGCCCTGAGACGACTTCTGTTGTGACTTGGCGCTTTATAAATAAACTGAATTAAATCTGATGAACCAGATCCTACATAAACATTTATATTTAAAATTCCATATTTTTCGTCATCATTTGATGTATTTGCACTCATTTTTGATATGTGCTTTAGTTTCTTGTATACAGATTTTATTTTAGTAATTTAAGTGATGAGCAGTGATCATTGTTATTTCTCACCTTACTGACTTTGTCTATAAAATAAGAAAGAAAAAGTTGGCAATCCTCATTTGAAGAGAGAGGAACAATCAAACAGTGATTTAAAGTTTAATTCTTGTTTTGTTCATCTGTGGGTTAGAATAAAGTTGAACCAAAGGCTTTATCTCTTCTTTAAACATGTTTGAGGGAAATATTCCTGAGAAATCCAATAATTTCGTCGTTTTTATTATTTTTCACCTGAGTTAACTTTAACTAACAGATTATTTAATAAAGTCAAAGTGAAAACAGGATTTCATGATGAAGCCGGCATTTTGTATTTATTTTTATTCCTCACTGATATCCATACAGCCATCCATTTTCTTCTGCTTATCTGCGGCCGGGTAGTGGGGGTAGCGGCTTAAGTAGGGAGGCCCAGACTTCCCTCTCCCCAGCTACTTGGGTCAGCTCCTCCGGGGGAATCCCAAGGCATTCCCAGGCCAGCTAAGAAACATAGTGCTGGGTCTTCCTCTGGGTCTCCTCCTGGTGGGACATGTCTGGAACACCTCACCAGGGAGGCATCCAGGAGGCATCCTAACCAGATGCCCAAGCCACCTCAACTGGCTCCTCTTGACGTGGAGAAGCAGCGGCTCTACTCTGAGTCCTTCCTGGATAACCAAGCTTCTCACGCTATCTCTAAGGGAGAGCCCAGATACCCTATCAATTTAGAGGAATTGATCCTCATCCTGGCCGCGTCACACTCAGCTGTGAACCGCTCCAGTGAAAGTTGTAGATCACGACCTGATGAAGCCAGTAGGACCTGTCAATAGATGTGATCTTTAGCTAAACGTGAAATCAGTACAAAGCCCTACAATGGTTACAGCCTTACCTCCTCTATTGAGAAAGAAGCTGGAGGCCTCTGTGTGTGCATGTGTGCACTTATGAAACAAGAAGCAAGCAGGCGTAACCATTTACAGATGTTAATTCTGTGTGCAGAACCAGGCTGCAGGCTTTTTTCTCATTAAAGAGCACTAAAGCAGCAGATGTAGGAAAAAGTGTTTTACAAATCAAATAATGTGTGATTATTGCTTAAAAAGTGATTATGTGAATAATTATATTTGATTAAAAGAACTTATAATTAAGTTGAACCATTTATAAAAGAATTAGTAAGCTAAAATGTTAAACTGTAATGTTGGCTGGAAGTTAACTGATGGCTGAATGAACAGAATGTTTCCTAGAAGAACAACACCTGTGACTATTAAGTTCAACTGTAATAACCCTCCTGGAGCAAGAACAGGGTGATGAAGCTTAGAACAGAGTGTTCCATAAAAGGACAACGCCCTTATTACAAGGTGTTTTTTGGAACTGATTGTTCCAAGAAGTTAGTTTGTCTGACAGCTTAAAGTACCAATCAGAGGGTTACAGCAGATGGTTAAACCCAAAGAGGTAACACCAGGCTAAAACAAGTTCAGACTTTTTATTAACTGGTTTGTACTGGGCTCATATATAATTACAGTTCACAGTCACAGATCTGAGCTAAATAGTTCTGGGAGTTAGATACACAGGACGGTATTGGATCTGCTCTTAAGCTACTGAAGAAGATTTGGACAATCCGAAAAGGACTCCTTTTTAGTAAAGATAGGATAATTCTTTTGGTTTCAGCCCAGATTAAAAGCCAAATCAGACCTTCTTCAAATCAGGACAGCTTTGTGAGCGTGGGGCACACTTTCCCAGGGCTCTGGGAAGGGGATTTCTCTTGCCTTTAACCAAAGATTTCTTCAGAAAAAGGAGAAACTATGGTAAGAGACACCTTGATTTACCGTTCTTTTGCAAATTTTATACAAAATAATAGCGACAGTTCTACCAACAATTAAGGGAATCAGATTAATATTATCAACCTTCTGGGTCCTCTGTTCATGAACGCCATCCAATGAAATAGGTTTTACAAAGACAGATAACAGTTTGGAGAGATTTCATGTAAGTTGATCAAGGAGTTTAGAGTTCTTTGGGGTTCTAACATGCTAGGACTCTTGGTGTTGCTCATTTAGATGGTAGGAAGGCTTTCCCCCATCAGCTCATAAGAGCTTTAAGGACTCCAAACACCCTATCTCAGCTCATCAGAGCAAGGAAATCACATCTTTAGTGGACTTCCAATCCTTTGGACATCAAAATCAATTAACAGGATCCTTCCTCAAACAATGTATGGACTTTTTTACTACTGATTTCACTACATAACCAAATGTAATCATTTTTGGATTGTGCATTAATGCTGTTCCCTTGCAAATCATTGATTAAAGCAAAGTATAAAACGTAAAAATCTGGACTATCATTTCACTACTTTGTGTTCATGGATTTAAGAAGCTTTGTTCAATTCCAACAAATGTAGGGAGATTTTTAAAGGGTTTCTCAGCTGTAAGTATTTAGACAACATCTTGGAATCCTATCCTTGGAATCTAAAAAAAAACAGATCAGTAAGAGTTGCCATTCTACAACGAAGGTGAATGACCGGTAATGTGAGTTTCCTTGTGGATGATGATCCAACCACGGCTACTAGGTTGGGCGAGTCACGGGGTGAGATAAGAGTGTGGCTCACAGATGGAGGTTGTTAACAAATCTGGGTGAGTCACCTTCAACAGAGCCTAAGAAGAACTAACTTGTAGTAACTCTGATAAATACTCAAGTGTTGGTTTAGTTCATTATACCCCTTAGAGGAGAGGCTGCAGTGGGGTTTAGCCATAACTCAGGTGGTAACTCCACTGGTTAGATCGAGAGACCACATCATTTGCAAAAAACCAGAGACATGATCCTATGGTCACTAAAACAGATCCCCTCAACACCTTGGCTGCACCTAGAAATGCTGTTCATAAAAGTTATGAACATAATCAGTGACAAAGGGCAACCTTGGCAGAGTCCAACTCTCACCGGGAATGAGCCCAACTTAATGCCGGCAATGTGGACCAAGCTCGGACACTAGTCATACAGGAACCTAACATCCCATATCAAAGGGCCTGGTACCCCATACTCCCGGAGTACCTCCCACAAGGTTCTCCAAGAGACGCAGTGGAACGTGTTCTCCAAGTCCAAAAAGCACATGTAGACTGGTTGGGAAAACTCCGATGCACACTCCAGGACCCTGCTGAGGGTGTAGAGTGTTCCACGACCAGGACAAAAATCACACTGTTCCTCCTGAATTCGAGGTTTGACTATCCAATGGACCCTCCTCTCTAGAAGCCCTGAATAGACCTTACCAGGGAGGCTTAAGAGCGTGATCCCCCTGTAATTGGAACACAATTTGTGGTCCCCCTTTTTGAATGGGGGACCACCACCTCGGTCTGTTAATCCAGGGTAGTTTCCCCTGATGTCCACGCAATATTGCAGAGTTGTGTAAGCCAGCACATCCCTTCAACATTCAGAAACTTAAGGAATTCAGGGCGAATCTCATCCACCCCTGGGGCCCTTCCACCGAGGAGCTTTTTAACCACCTGGGTGACCTCAGTACCAGAGATTGGAGAGCCTGACCAAAAGTCCCCAGGCTCCGCTTCCTCAAGGGAAGACATGCAGTTGGTATTGAGGAGGTCTTCAAAGTAATCTCCCCACCTACCTACAACGTCCTGAGTTGAGGTCAGCAGTACACCATCCACAGTATAAACAGTGTTGGTGGTGTACCCCCCCCCCCCAAGATGCCAGATAGAGGACCAGAATTGCCTCGAAGCTGTACAGAATCTTTAATAGAGCCGGTCTCAGCCTCAGTGAGCAGCCCGTTACCTTTCAACGAAGGACTGTCCACCTCCGTGGGAATAGCTGTGTTCGCCTGGAGGAGACGCTCTGATGATTTGAAGTGCTGCCGGAACTGGACCGGAGCAAAACCGGGGCAGGGACAACTTCAGCCACTTCAGCCTCATCGCCTCTCGTGCTGTGGAGTGCCTGAGCTGGACTGGAGCAAAACCGGACCGGACCAGTGACGACTTCAGCCTCTCCGGTCAGTCTCATCGTTTTTCACCGGGGGTACCTCTCGCGCTGTCGGATGCGGAGGTGATGTGTAGAGAAGCGGAGTGAAGCACAGAGCAGTAGCGCTGTGTGGTGCTCGAGATAAGTTCGGAGTTTTCATCGAAGTCGCTGCAAGCCTCCATCCAAACTCACTTGGATAATAATTATTTTATTCTGGATCACTTTGTTGTCCAATGTTGACCTGAAATGAGCTAGAACCATGCCTTTCATTTCAGAAGGATTTTCCTAGAACCATGCCTTTCATTTCAGGAGGATTTTCTGGCAGCTCGCTCTGCTATTTGCTGCGAATTATCTGTTTCTGCCTGTTGATTCTGGTTCCAGCTTCTGTTTCTCATGGGAGCATCCATCCATCTTTGCAGGGGGGCCAGAGCCCCCCTCAGCCCAACTCAAACTGCAGTTGGGCCACCTCGTCGGATTTGTTTGCCCATTTGATTTGTGATGCTTTATGGTCAGAGACTTTTATGCACAATTCATATTATTGTCATTATTTTCAGATTTCAGACTATCTGAAGTCACTGAATCTTGTTAATACACATGGCTCTGCCTATCATTGCAACTTTCACTGTTTTTGGGTTCTGAATGATCGCATCTTCATTAATGTTTCTCATGGTTCAATTATGGGGGCTAATTGTCACACTACTAACTCCTGTAATTACACATCAGTCATGAAAAACTCAAGAAAATGTCTGATAATAATGTTGTTACTGCTCTCAGGGATTCAGCCCAACCCTGGACCCCCTACTAATTAGAGCACACCAAATGATTTTAAAAACATGTCAGGACTTCATTTTCTGCATGTAAATGCTCGTAACCTTCTGAGAAAACTTGATGCCTTGAAAATTCTGGTCAGTTCTTCTGGGGCAGATGTAGTCTTCATCTCTGAAACCTGGCTCAACAAATCTGAACTGAATAATTACCTGGTAATCAATGGATTTACCATACCATACCATACCATTTTATTTATAGAGCATTTAAACAGTGACAAGTCCAACCAAACCGCTGTACAGACAGAACAACAGACAGCACACAAAGCAATATACAAAATGAAGTAAATCAGAATATAGACATAAAAATGATGCACATAATAAATATGACGACAAACCAGTGTGGAGTGTACAGGTTCAAAACACAGATCCTCTAGTGTTGAAAGCTACTGAATAGTAGTGGGTTTTTAAAGGGGATCTGAAAACCGAGAGGGAGGGGGCCAGTCTGACAAGCAGAGGTAACTCATTCCAAAGTCTTGGTCCTGCGACAGAGACGGCCATGTCACCTCTGCGCTTAAGACGAGTTCCTGGAACATCCATTATCTTTACCCGCTTATTCCATTTTGGGTCACGGGGGTCGCCGGTGCCCATGTCCAGCAATCACTGTGTGAGGGGCGGGGTACAACCTGGATGGATCGCAAGTCCATCACAGGACCACATAGAGACAAACAAGACAAACAGCCATTCACTCTCTCACTCACACCTAGGGACAATTTAGAGTTACCAATCAGCCTAACATGCATGTTTTTGGTCTGTGGGAAGAAACCGGAGTACCCAGAGAAAACTCACGCATGCACGGAGAGAACATGCAAACTCCACCCAGAAAGGCCCCTGGACCGGGGTTTGAACCAAGGACCTGCTCGCTGAGAGGCAGCAGCTCTACCAGTTGTGCCACCGTGCTGCCTGTTCCTGGAACAGTGAGGATCAATAGGTCCGCTGACCTCAGGGAACGTGGAGGGACATACGGTTATAGCAAATCAGAGAGATGGGGGGGGGGGGGATGGTTCAGCGATTTGTAGACATACAGGAGTATTTTGAACTGGATTCTAAGGTGAACTGGTAGCCAGTGCAGGCCAGTGCAGTGAGGCCAAAACTGGTGTAATGCACTCTCTTTTGCCTGTACTGGTTAAAAATCAGGCTGCTGCATTCTGGACCAGTTGTAGTCGTGCAATGGTGGAGGTCTGACTGATACCATAGATTTAACATCTATCTCTGTGATCGTCAAAAAAAAGGGGGGGGGATTTGCTATTTACATCAGAGATTCTCTGGTTTATACAGTAGTCTTGTGTCTGCTAAAACAATCCCAAACCAGTTTGAGGCCTTAGCTGTAAACATCACTTTGAATGGAGGCCAGATCTTATCTGTAGTGGATTGCTATCGTCCCCCCTCAGCAACATCTTAGTCTCTGTCCTCCTTGATGGAATTCCTTGTAGATTTAACAATCAAAGAGGTTTTTTGGCAGGAGATTTTAACATTGACTGGGATAAGTCGACCCCCCTCTGTGATAAATTCAAGGAATGTTGCCTGTCACTCAATCTAACCCAATTGATCGACTCTCCCACTAGACCAAACAAAAATTGTCCTGAAAAATCTTCCATCTTAGACCTGTTTCTAACAAATATGCCTCAGAAATTCCCTGGTACAGGTGTATTCGCTGACATTTTAAGTGATCATTGTGTAATAGCGGCTCTCAGAGATATTAAACTTCCATCTTCTAAGCCCAGATTAATTCAAAAAAGGGATCTGAAATGTTTTTGTGAACAGTCATTCTTCTGGGATTTATCCCACTTTGACTGGCATCGTATTCTATTAACTGACGATGTGAACTCCGCTTGGAACTAATTTCATAATAGTTCAATTTATTTTGTGAACGAACGTGCTCCTTTTCGTCAGTTCAGAATAAAGGGATGAGACAGCCCCTGGTTTAGTCCTAAGCTAGCTGACCTCCTACACATGAGAGATCATCTTTGGGCCGCAGCGAGAAAATCTGACTCAGACACTGATTGGTTGAGTTTTTGGCAGATGAGGAATAAAAGCACAACTGCTGTCAAAGCTACAAAACGTAACTATTTCTTATCTCAGACCTCCAAAAATCTAAATGACCCTAACAGATTCTGGAAAATCATCAAATCTCTCTCAGTCGGCCCCAATCATCTGACCTTCCATCACAACTTCTCATTAACTCTGTTCCTGTGTCAAATAAGCATGAGGTCCTGAACTGTTTCAACAAATATTTTGTTGCTTCTAGTTCTTTATTTAACACAGTTACTAATGGAAAATCAGCCACTTCACTTAATAACCAAACTTCTACAAATCAAATCCCTCCTATAAGTCAATCCTCAGTTAATCACACCTTCTCTTTTTCTCCGTTCTCAGTTAATGAGGTAAATACACTGTTCAAAGGTTTTGATCCTTAAAAATCTGCAGGTCCAGATGAACTTCCACCTTATTTCCTAAGGCTGGCCGCTCATATCATCACAGTCCCTGTGACCCACATCTTCAATCTCTCCATAAGCCAAAACTCCATTCAGACGCTTGGAAAACAGTCTTTGTTCTTCCTTTGCTGAAGGGAGATGACCCCACCTCACTGAACAACTATCGAACAATCGCTAAACTCTGAATTTTAGCCAAGGTTCTAGAAAAACTGATAAACTCTCAAATCAAAAACTACCTGGACTCATTTAACATCTTACCTAGCCATCAATCTGGTATCAGGAAACAACACAGCACAACGACGGCTTCACTTAAGTTTCTTAATGACTATGTTGAAGCATTGTATGCCAAGGATTATTGTGCTGCACTTTTCTTAGACCCGTCTAAAGCTTTTGACACTGTGGATCATAACATCTTGTCTCATAAGCTCTCATAAATCAGTTTCTCAGAACACACCATTGGTTGGTTCTCTAACCATCTCTCAGACCTGAGGCAATGTGTTCAACATAATGGTACGTCCCCCAGTTATTTAACAGTCAACAATGGTGTACCACAAGGCTCAGTCTTAGGACCCACCCTCTTTACAATCTACATAGGTAATATAGGTCAGAGCATCCCTGATGCATCCTTACATTTCTATGCTGATGACACAGTTGTTTATTGTTGAGCTAAAACAGTTGCTAAGGCTTTCCAGCTTTTGAAATCTGCATTCAACATCATCCAGACTGATTTGTTCCACTTCAAACTTGTCCTAAATGCCAATAAAACCAAAGGGATGCTTTTTTCAAACAGGAAGTTGGTCCCAGCAGTTCTTCCTCCGATTTTATCCTCAAATGGTGTCCCCATTGAGTTTGTTGATTCCTATAAATATTTGGGTATCTTGGTCGACTCGCATCTCTCTTTTAAGCTCCATGTGGAAAACCTAGTAAAGAAACTGAAAGTTAAACTGGGTTTCTTTTTCAGAAACAGATCCTGTCTAACTTTGAATGCTAGGAAACGCCTTGTAACTGTGACTTTCCTTCCCTCCATTGAATACAGTGACAGTATTTACATGAACGCTCCTATAAGAACCCTGCAGATGTTGGATGCTGTCTATCATGGTGCACTAAGATTCATAACTGGCTATGATTATCGTACCCACCACTGCACCCTGTATTCACTGGTTAACTGGACATCATTAACTTCACACAGACTCTGTCACTGGTACATTTTCATCTTTAAATCACTTCTTGGTCCGCTGCCTTCATACATCTCCTCCTACATGTCTCTGCGTGAGTGCAGCTACAGCGTGCACTCTCAGGACATTATTACCTGCAGTGTTCCCTCAGTGCGGACTGAACTTGGCAAAATGGCTTCTCCTACTCCGCTCCCATTTCCTGGAATATCTTACAAAAAAACCTGAAGCTGTCGACCTTGACTTCTCTAAGTGGCTTTAAGAATCTGTTGGACTCCTGGCAGGGACCAATGCAGACATGTTCCTGTTTTTAGTTTTCTACATTCTCCTTATAAGCTAGCTGTTTTTGTTACTCTTTTGCCAACTTATATGTAAAAAAAAATCTGTATGCCTTTTTATAACTCTATTGTTGTCGCTGTTGTCCATTGTCGTCATCAGTCATTGTTGAAATCAGGTCTTTCTTGTAAATGAGTCCTCGAGGCTCAATGGGATTCACCTGTCTAAATAAAGGTTGAATGAAAAACTCATTCTCCATGGCCTCTCTGAACTTCTCCCATGCTCGAGTTTTTGCCTCAGCAACCACCCGAGATGCATGCTGCTTGTATTGCCAGTAATCATCAGCTGTTTCTGTGGTCCCACAGGCCAAAAAGGTCTGATAGGACTCCTTCTTCAGCCTGACAGCATCCCTCCCCGAAGTTGTCCACTAATGGGTTCCAAGGTAACCACCATGACAGGCACCAGCAACCTTGCAGCCACAACTCTGACAAGCCGCCTTAACAATGGAGGCGCTGGACATGGCTCACTCGGGCTCAATGTCCCCCACCTCCTCCACAACATGTTTGAAGTTCTCCCGGAGGTGGGAGTTAAAGCTCTGTCTCATGGAAGACTCTACCAGACGTTTCCAGCAGACCCTCACAATACATTTGTGAACTCAGCACATCCATTTAAAAATCCTCATCATCACATTCAAAGCCCTCCATAATCTGGTCCCTCCATACCTGATGACCTACCCCATCACCACACTCCTTCTCGTTCCCTCTGCTCCTCCGATGCCAACCTTCTGTCTCTCCCCTGTAGGACCAAGCTCTGAACCTGGGAGACAGAGTCTTCTCCATCACTACCCCCACCCTCTGGAACTCACTGCCCCAACAGCTTTGTGTCTGCTATGATCTCCACTTTTAAGAAAGAACTCAAAACCCACTTGTTTAAAATTGTTTTTATTGTTTAAATTTCCCCTTTTAAAATATAATTCAACCTTTATTTATTCAGCTTAATCCCATTCAGCCTTGGTGACTCATTTACAATGTAGGAGTTCTGTCCTGCCTTCTTCCTTCCTCCAATCAGGACACTAATTGGCAGCAGCTGCAGCACATCAACTCTTCATGCAGGAGGAGTATAAGAAGTCACAGAGACCATGCAGCAGGTGCTGGACCACGAGCGTGGCGTTTGAGTCAGTCAGCTGGGGCGTCGACAGAATTGGTGGCGCGACATAGGAAGTAGGCAACGGTTGTTGTGGCTCTCAGAGAGA
>NC_056511.1:451098-467579 GCF_014905685.2 Nematolebias whitei | reverse complement strand
GTTGTTTGCGATCCGCCATTAACGAAATGAAGAAGAAGAAGAAGAAGCAGCAGGTGCTGGGACATCCACTACCAACTGTAGAGTTGTTCTAGCCAGTCTATCTCTAGGAAGCCTATGATTATTAATGCCTCATGTTTTTGTCTGCATTCTCAGAGTTCACCTGCCATCCTGCCACTCTGCTGTGAAAACCTTTGTGAGATTCCCATCCTCCTGCATTCCTCCAGCTGCTCTGTGCCACCACCACTTGCCTGCCTGTTTTGGATTACTCTGATCTACGCTCTGGACATTGTTGGATATTGTTGTGTACCCTATCTCTGCTCCAACCTCGACCATCTCCAGTAAGAAAACCCATCACCAGAATTCTACTAAAATTCTCCAAGCAATCTACTCACTGCTCCCTCTTCCCCACAGGAGAACCAGCACCTCACATGATGTCACTTTAATATTCCACTTTGTAAATCCATCTATCCATCCATTATCTTTACCTGTTTATTCCATTTTGGGTCATGGGGGTCGCCGGTGCCCATGTCCAGCAATCACTGTGCGAAGGGCGGGGATACACCCTGGATGGGTCGCAAGTCCATCACAGGGCCACATAGAGACAAACAAGACAAACAACCATTCACTTTCTCATGCACACCTAGGGACAAATTAGAGTTACCAATCAGCCTAACATGCATGTTTTTGGTCTGTGGGAGGAAACGGGAGCACCTGGAGAAAACCCACGCATGCACAGAGAGAACATGCAAACTCCACCCAGAAAGGCCCCTGGACCAGGGTTTGAACCAAGGACCTGCTCGCTGAGAGGCAGCAGCTCTACCAGTTGTGCCACCGTGCTGCCCCACTTTGTAAATAAACACTGTAAATTGATATTTAGTCCTGGTCTCTGTTTTGTCTCAGTCCTTTCATTCTGGGTACACCCGTTAATATAACATACAAGAGACCTAAATTTTAACAGAGTGATGAGTGGACAACAATAGACAATCATAAAAGATGAGTACAAATTTTTTTTTAACACGTGAAAATAAAAAGACAATTAAAAGGATAATTAAAAGAAAAAGTAACAAAAAACAGCTAGATTGTAAGGCAGTGTAGGAATCTAAAAACAGGAACTTCTGGAGGAAATTATTTATTGTGTTTTCATGTGTTGTGATAAATCGTTGATTTTGTTTTATTTAAAGGCATGTAAAGTGTCTGAGTATTTAGAAAAGCACTGTACAAAAATGTATTATTAATATTAATATTTGTGGTGCTCTTTCTTGGCATGAAACCACACTGCTGCTCACAGTCACCTCTCGTCTAAGTCTTGCTTCCACATCTCTCTCCCAGATCTTCATTGTGTGGCTCATCAACTTAATTCCCCTGTAGTTGCTACAACTCTGTACATCACCCTTGTTCTTAAAAATGGCCACCAGCACACTTCTTTTCCAATCCTCCAACATTTTTGCACCCTCAAATATGCCATTGAGTATTTGAGCCAAAAACCTCACTGCCATCTCTCCAAGACATTTCCAAACCTCCACTGGTATGTCATTAGGTCCTACTGCCTTCCCCTTCATTCTTTTCAGAGCTTTCCAGACTTCACCCTGACTAATCTTTCCCACTTTGTGATCCACATTTTCTATGACCTCTACTGTTCTTTCTCTTTCATGTTTTAATTCATTAGCTCCTCAAAATACTCCTTCCATCTTCCCGTCACACTGTCCTCACTTGTTAGAACATTACCAATCCTATCTTTAACAAGCATAACCTGCTGCAAAGCCTTTCCAGCCTGATCCCTCTGTCTTGCCAATTGGTACAAGTCCTTCTCCCCCTCTTTAGTGTCCAGCCTGCCATACGACTCATCATACACCTTCTGCTTTGCTTTTGCCACCTCCCTCTTTGCTCTACATCCCATCTCCTTATATTCCTGTCTCATGTCTTCCGTCCTTTCATTGTCATATTTCTTCTTGACTAACCTCTTTCTTTGAAAAGCTTCCTGCACTTCACTATTCCACCACCAGGTTTCCTTATCATCCATTCTCTGTCCAGATGACACACCAAGTATCTTCTTACTTCTCTCTCTAATTGTGTGAATGCCTATTCACACTATGGAGATCCACTTTTTCTTCCGTACATTTTTCAGCATCAGACTACTTCCACAGCTTTTGTGCTATCATCATATATCAAAATGTTCAACTATTTCAGGATATGACTGCTATGACTTTTGGTATTGGTGCAACTTTAGCTTTTTGAGATATTTAGCCTTTTCTGCCATTTCCGGTAAGATGGCGCCCATGTACATGGCTTGCAATCCACCTCTGCTGATGGTGTTTGGATTTTTTGTGTTTTGTTCATTATTCATCTGCAACATTATCTCTGTACTGCTGTATGATCGACAACAGCTTCTGGATCTTTGATTTTGTGCCACCGTTGTTGCTTATTTGGATCAATATGAGCGTAACGCTGGACCCACCTCTCTTCCCCCGCCGCTGGCGGACATGCCTGTTTACATACGCTGCTCACCTGCCTGCCCAGAGATGTCACTCCAGACGCCGGGTAAAATGTGCTGGCCAGCTGGTGAAGCTCAAAGCCCAGTGTGCTGCATCTTCCTGTCCAGCTGATGGTCATTGTTTCCATCGTCAGCTACCCACGCACCTGGATCAGGTAAACAACAGGAGTTGTCGGCCGGTGCCGCTCACGGGATGACCTGGAGGGGCTGTTATTGAAAATCTGCGGCCGCTGGCGCGTGCCCCCTCCACTGCTTCTGGGTCTACTTTGGACTGTATCAGGATGTGTGTGTGGTCAACACAAGATCTGTTACCAACAAAACTTTTATTCTCAGGGATTAATTCCAAGAGCACAATTTGGATTTTCTCTGTATCACAGAGACTTGGATGTCTCCTGGTGAGTCCAGCGCCTTGACGGAATTATTACCTCCGGACTATCTGTATTTTAATGCACCGCGGCCATAAGGCTGGAGCGGTGGTGGATTATTAACAATATTCAAATCAAGCTTTGACTATAAACAACTGCCTGTCCTGATTTCCTGCTCCAGCTTTGAGCTGAGCGTCTTTTAACTCGGCCATTCGCCTTCAATTTTATGCTCACTTGTCTACCACCCACCTCGATCTAAGGATTTCATAAATTAATTTTTTGATTTTTTGGCTGAAATCACACCAAAATATGATCATGTTTTAATCATTGGGGACTTTAATATTCCTTTAATATTCATGTGTGCTGTCATGAGAAGACCTTGGTTAAGGACTTTTTAGATGTATTGGACTCATTTAATCTAAATTGGCATGTAAATGGCCCCACACAAGAGTACAGACATACACTGGACCTTATAATACGTGATGTGACTGTTAATAATTTTGAAATCGGTTACAATGTTTTTCAGACCACATGCCAGTCCAGTTTGAGTTCACACTCCCTTGTCTAACTCCTAAGCTGTGTGCTCCTGCACATCACGGCCGGGCCATTAACTGCTTCACTGCCATGCGCTTCACAGATGTTTATAACTCTGAAATGATAATTCAGCCCCCGGTGTTTATCACCTCCACTGAGGAGCTAACATCCCAGTTTTACTCTGTCTGCTTAAAGACTCTGGATCATGGTTACCTGTTTAAATAAATATTGAATTAATGTTGCTCCTTTTAAAACTAGAAAATCGAAACTCAGATCGGAACCTTGGCTGAATGATGACGCTAAAGCTGTTAGGCAGCAGTGCAGGAAGGTGGTGCGTGGGTGGAAGAAGGACCGTCTGCATGTCTCTTTTCAAATACTAAAAGATTTGGTGCTCTTATCAGAAAGCAGTAAAAGCTGCTAAATTGAAATACTTTTCTGATATAATTGCCTCAAACTCTCACAACCCACGTGTCCTCTTCTCCACCCTAAACTCAGTTCTTCACCTCACTGAGCCTTCACCTCTGGAAGCCTCAATTGAGCTGTGCGAGAACTTTCTACATTTCTTTTTAGAAAAAATTGTGACCACCTGGGCTCGCATTTCCCCTCCAGCTCATGATCCGTCCATCCCACCTCAATCTGTAGCTGTATTTGACCAATTGTAGCCTATCTCCCGGTCTTCTCTGGAGCAGGTAATGTGCAGCGTAAAACCTTCTGGTTCCCCCTTTGATGTGGTCCCCCCTCGACTACTAAAGGAGGTTTTTCCTACTCTAGGTCCTTCTATTCTTGCTATTGTGAATAGCAGTTTATCCACTGGCGTGGTGCCAAAAACCTTCAAACTGTTCAACCTCTCCTAAAAACCTAACCTTGACCCCTCAGTTGTATCAAACTTCTGGCCTGTCTCAAGACTTCCATTTGTTTCTAAAATACTGGAGAAAATAGTTGAGTCTCAGTTGAAGTGCTTCCTGGAGGATCACGCCCTCTTAGAGCTATTCCAATCTGGCTTTAAACCTCTCCACAGCACTGAAACTTCTCTACTGAAGGTTTTTAATGACATCTTCCTATCCACAGATACTGGTGATTCTGTGCTGTTTGTCCTATTGGACCTTATATCTGCTTTTAACACCATCGACCATGAGATCCTCATTGCTAGGTGGGAGCAGTGGGTGGGAATCACAGGGTCAGCCATCTATTGGTTCAGATCCTACCTCACTGACAGATCCTTTTGTGTCTCCGCAGGGGTCCATCCTGGGTCCCCTCCTATTCTCTTTATACCTGCTGCCAATAGGTGCTATATTCCAGAAACACAACATACACTTTCACTTCTATGCCGATGACTGTCAAATTTACTTCCCCCTAAGACACAATGGTACATGTTCTATTCAACCTCTGCTTGACTGCCTGGCTGACATCATGGACTGGATGGATTTAAATCTCTTAAGTTTCAATGAGAAGAAGTCCAAGTCATGTTGTTCCCTCCCAATGTCACGATCACGAACCACTGCATCGATCTTTCCTTCCTAGCCCCATTAGAGAAACAAAGAGTCACAAATCTGAGAGTGATCATGGAACCTTTCATGAAACTTAACAGTCAGTGATTATTAAATCATGTTTTTTTCCAACTGAGGCAACTGTCTAAGCTGAAGCCCTTACTGTCCAAAGGTAACCTGGAGACAATAATACACACATTGATAACATTTAGGCTCAATTACTGCAATTCACTCCTGTTTGCTATCAATCCGACCTCCATTGCTTGACTACAACTGGTCCAGAAATGTGGCAGCCCGATTTTTAGCCAATATAGGTAAAAGAGAGCACATTACACCGGTTTTGGCCTCCCTGCACTGGCTACTGGTTCACCTATGAATCCAGTTCAAAATACTTTTATATGTCTTCAAATCACTGAAAAGTTTCGCCACCTCCTATCTCTCTGATTTGCTACAGCCGTATGTCCCACCACGTTCTCTGAGGTCAGCGGACCAGTTGCTTCTCACAGTTCCAGGAAATTGTCTAAAGCGCAGAAGTGACAGGACATTCTCTGTTGCAGGTTCAAGACTTTGGAACGAGTTACCGCTGCTTGTCAGACAGGCCCCCTCCCTCTCGGTTCTCAAATCCTGCTTAAAAACTTACTACTATTCAGTAGCTTCAACACTAGATAATCTAAAATAGTTAAGTCTGGTCCTCTGGACATTCAAAAAACAAACCAAAAGAAAAAGTAGAAATGTTTCCTCTTTCATCTGAAAGACTTCTTCAGTCTGAGGTGCTGTATTCAGCTCAGTCTTATAAATAGCACCTTCCCATAGTGGATCAACCAGTAATAATAATAATAACTTTTATTTATAATACACTTTACATTCATAATGAATCTCAAACTGCTACAAAGAGTGAGCATCAGATAAAATCAGGATAAAAAGCAACCATAAAAGCAACCGAGAGGAAAAACAACCAGGAGGATAACGCCTCAGATTGAACACGTCAAAAACTTAAAATGCACAAAATACAGATAAAATACTCAAATAAGAACTATGGGTGAATTAAAAACAAAAGTACAATGCAATCAATTAAAGAACTGGGTAAAAAGAAAGGTTTTAAGACCTTTTTTAAAACATGTCACGGTCTGTGGGGCCCTCAGTTATTAAGGCAGGGCATTCAACACCCGAGGGGCAGCACAGGAGAAAGCCTGGTCTCCTGTTGTGCAGGACCAAGACCTGGGAGTGAAAAGAAGATGGGTGTTGGAAGAGCGGAGAGTGCGTGAAGGGCAATGAGGGGTGAGGTTATTTTAAATAAGATGGCACATTACCGTACAAGCAATGGAAGGTGAGCAGATAAATTTTGTATGTGATCCGGGCAGAAACAAGAAGCCAGTGAAGTGAACGGAGTACAGGGGTGATGTGCTCATGCTTACACACTCTCATCAGGACCCTGGCAGCGCTGGTCTGGACATACTGTAGTTTTTGTATGTTCTTGCCAGGAATACCGAAGAGAAGTGCATTGTAGTAGTCCAGTCTGGAGGAGACAAAGGCATGGACGAGCTTTTCTGCATCAGTGAAGGACAGTGTAGACCAAAGCTTTGCAATATTTCCAAGATGGAAAAAAAAACAAGTTTTACAGATATGCTTTATATGGCTTTCAAAGGTGAGTTGTGGATCAAAAATAACACCAAGATTGGTGACTGTACAAGAAAGAGAAATTTTCTGGCCGGAGAAAGAGATACTGAGAATTTTTTGTTGTTGAAATTGGTGTGAAGTACCAATTTGAATTGCTTCCATTTCTGAACTATTAAAGTAAAGGAAATTTTGCTGCATCCATGCCTTTATCTCCTACAGACAAGCTGTGAGCATGGAAAAAGAAGAAAGTGGAGAAAATGGAGAAGCTGATGTATATGGGGTCTCAGACATATTGCTACCCAGCTAAAGATACAGCTGAGTATCATCAGCATAGCAATGGAATGATACCCCGTATCTACTGATAATACAAACCGTATTCTAAAAAAGTTGGGACACTAAACAAATTGTGAATAAAAACTGAATGCAATGATGTGGAGATGGCAAATGTCAATATTTTATTCATAATATAACATAGATGACACATCAAAAGTTTAATCTGAGTAAATGTAACATTTTAAAGGAAAAATATGTTGATTCAAAACTTCACAGTGTCAACAAATCCCCAAAAAGTTGGGACAAGTAGCGATAAGTGGCTGGAAAAAAGAAATTGAGCATATAACGAACAGCTGGAAGACCAATTAACATTAATTAGGTCAATTGACAACATGATTGGGTATAAAAAGAGCTTCTCAGAGTGTCAGTGTCTCTCAGAAGCCAAGATGGTAAGAGGATCACCAATTCCACCATTGTTGCGCAGAAAGATAGTGCAGCACTACCAGAATGGTGTTACCCAGCGTAAAATAGCAAAGACTTTTAAGTTATCATAATCAACCGTGCATAACATCATCAAAAGATTCAGAGAATCTGGAACAATCGCTGTGCGTAAGGGTCAAGGCCGTAAAACTCTACTGGATGCTCGTTATCTCCGGGCCCTTAAACGTCACTGCACCTCAAACAGGAATGCCACTGTCAAGGAAATAACAGAATGGGCTCAGGAATACTTCCAGAAAGCATTGTCAGTGAACACAATCCACCGTGCCATCCGTCGTTGCCAGCTGAAACTCTACAGTGCAAAGAGGAAGCCATTTCTAAGCAAGCTCCACAAGCTCAGACGTTTGCACTGGGCCAGGGGTCATTTAAAATGGAGTGTGGCAAAATGGAAGACTGTTCTGTGCTCAGATGAGTCATGATTTGAAGTTCTTTGTGGAACACTGGGACACCATGTCATCCGGACCAGAGAGGACAAGGATAGCCCAAGTTGTTATCAACGCTCCATTCAGAAGCCTGCATCACTGATGGTATGGGGTTGCATGAGTGCTTGTGACATGGGCAGCTTGCATGTCTGGAAAGGCACCATTAATGCAGAGAACTATGTTCAGGTTCTAGAACAACATATGCTCCCATCTAGACATCATCTCTTTCAGGGAAGACCCTGCATTTTTCAACACGATAATGCCAGACCACATTATTTAGCAATCACAACATCATGGCTACATAGGAGAAGGATCCGGGTACTGAAATGGCCAGCCTGCAGGCCAAATCTTTCACCTATAGAGAACATTTGGTGTATCATAAAGACGAAGGTGTGACAAAAAAAGGCCCAAGACGATTGAACAGTTAGAGGCCTGTATTAGACATGAATGGGAGAGCATTCCTATTTCTAAACTTGAGAAACTGGTCTCCTCTGTCCCCAGATGTCTGTTGAGTGTTGTAAGAAGAAGGGGGGATGCCACACAGTGGTAAAAATGGTCTTGTCCCACCTTTCTTGGGATTTGTTGATGCCATGAAATTTGAAAACAACAGATTTTTCCTTTAAAATGATACATTCTCTCAGTTTAAACTTTTGATCTGTGATTTGTGTTCTATTCTGAATAAAATATTAGATGTTGGCACCTCCACATCATTGCATTCAGTTTTTATTCACGATTTGTTTAGTGTCCCAACTTTTTTTGAATCTGGTTTGTACACCCAAGTGGTACCATGTACAAGATGAAACAAAGGGGTCCCAGGACTAATCTTTGGGACACACCACTGTAGTGAACTAGGCCTCCGACCAAAACCTGTCTCTGAAGACCTTCATGGTATAGGAACTGTTATTTCATTTATTTGAAACCAGAAATACAAATTAGCTCACCCAGAGACTGTCTAATTGTATCTTGAATTAATCAATTGAAAGAACACTCTTCTTTTTATATTCCATCCATCCATCAATTTTCTTCCTCTTATCCGGGGTCGGGTCACGGGGGTAGCAGCCTAAGTAGGTAGGCTCAGACTTCCCTCTCCCCAGCCACTTGGGCCAGCTCTTCCTGGGGGAATCCCGAAGCGTTCCCAGGCCAGCCGAGAAACAAAGTCCCTCCAGCATGTCCTGGGTCTTCCTCTGGGCCTCCTCCTGGTGGGACGTGTCCGGAACACCTCACCAGGGAGGCGTCCAGAAGGCATCCTAAACAGATGCCCAAGCCACCTCAACTGGCTCCTCTCGATGTGGAGAAGCAGCGGCTCTACTCTGAGTCTCTCCCGGATGATCGAGCTTCTCACCCTATTGCTAAGGGAGAGCCCAGACACCCTGCGGAGACAACTCATTTTAGCCGCTTGAATCTGAGATCTCATTCTTTCGGTCACAACCCAAAGCTCGTGACCATAGATGAGGGTAGGAACATAGATCGATCGGTAAATTGAGAGCTTTGCCTTTTGACTCAGCTCTCTCTTCACCACGACAGACCTGTACAGCGCCTGCTTCACTGCTGACGCTGCACCTATCCGCCTCGATCTCACGCTCCATTTATCCCTCATTCGTGAACAAGACCCCAAGATACTTAAACTCCTCCACTTGGGGTAGGACCTCCTCCCTGACCCGGAGAGGGCACTCTACCCTTTTCCGGCTCAAGACCATGGCCTCGGATTTGGAGGAACTGATCTTCATCCCGGCCACATCGCATTCGGCTGCGAACCGCTCCAGCGAAAGCTGTAGATCATGATCTGATGAAGCCAATAAGACCACATCATCTGCAAAAAGCAAAAACACAATCCTAAGGCAACCAAAACAGATCCCCTCAACACCTTGGCTGTGCCTGGAAATTCTGTCCACAAAAGTTATGAACAGAATCGGTGACAAAGGGCAACCTTGGCGGAGTCCAACTCTCACTGGGAACAAGCCCGACTTACTGCCGGCGATGCGGACCAGGCTTTGACACCGGTCATACAGGGACCTAACAGCCCGTATCAAAAGGCCCGGTACCCCATACTCCCAGAGTACCCCCCACAGGGTTCCCCAAGGGACGCGGTCGAACGCCTTTTCCAAGTCCACAAAGCACATGTAGACCGGTTGGGCAAACTCCCACGCACCCTCCAGGACCCTGCTGAGAGTGTAGAGCTGGTCCAGTGTTCCACGGCCAGGACGAAAACCACACTGCTCCTCCTGAATCCGAGGTTGGACTATCCGACGGACCCTCCTCTCCAGAACCCCCCGAGTAGACCTTACCAGGAAGGCTTAAGAGCGTGATTCCCCTGTAGTTGGAACACACTCTACAGTCCCCCTTTTTGAATAGGGGGACCACCACCCTAGTCTGCCAATCCAGGGGAACTTCCTCCGATGTCCACGCAATATTGCAGAGCCACGTAAGCCAACACAACCCTACAACATCCAGAGCCTTAAGGAACTCCGGGCGAATCTCATCCACCCCTGGGGCCCTGCCACCGAGGAGCTTTTTAACCACCTCGGTGACCTCAGCACCAGAGATTGGAGGGCCCGACCCAGAGTCCCCAGGCTCCGCTTCCTCAGTGGAAGACGTGCCGGTGGGATTGAGGAGGTCTTCAAAGTATTCCGCCCACTGACCCACAACATCCTGAGTTGAGGTCAGCAGCACACCTCTCCCACTATAAACAGTGTTGGTGGCGTACCGCTTTCCCCCCTCGAGATGCCGGATGGTAGACCAGAATCGCCTCGAAGCCGTGCGGAAGTCATTCTCCATGGCCTCTCCGAACTCCTCCCATGCCAAAATTTTTGCCTCAGCGACCACCCGAGCCGCATGTCGCTTGGACTGCCGGTACCCATCAGCTGCTTCTGGGGTCCCACAGGCCAAAAAGGCCCGATAGGACTCTTTCTTCAGCCTGACAGCATCCCTCACCGACAGTGTCCACCATCGGGTTTGAGGGTTGCCGCTGCGACAGGCACAACAACCCTGCGGCTGCAGCTCCGGCAAGCTGCCTCGACAATAGAGGCACGAAACATGGTCCACTCGGATTCAATGTCCCCCACCTCCCTCGGAACATGTTCGAAGTTCTCCTGGAGGTGGGAGTTAAAACTCCATCTCACAGAAGACCCTACCAGACATTCCCAGCAAACCCTCACCATACGTTTGGGTCTGCCAGGTCTGACCGGCATCCTCCCCCACCATCGAAGCCAACTCACCACCAGGTAGTGATCAGTGGACAGCTCCGCCCCCTCTTCACCCGAGTGTCCAAGACATGTGGCCGCAGATCAGATGAGACAATGACAAAGTCGATCATCAAACTGCGGCCTAGGGTGTCCTGGTGCCAAGAGCACATATGGACACTCTTATGCCTGAACAAGGTGTTCGTTATTGACAATCCATGCCGAACACAGAAGTCCAACAACAGAACACCACTCTGATTCAGATCAGGGGGGCCGTTCCTCCCAACCACACCCCTCCAGGTCTCACTGTCATTGCTCACATGAGCATTGAAGTCCCCCAGCAGAACAAGGGAGTCCCTAGGACGTGCACTTTCCAGTACCCCCTCCAAGGACTCCAGAAAGGGTGGATAATCCGAACTGCCGTTTGGTGCATAAGTACAAATGACAGTCAGAACCCGTGCCCCCACACGTAGGCGGAGGGAGGCCACCCTCTCATTTGCCGGGGTGAACCCCAACACACAGGCACCAAGTTGGGGGGCAATAAGTATGCCCACTCCTGCTCGGTGCCTCTCACCAGGGGCAACTCCAGAGTGGAAGAGTATCCAGCCCCTCTCAAGGAAACTGGTTCCAGAACCAGAGCCACAGGTGGTGAGCCCATGGGAAGGGGGACCCACGTCTCCTCTTCAGGCTGTGCCCGGCCAAGCTCCATGGGTAAAAGCCCGGCCACCAGGCGCTCGCCCGCGTGCCCCACCTCCAGGCCTGGCTCCACAATGGGGCCCCAGTGACCCACGTCTGGGCAAGGGAACGTTAGGTCCATTTATTTTTCTCATCATCGGGGTTTTTGGGCTGTACTTTTTCTGGTCCCTCACCTAGGACCTGTCTGCCATGGGTGACCCTACTAGGGGCATAAAGCCCCTGACAGCATAGGTCCTAGGGTCATTGGGACACTCAAGCCCCTCCACCACGGTAAGGTGGCAGCCCAGGGAGGGCTTTTTATATTATCATTACTGTTTTACAATATCTTGATAATCAAAAGTGTGTTTAGTTCATATCATTTCTAATGTTGAAAGTAAACCACTCATTTAAATCAACTGTGAAACAGTATTAATGATTTTTAAACCTCATTTAAATTAGAAATCAAGTTAAATGTCTATTTACAAAGTAATTATGCATTTTGATCTTCTGTCTAAATGAGAAGTCAGTGATGTCAGTTGAAAATCAGAGTCAGTCAGAAAAGAAGATATTAGAACGAACTGTATTGTTTTAAAACCTAGCAGATGATAAATAACTGCCACTGGCACCTGCCTCCTCTCACTTCTTCATAACATTTCTCTGTCTGTACTAAACGTTCCTAAACATTCTTGCACCCTCTCTTGACTTTTAATAACCCTCTGACATCACTAGAACCACCCCCTGTTGGTTGTTTCAACCAATCAGGAAGTACTAAGTGACCGGAAGTGAGGACTCTTTAAAAAGTCAACACTTCCTGGAACTATTCAGTCTTGGGCCAGTCTTGGACCAGTTTTGGAAGAAACTCAGTCTTCTTGACTCTTCAGTCTTTGATCTGAGTCAAACTCAGTCTTTGATCTGAGTCTTCTCGACTCTTCAGTCTTTGACCGGAGTCTTCCATGGAGTCTTCTGGGAGTGTTCCACTTCTGAGTGGGATCTCTGAGGGAGACACAGCGCCTTGCTGTGAACTCACCCGGGCGTAACGCCTACAACTTCGAAGGAAGCGTGTCTGTTTAACGGAGTAAACCACACGACTTCTGACAATGCCCAGCCACCCTGACCGGAGACGCTGTAAAAGGATCGTACTAATGGACTTCTGTTCTGGAGTGGAGGTATCCCTGTCTAAGGTAACAAAGTCTCTGCTCGTCCTGAAGTGTACCGGAGGTTTGAGTTGGTGTTGAAAGAAGCGTGCTAATTCTGGTCAATCAAAACATACACCTTCCTTCATCCACCTCCCTTTAAACTTCTCCATTCCTTCCTTTAAACTCTTGTATTTTGTAAATCAATCTAGATGCCTTCAGAAATGTTCGGATGTCTTGTTAGTAAAGCGTGCCAAGTTTTGTTAATCAGAACCAGATCAGCAAATCGTGTACAATGTTTTGATGTTAAATTTTGATTCTGTTAAATAAATGACCGCATTTATTCTGATGGGTCAAAGAAAAATAACGTCTCATGTCACTGATTAAACAATGCATCACAGTTATATCGTCACATGGCATTAATTTAAATTGAAAAAGAAAGAACCCTTTGTAAATAATTAATTAGTAGTGAAGGTACAACAAAGCTGTCCGTTGACATACTACACCACAATAAACAGGATGGGTCAATGACTTGGCATGCCCAATGGAGACAAACTCTGTTCTGTCCGTCAGGTATAATCGGAACCACTCCTGGGCAGTGCCAGTGAGCCCAACAAAATGCTGTAAAGGGTTGAGTAGGATGTAATGATGCACTGTGTCAAAGGCTGCCGAAAGATCGAGAAGAATAAGGAGAGAAGAGGAACCACGGTCAGCAGTGATCAACAGGTCATTTGTGACCCGGATCAGAGCTGTTTCAGTGCTATGAGCAGTACAGAAACCTGATTGAAATTTGTCCAGTATATTATTGTCATGTAGATGTTCTTGTAGATGAACTGAGACTAATTTCTCCAGAACTTTAGTGAAGAAGGGAAGGTTAGAAATGTGTCTGTAATTTGCCAGATCATGAGGATCAAGGGTAGGTTTTTTGAGAAGGGGTTTAATCATGGCTGATTTCAGGGCAGGGGGACTATTCATTCATTCAACCTTTATTTAGACAGGTAAATCCCATTGAGCCTTGAGGACTCATTTATGACCAGATTAGAGGGATTGATTAACTATGGTGGTGATAAAAGGACAGAGAAAGGCAATTTTAGCCTTGACTAGGGCTGTTGGGAAGGGATCAAGAGCACATGTGGAGGGTTTCATAGCCATGTAGTGTGTCAAGGTCAGCTTTGCTGTACCTTCACTACTAATTATATTTAAATAACGGGTCTCTCTTTTTTGAGCTATATTACAGCCATGTGACCAAGGTAACAGTGCGTAGATTGTTTAATCAGTGACATGAGACGTTAATTTTCTTTGACCCATCAGAATAAATGTGGTTATTTATTGAACAGAATCAAAATTTAACATCAAAACATTGTACACTTGATTAGCTGATCTGGTTCTGATTAATACAATTTGGCACGTTTTACTTAATAAAAACAACAGACCTTTCTGAAGGCCTCTAGATTAATTACTGGCAAAATAGAAGAGTTTAAAGATGGGAAATGGAGGAGTTTAAATGGAGAGGTTTGAAGGAAGATGTATGTCTGTTGACCAGAAACAGCACGCTCCTTTCAAACGCAGCTCGCCCTCGGTCCACTTAGTGCGTGAAGCTCATGACGACTCTTTACCTTGGCAGAGGATGGGTCCGCTAGGGTCAAGAGGTCCCTGGCACGCTACCTTTCAGCGTCTCCGGTCAGGGTGGCTGCGACTCGGCAGAAGTCGTGTTACTCCGTTCAACAGAACAAACTTCCTCAGAAGTTGTAGGGCGTTTGCCCGGGTGAAGTCACAGCGAGGCGCCGTGACTCCTGCAGAGATGGATGACTCCATCAGACTGGAAAACTGAGTCCGAAGTTTCACTCAGCAGTGGAAAAACTCCACCGGATTCCAGGAAGACTCCAGACGACTCAGACTCAGTTGACCTCGTAGACCTGACTGATCTGAGATCTCTTCTGACCCGAGAAGTTCCAGGAAGTGTGGACTCTTAAAGGGTTCTCACTTCTGGTCACCTCAGGACTTCCTGATTGGTTGAAGCAACCAACAGGGGGTGGTTCTAGTGATATCAGAGGGTCATTACAAGTCAAGAAAACAGCAGGAATGTTTTAAGAACGGTTAGTTACAGACGAGAAAATATTTTGGAGAAATGACAGACTTACAGGTGCCAGTTTCTTATTTACTGTCTGAGAGTTTTAAAAACAAAGCACCTTGCCAGCCTTTGCTCCTTCTTCTTTCCTTTTTAATGGCACTCTACAACAACACACATCAACAGCACATCTAGGGGTGGGGGTGTATGTGTCGGGGTCTTATTTTTATTTATTTATTTATTTATTTTTTCTCCTCTTCCTACCCACCTAGTTCCCTGACTGCCATTCCGGGGGTGGGGTCCGGGAGAAGGGCAGGCCATCGGGTGTTGACCAGGACTATGTGGGGGTTCGGGGTCTGGGGGTTGCCGTGGGCGGTGCTGGCGCTGTGCTCTCCCTGGGGTTGTTTGGACCCCCTGAGCTTGGCTCTTGGGTGCCATGGTTGGCCCGCTGACCGGGGTGGCTGCCGGGGCCTGGCAGGCGGTCGGCTGGGGGTGCGTGTTTGGTTGTTGACGGTGTGTGGGGGTGGTTGGTGGCGTGTCCTCTTCATGGTGGGGGGGTGTCCTGTCGGCGGGGCATGGCCTGGGCCGGTTCTGGGGTATTGGCTCTTCTCCGCTCAGGAATGAATGGGTTTACCTCCTGGGTTTGGGCATGGGCTGCCCCCTGTAGAGGGCGGGTACATGTCTTGGACCTGGGGGGTTTAGAGAGTGTATCGGGAATAAGAATGAAATGTATCGTTATTGTATGTCTTTGAGTGAATGAATGTGAGATTGAGGTTGGGATAGTGTGATTGTGTCTGTGTATGAGTGGATATTTGTTAGGCCAAGACTCGGACTGCCCCCTCTTTGATACAACTGGGGGTGCTTGGCATCGCGCCCCTATCGCGCGGCCCCCTGGTGGGGTGTGCCCTTGCCTGCCGGCGCGCTTGGGGCCCTTGGTATCGGGGGCTGGGCGCTTGGGCGTGTGTCGGCTCGGCCTGGTGTCTGCCTGGTGGGGCTCGGGTCCTCTGGCCCTGTCAGGCCTTGGCCTGGGTGGTGTGAGTCCTCGGTGCCCGGGCCTCGGTGCCTGGACCTGGACCTACATCGGTGCGGCGGGTGCCGACGGGGGCCTATGAGTTTGTCGCTGTTGGCCCCGGGGGGTCACTGTATGTGGTTGCTGGTGGGGATCTTCCGGTTCTCCCCTGTGGTCCGTTCTGGGGGGTGGGTGAGTGGTTCGTCCTGTGTGGGTGGCTCTGGGGGCTCCGCGGTCGGGGTCCCTCCTGGGGTCTTGGACTCTGGTCCCCCCTTTTTCATCTGCCTCTGGTCTTGGGGGTCGGGTCTCTGCTGCTTCACAGTTACTAATAAATGTTCTATTAGAGAAGCCTTATACACTTATGCATGCTCACAACCACACACAAATAGAAGCAGGGATGCTTATTTAGGCTTTATATGTAGATATATAGATATGTATGTGAGTGTATATTCATGTGTATGTATGTATGTATGTATATAGGCGTAGGTATGGGTATATATATTTATGGAAACTTACTGCAAAGCCATGAATATTTTAAGTTCTTTATACATATGTATTTTGTTGCTATGTTTTGTCATGTTCTTTGCAGGTGAACAGACAGTGGCCGGGTGTTTTGACGTGTGCTCTATTTGTATATATTTCTTATATTTTGGAGTCTTACTTTGTCTTTTCTTTCTTTCTATCCTATTGGAAAAAAAAAAAAAAAAAAAAAAAAAAAAAAAAAAAAAAA
>NC_056511.1:448190-450998 GCF_014905685.2 Nematolebias whitei | reverse complement strand
AAAAAAAAAAAAAAAAAAAAAAAAAAAAAAAAAAAAAAAAAAAAAGCACTTTGTTCTTATAACGATCTTCAGACTTTCGACCGACATCACTACTCTCTCATTCAGACAGAAGATCAAAAATGCATAATTACTTTGTAAAATAGACATTTAACTTGATTTCTAATTTAAATGAGTATTAAAAAAGCATTAATACTGTTTCACAGTTGATTTAAAATGAGTGGTTCACTTCAACATTTAGAAATGGTATGAACTAAACACACTTTTGATTTATCAAGATATTGTAAAATAGTGATGATAATATAAAAGAAGAGTGTTCTTTCAATTGATTACTTCAGGATACAATTAGACAGTCTCTGGATGAGCTCATTTGTATTTCTGGATTCAATTCAATGAAATAACAGTTCCTGTCCCATGAAGGTCCTCAGAGGCAGGTTTTGGTCGGAAGCCGAGTTCACTACAGCCATGACCAGTTTGCTACTGACAGCCAAAACCAGTTGCTCACATGATCAAGGAGGACCATCAGCCTAACAATGGATCGTTAGCACCCTCATGGCTGTTTGCTATTCGCACAGGGCTGAGTGATACTAGCACTTCACCACTTGCTCTTGTCGAGATCGGACACTTTTCCCTTCCTCTCCCTCTTCACTTTGCTTTGCTGCTCTGTCTGTGAAATGATTCTGAGCCTCTCTTGCATATATTTTGAACCTTAATTATGGACTTGATTTGATCAGTTGGTCTCTCAACACAATTGATAACATTTCTTCGAAAAAAGATAGGCTTTAGGCGAGCCGATTGCCCTGTTGGCACGCACGCAGGTGGATATCTCATTGACTTGAAGACTTGATGATATGTCTATCTCTGCTGCCATTTGTGGATTTTAAGGACGCACATTTAATTGGATTTACGATAACTGGTTCCTGCTTTTTGGATTTGTATGGTTTCTGGTTTATCTACAATCAAGGAAGTCGTCGGCAGCAAATTTGGACCTGATCACGCTGCTTGCCTTATGATGGCTTGGTTTGTGCCTCAAGTACCCAGACACAAATGCTTTGGGCAGAATGGATCAGAACTTGGGGAATTTACTCAGAAACGTTCCATCAGTGTGACCATGTAATGTGGACATTTCGGAACTGTTTGGACCAACACAGACTCAAGGTAGTGTTGGGAATAAAATGAACTTTGATGATAAATGGTGGAAATAAACATAATATGGATTTGTGAATATAAGGTTTAACTATGAATTAGGGAAAATAAGTCATATAAAGATGGCTAGAATTTCTGTTACATGTCGCCATAAGATCCATCTATGCCTGATGCGCTCAACAAGTTCTATGCATGCTTTGAAGACCCGAACAGACCACCCAGCACCAGACTCACCTCACCACCAGATGAAAAGCATCTCAGCATGACCTGAGCCGAAGTAAGGAGTACTTTCAGGAGGATTAAGCCCAAGGCAACCGGCCCAGACAACATTCCCGGAAAAGTGTTGAAAGAATGTGCTGATCAGCTCTGCAAGTTGCTGGCAAACATCTTTAACACCTCACATACCCTGGAGACAGTTCCCGTCTGTCTGAAGACTACCACCATCATCTCAGTCCCAAAAAGCTCTACAGTGACTGGTCTGAATGACTATCGGCCAGTGGCCCTCACCCCAATTGTTGCTAAATCCTTCGAAAAACTGGTCATGACTCACATCAAAACAACCATCAACATCAACAAGGACCCTCATCAGTACGCATACCGTGAGAACCGATCAACAGAGGATGCCATCTTCTCTGTGGTCCACACTGCGCTCAACCACCTGGAGCAGAAAAACTCTTACGTCCGTATGCTCTTTGTGGACTTCACATCTGCCTTCAAAACCATGATTCCCCAAACCCCGATGGAAAACCTATTCACACTAGGACTAAGCCCCTCCTTTAATAACTAGGTACTAGAATTCTTGACAAACAGACCACAGTTAATGAGGATCCACAACTTCTCCTCCTCCACCATAACCCTCAGCATTGGCTCTCCTCAGGGATGTGTGTTGAGCCCCCTCCTGTTTACTCTGCTCACGTATGATTGTGCAGCTACCCATCCAGGCTGTCAAATTGTAAAGTCTGCAGATGATACAATGGTGGTGGGATGCATCACAAGCAATGATAAGTCCAGCTACAGGCAGGAGGTGGAACACCTGGAGAGCTGGTGCAAAGAGAATAAACCACATCAATGTGAAGAAGACAAAGGAGATTGATTGATTGATTGATTGATTGATTTTTATTGTCAATTCTGCATATGTACAGGACATACATAGAAATTGAAATTGCGTTACACTCCTACTCAAATTGCAGCAAACAACAACATTAGCAAAAATAAACTAACACAACTAGTTATATAAAAAAATATAAAAAAATATAAAAGTGAACAGCAGCAGGACCTCTGATGCAACGTGCTCAACAGTGACTAACAGGAGACAAAGGGACGCTGACTGAAGACAATAACATGATGAGAGGTAGATAATGGATGTGCAAGGCCAGAGTAAACAATAGTGCAATATAAAGTATAAACCTGAGAAACTTAGTAAAGTGAAGGTGTGCATACCGGTTCTATATAGAGTCACAGTTATGTACTGATGAGGTGATTAAGTGGAAATGACAATACCAGAATTACCAGAATAAAGAATAAACAGGACGAGTTGATCATAACAGTAGTGCAAAATATAATGCAATAAACAGTAGAGTGAGCTTGTAGGCTGTTAAAGTGACCGATTCATGAACTATTCATAAAACTAAATAAATGTCCCAGAGCAGTTTTGAAGGGGGGGGG
>NC_056511.1:408869-447790 GCF_014905685.2 Nematolebias whitei | reverse complement strand
CTGCTGGTCCTAGAACTGAGGCTACGCAGTCTCCGCCCTAATGGCAGCAGGTTGAAGAAGCAGTGTAGCGGGTGGTCAAGATCTCCCACCCAGCAGAGGGCTTTACTTCTGAGGCGAGAGCTGTGGAGGTCCTGAAGGCAGGGGAGAGAGGTGCCAATGATCTTCTCAGCTGTCCTCACGATCCGCTGGAGGGATTTGCGGCAGGATGCTGTGCAGGCCCCGTACCACACAGTGGAGCAGCTCATCAGGATGCTCTCGATGGCCCCCCTGTAGAAGGTTGTCATGATGGGGGTGGGGGCTCTCGCTCTTCTCAGCTTGCGGAGGAAGTAGAGCCGTTGGTGAGCCTTTTTGGCCACTGCTGCTGTGTTGATGGTCCAGGAGAGGTCCTCAGAGATGTGCACACCCAGGAACTTGGTGCTGCTCACCCTTTCCACAACAACACCGTTGATGGATAGTGGAGCATGTTTTGTCTGTGTTCTCCTGAAGTCCACAACAATCTCCTTGGTCTTCTCTGTGTTCAGCAAGAGATTGTTGCGTTTGCACCAGGAGACCAGCCGGCTCACCTCGCTCCTGTAGAGTGACTCATCGTTGTTGCTGATGAGGCCTACCACAGTCGTGTCGTCCGCAAACTTGATGAAGAGGTTGGAGGGGTGTGATGGAGAGCAGTCGTAGGTTAGTAGAGTGAACAGAAGGGGGCTCAGCACACATCCTTGTGGGGCCCCCGTGTTCAGAGTGATGATGCTGGATGTGTTGCTGCCAACCCGTACTGCCTGTGGTCTTCCGGTAAGGAAGTCAAGCAGCCAGTTGCACAGTGATGTGTTCAGACCCAGACTGTCCAGTTTCCAGATGAGTTGTTGTGGAATGATTGTGTTGAATGCAGAACTGAAGTCGGTGAAGAGCATTCTGACATAGGTGTCTTTCTTGTCCAAATGTGTGAGGGCTGAATGAAGAGCAGTGGCGACGGCATCATCAGTCGAGCGGTTTGACCGATATGCAAACTGGTAGGGGTCCAGGGAGGGGGGGAGGGAGGACCTAATGTGTTGCATGACTAGTCGCTCGAAGCACTTCATGAGGATGGAAGTGAGTGCAACCGGGCGGTAGTCGTTGAAGCAGGAGGGAGACGTTTTCTTGGGGACAGGGATTATGGTGGTGGTTTTGAAGCACGTGGGGACCACAGCCTGGCTCAGTGAGGTGTTGAAGATGTCAGAGTACACCTCTGCTAATTCGCCAGCGCAGTCCTTCAGCACGCGACCAGGTATGTTGTCGGGACCAGGAGCTTTCCGAGCGTTGATCTTGCTGAATGCTCTCCTCACCTTGTCCGGGGACAGTGTGATCACCTGGTCTCCAGGAGGGGGGGTGGCTTTTTGTGCAGGTGTGCCATTCTGTGCCTCAAACCGAGCGAAGAACCTGTTCAGGTCATTCAGCAGGGAGGGGGTGCTGTCACAGGTCTGTGGAGAGGGTTTGTAGTCTGTAATGGACTGAATTCCCTGCCACAGGCTCCGAGAGTCTCTGCTGTCCTTGAAGTGTTGGGCTATTTTCTTGGAGTGCTGCCTCTTAGCTTTTTTAATGCCTCTGGACAGGTTGGCCCTAGCTGTCTTCAGGCCTGCCTGGTCTCCAGCGGCGAAGGCAGCATTCCTAGCCTTCAGCAGCTTGTGGACCTCTCCTGTCAGCCATGGCTTCTGATTAGCACGGATGGTGATGGTCTTCAGGACAGTTACATCATCAATGCACTTTGTGATATAAGCAGAGACAGTTTCTGTGTACTCCTGAATGTCAGTGAAGTTGTTGTGAGTAGCAGCCATTTTAAACACATTCCAGTCCGTGGTGCTAAAACAGTCCTGGAGTGCCTCAGATGAGCCCTCAGGCCACACTTGTATCTGCTTCAGAACTGGTTTGTTGACTTTAACCAGTGGTCTGAATGCTGGCATTAACATCACAGTCAGATGGTCAGAAGCACCAAGGTGGGGGAGGGCCCGGGCTTTGTAAGCTCCTCTCCGTGTGGTGAAGACCTGATCCAGCGTGTTATTGCCTCGTGTTGGAAAGTCTATATGTTTATAAAGTCCAGAAAACACACTCTTTGGTTCTGCATGGTTGAAATCACCAGCCAGGATGAGAAAAGCATCCGGGTGGGCTGTCTGCTGCTCACTGATGTTCTGATATAGTTCGTTCAGCGCTTCGCTCCTGATGTTAGCGGAGCTCGGAGGCAGATAAACAGCAGCTATCAGCACAGCTGAGAACTCCCTCGGTAGATAAAACGGTCTGCACTTTATAATCATCAGTTCCACCACCGGTGAGCAGTACTTGCAGACCACAACAGCGTTGCGACACCAAGCATCACTAATGTAAACACAAAGTCAGCCGCCGCGTGTTTTACCTTCAGTGAGGACTCGGTCCGCTCGGTAGCATGTCCGCCGCTCGAGCTGAACTGCGTGGTCCGGGATGTTGTCTTTAAGCCAAGTTTCCGTGAAAACATAAACACAACAGTCCCTCACGGTCTTCTGAGTTGACTGAAGTAAGCGGATGTCATCCAGTTTGTTGTCCAGAGAGCGTACGTTGGCCAGTATCATGGAGGGGATGGCTGGCTTGTGTGGGCTAGCAGCTAGCCTCGCTCTTATACCTCCGCGCTTACCCCTCTTCTGCAGCCTCTCGTTCCGCTTGTGGCGCTTCCATTGTGGGCGCAGCGCAGCGGAGGGGGACGGTGGTGGAGCCGGAGTTCTGAGCAAGCCGCTAGCACGCAGCCCCTCTCGAAGTTCAGAGCTAAGCTCGAAAAGTGAGCTTTTGCCGACATCAAGCAGCGATTCACGGCTGTATATGCGCTTCAAGACGTGAGCGCACGACGGAGACGTACAAAAATACTGCGATTTACAGGAAAAAACACATGAAAAAGCTGCATTCTCGGGAGAGAGTGTAGCCGCAGCGTGTGCACGCGCCGCCATCTTTCCTTCGAGATGGTTGTGGACTTCAGAAGGAATAAACACACCTCCCCCCCCCCCCCCCCCCGAATATAAGAGGATCTGCAGTGGAAGTGGTCTCCAGCTACAAGTACTTGGGTGTGCACCTGAACGACAACATCAGCTGGAGCAACAACACCACCAGCCTGATCAAGAAAGCTCATCAGAGACTCTACTTCCTCAGACGGCTGAGACGAGCTGGTCTGGGAAGCTCAGTCCTCACCTCCTTCTACAGGTGTGCAGTGGAGAGCATCCTGTGCTCCAGCATCAATGTGTGGCATGGAGGCTGCACAGCTGCAGAAAGAAAAGCTTTGCAGATAGTGGTGAAGGCTTCACAGAAGATGTTGGAGTCAGTCTCCCCACCATCACAGACATCTACACCTCCAGATGCAGGAAGAGAGCCACCTGCATAATGAAGGACCCCACTCACCCAGCACACACATTTTTTGCCCCGCTCCCCCCAGGAAGGAGGTTGAGGAGCATTAAGTGTAGAACCACTAGACTGAGAAACAGTTTATACCCTGAGGCTGTTAGACTCATGAATCTCTAACCAGAATAATCACTGTGAACAAATCACATCATGTTGCTGCTGATTTGTTTCATGTTGCTGCTGATCTGTTTCATGTTGCTACTGTCAACAAGGAAGAGGGCCAGCAATGGAGGAGGGAGCGTGCCAAAGAGACCATCTTAGCACCAACATAAATGGTTTGTTCCACTTTGGAGTAAGCTGTTGGGGGAAGAATCAGTTTTGTGTTGTGTGTTTTCTTGACTGAGGAAGCCTTCCGGATCGAAGGTGAAACATTTCAGCACAAAAAAAGAAACTGTCTAGATGACCTAACTGAAAAAAGTTGAATTGTATACCTGGATTATTAAGCATGGACTAAGTACTCATACATGTTTTATCTGTTTCAGCTGTTCGCAATCATTCACGTCTGCTCTGGGAGGTGTGTCCATGTGGACAACTGGTCATACATGTTTTGTTTTTTCTGGCTTTTGCAGTCATTTGATACTTGTCTGCTGTGGAAATAATGTGGACGTGGACAACATCTTCTCCATGTTTTGGTTGTTTGCAGTACTTTGTCTTGCTTCTTTACTGGAAGACATATTACTGTCAGAAGTCAGCTTTGTCCTCACTGAGCTGTTGGATGTTTGACATTACAGTAAACACGTCAAAAATAATAAGAATGCTTTCATTGCATAAGTGTCCCAAGTCTGATGGACAAAGTATTTCAACTTATCCCCAAAAAAGATTAAAACCATAAAACCATACTGGTTCTGGTTCACTTTGACTGTGGAGAATGGGTCCTGAGATTTTTCATATGTTACCTGGTATTGTGTTGTCGAGGCAAAAGGCCAGAAAGCCTCCAACAAACATCTCGGTGGACAGAAGAACCGTCAGAATCTGATCCAGTTCTGCCAGACCTGAACATAAAATGGATCAGAACAGATTCAGTCAGAGAAACCAAAAACCAAACCAGTCGGTGGGTTTCTTGGACTATAAGCAGTTTCTTAATGGATTAAAGGACAGGGACACTTGTAAACAGGAACACTGGTAGACAGAGACACTGGTGGACAGTGGTTTTGGTGGACAGGAACATTGGTGGACAAGGACACTAGTGGACAGAAACACTTGTGAACAGGGACACTAGTGAATAGCGAGCATGGTGGACAGGGACACTGGTGGACACAAGTTTCCTTATCTGAGAAAGACAGATGAGTGCTGCCAAACAAATCTTTTTATGCTGGCAGAAAGAAAACAAGAAGCTGCAGTCAATCCTGATAACTATCAAGCCTTCAGCCCACTTGATTACACCTGAACCTGTATGTATAATTCTGACCTTTTGTTAACAGGATAAAATCCAAAGTAAATTCTTGTTTTTTTAAATAGTTGAAGTTGTTTGTTCAAGAATCATTTCACCTCACAAAAACAACACTTTTATACTAAAATATCAACAATGAGTTTTAAATGATGCCAACAACATGTGAGACCTCTCATTACCTTTATTATCTAAATACACACACCTGCTCACCTGTACTGATGACGTTGGGGTGTGCATCCAGGTATGTTGGCAGAGTGAGGCCAAAGAACATGGAGAACCCAAGAACAAAGAGATTTCTGGAGGAGTTCAGATCTACCAGCTGCAGGTTGGACAGACCCACAGCTGTGATCATACCTGAGCCACAACAAAACACCTGCATTAAGATGACATGATCAATGCACCTGTGTCAGGAAACATTACCTGACGCTCACCAAACAATGTGCAGAACATTCCTCCCAGGATTGGATCCGGAAGAGATGCAAACAGGGCTGTGAACTTTCCAACAGAACCTAAGAGGAACATGATACCAGCTCCATATTGTACCACCCGCCTGCTTCCTACCTGCACATAGGGTCAACAAATCAAACACATTCCTTAACCTGCCTGCTTCCTACCTGGACACAGTGTGAACAACTGGAACACTGCCTTGCACACAGTTGTACATGTGTTCATTACTTTTCTGGTAGTAAAGTTGACCTGCAGGGTTGACTTTGCCTCAACCCTCAACATAACCTTAAAATGGACTCAGGTACCTTGGTGATGCCCAGAACTCCGATGTTTGGACTGGAGGAGGTGGAGCCATTTCCTGTTCCTAACAATCCAGCAATGATGCAGCAGACCCCCTCAATAAAGATCCCCCTGAAACAAAAAGCAGCAAACATGGACATCTAAGCCATGTAGAGCAGGGCCCACCAGGTTCTGTGACTTCTTGTCTCACCTGTTGATGGCGTGGATTGGTGGTATTGTGGCGCCTGACAGACGAGCGCAGGCATAATAATCTCCAATGGACTCAACAATCCCTGCCATGGTGGCACTCAGCATCCCCAACACCCCAGCAACAGTTACCACGGGCAACCCCCACTGACCTGCCAGAGACCAACACCACCTCATCAGAACCATGGTGATCCATTCAGAACTGTCAGTGCATCTGCTTGACTGGCATCTTACAAGGGTAGGCCACCCTAAACCAGGGCGATGATGTCATGATGTCGCCACGGGCATCAGTCCGGCCCTTGTGTCCGTAATGATCTGGGTCCTTTGGGAGCAGGTTGGTCAAAGTGAGGACATAACAGATGAGCCAAACTAACATGATGGCAAGGATGATCTAGGAGATGAGTCAGAGAATTACATCATCATGACATCATCATAACATCAGCACTTGCAAGGACCGTGTGTTGTTTCTTATTTACAGGAAACATTTTGAAGATTTGAACTCTGCTGAATGTCAGTCCTTTTCTTTTGCTGTAAACAGGAACAGGAAGTGATGTTGTCCTCAGATACTGAGCAAATAGCACAATCAGCAACATGCACCTGCAAAGAGATGGATTTGAGCAGTTTGTCTGTGGACCATCACAGTAAAAAAAAAAAATGCGTTCAGGTGTAGTGTAGTCCTATCAACAATCTAGTTCCATCTTATATTACAGATCTTATTGCTCCATATTCAATCAATCAACCTTTATTTATACAGGTAAATCCCATTGAGCCTCGAGGACTCATTTACAAGAGAGACCTGATTTCAACAAAGAAAGATGACAACAATGGACAACAGCGACAACAATAAACAGTTATAAAAAAGCATACTACAGTTTTTTTTTTTTTTGTTTGTTTTTTTAACAAATAGGATGGCTAAAAGGAAAAGGTAACAAAACAAAAAACAGCTAGATTCCAAGACAAATGTAGAAAACTAAAAACAGGAACATGTCAGCATTGGACCCTGCCTGATATTTTCCTAACAGAGCACTTCACTCTCAGACTGCAGGTTTACTCATGGTTCCTAGAGTTTCCAGCAGCAGAATGGAAGGAAGATCTTTCAGTTCTCAGGCTCCTCTCTTGTGGAACGAACTTCCAGTTTTTGTCCATGAGGCTGACACATTGTCCAGTTTTAAGACTGGGCTTAAGACTTTCCTTTATGATAAATCCTATAGTTAGGGTTGGCTTGTTATGCTGCTATAGCCTTAGACTACTAGAGGACAAATTGATCTAATTTCCTTAAATAAAGTGAATAACCCTAAAATTGAATAGTTTTCATTTGATACTATTTCTATCTTAACTCGTGATCCTTGACCTGTCATTGTGTATCTGTTCCTACCAAACCCAGCCGGTCGAAGCAGATGGCCGCTTGTCCTGAGCCTGGTTCTGCTAAAGGTTTCTTCCTCATGTGGGAGTTTTTCCTTTCCACTGTCGCCTTCACGCTTGTTCAAGATGAGAGTTCAGTGATGGAGTTAAACTCAAAGCAGTCTGCTCCTCAGGTAAATAATGTTAAATTATTATTTTATATATGAATGTTTCTGTTCAGTCCCTGGGATGACTTCTGTTGTGACTCGGAGCTTTAGAAATAAAATTAGCACACTGATGGCTGTTTACTATTCACATGGGGTAGAGTGATACTAGCAATAACAGTATTGTAAGAGGGGGACAGTTGAACCAGGAGGCCTCCACCCCTGTTTAATGATGGATGATTTCTTTTCACAAAGTTTGTGGACTTTGTGGATAAGGTGAGGGATGTCATCATGGAGACTGATGAAACAATGGTCTCTTTTGATGTCACATCACTCTTTACATGCATTCTTGTTGATGATGCATTAGAGGTGGTCAGTTTAAGACTAAAATCAGACACCACTCTGAGTAGCAGGACCACACTGTCAGGATTTGGTGGTCAGGGACGAACCCAGTTGTGCAGACAGGACTCAACTCGGCAGATTACAAAAATAAATATTTTTAATGATGATTAAAGAACAAAATAATAAGCTGACGTGGCAGCAAAACTTACAGCGATAGAAGGCCCAGGAGGGAAACTCAGAAGGGACTCAGGAAGCTCAGGGGAGACTCAGGAGAACGCAGGAGAACACAGAGACCCAACGAAAACGACCCGACAAGGAACAAGACAGAACAGACGGCTTATATACAGGGAAAAGACGAGACGTGATTACAAACAGCTGTGACGAGACAAGGGTGGAACCAATTAAACTGAAGAGGAAACACTAAGGAAACACAGACAGAAACAGAGCCACCAAATGGTACCATCCTTACACACACTTTCCACAGAACAACTGTGTCAACTCTTGAAACTGTGCCTGCAGTCAACCTACTTCACATATGGGGAGCAATATTATAGGCAGAAACATGGGTGTGCTATGGGGTCTCCAGTTTCTCCTATTGTTGCCAACCTGTACATGGAGGAGGTAGAAAACAGAGCCTTGACGTCCTTTTCAGGGACACCACCAAGTCATTGGTTCAGGTATGTTGACGACACCTGGGTTAAAATTAAATCTCAGGAAGTCCAACATTTTACTGACCACATCAACTCTGTGGATACATACATCAAGTTCACACGAGAAGATGTAAAAAATGGCAGGTTAGCTTTCTTGGACTGTGAGGTCTCAGTCTCTGATAGAGGACATTTGCAAACCGAGGTGTACCACAAACCCACCCACACAGACCAGTGTTTGCAGTTTGACTCCCATCACCCTTTGGAGCACAAGTTAGGAGTCATCAGGACTCTGTATCACAGAGCAGACAGCATCCCCACTAACTCAGGAGCCAGGCAGAAGGAGAAATCCTACATAATACAGGCTCTAGAGCAATGTGGATATCCTAACTGGGCCTTCCTGAAAGCAGAGAAGAAACCCAAACAGGACTCCAGTCAGCCACCAGGTGAAAAGGAGGAACCCAGACCCAGACCAGTGGTCATTCCGTATGTTGAGGGAGTATCAGAGAAACTGAGACGTTTATTTTCTAAACATAATGTCTCAGTGGCTTTTAAACCCCAAAATACATTACGGCAAAGACTGGTTCATCCCAAAGATCCAGTCCCTCGGCACAAACAGAGTAATATTGTGTATGCTGTTCAGTGTCAGGAGGGCTGTGATCAGTCTTACATTGGGGAAACTAAACAGCCACTGGCCAAAAGGATGGCCCAGCACAGAAGATCAACATCATCAGGCCAGGATTTTGCGGTCTACACTCATCTCCAGGCCAGCGGTCACTCTTTCATGGATGAAGATGTTCACATCCTGGACAGAGAGGAACGATGGTTTGAGAGAGGAGTAAAGGAGGCCATCTTTGTGAAAAGATTTGTGAAAAAATATCTTTTTGTATTGAACACTTTTTGAATCTTTATGAAAAGAAATCGTCCATCATTAAACGGGTGGAGGCCTCTGGGTTCAACTGTCCCCCTCTTACAATGCTGTTATTGCTAGTATCACTCAACCCCCTGTGAATAGTAAACAGCCATCATTGTTCTAATTATCCATTGTTAGGCTGATGGTCCTTCTTGACCATGTGAGCAGCTGGTTTTGGTTGTCAGCAGCAAACTGGTTGATCCACTCTGAGAAGGTGCTATTTAAGAGACTGAGCTGAATACAGCACCTCAGACTGAAGAAGTCTCTCGGATGAGAGACAAAATGTTTCTATTTTTTTTTTGCTTTGGTTTGTTTTTTGTTTTTTTGAATGTCCAGAGGACCAGATTTAACTTTTTTGGATTCTTCCTTCTTCATCTTCCACCATTTGGTCTTCTTCTCTGATTTTACTCTTTTTCTCTTCTTCACAACAACAGTCATTTTACACACAACCATCCGATGCTGTCTGGCCATGCTCTCCCCTGCCACAACCTTACAGTCTCCAATCTCCCTCAGGTTTCCTCTTCTACACAGAATGTAGTCGACCTGTGTACTCCTTCCTCCAGTCTTATAGGTCACTCTATGTTCTCCCTCTTTTGGAAATAAGTGTTGACTACAGCTATTTCCATTCTCTTGGAAAAATCCAGCCCCATCTGTCCATGATACCAAACCTACCCATCACTTCCTCATCCTCTGTTTCCTTCACCAACATGTTCATTGAGGTCTGCTCTGATCACCACTCTCTCCTCCCTGGGAATACTCTATCACTTCATCCAGATCTTTCCAAAATGCATCTTTACATCTATCCAATGTTGGATGTAATGGGGAGGAGAATGAAAAAGGAGGAGGAGAAATAGAGCATAACCACTGACAGCATTTAGCATCAGACTTTCTACTTCTACCTGAAGGTAGAAGTAGAAGGCACATCACCCTATCTGACACTCTTTTCATCTTTATTACATTCTTTGCCAACTTCTCCTTCAGGATCACCCCTACTCCATTTCTCTTTCTATCCACACCATGGTAAAACAGTTTGAACCCTGCTCAAATGCTGCGAGCCTTGCTGCCCTTCCACTTGGTCTCTTGGACACATAAAATATCTACCTTCCTTCTCTGCATCATGTCAGCCAGCTCTCTACCTTTACCTGTAATTGTCCCCACATTTAGATTTGCAACCCTCAGTCCTACATTCTTGACTTTCCTCTTGTCCCTCAGTCTCCTGACACATTTCCTTCCTTGTGTTCTTCAACCAACAGTAGCACAATTTCTGCCGGCACCCTGTTTGTCAATCGCAATGGTGTAGATCGTTGTTAACTCGGACCTTGACCAATCCAGTATGGTTGTGCTTTGATGAACTTGCATTATAGTTTTGGCAAAAGTCTTTTACATCAGATTCCCTTCCTGACACAACACTCACCATTTACACGGTCTTGGGACTGGCACAAGAGGTGCACTGGCTTGTGCTCTTTTGTGGTGTGTTTGGTAACCATTTCTTCTAATAAAACACTGAATGGTGATATCATAGAGCTTGTAGACACATACAAATATCTTAATATTTGGCTGGATAAAGATGATAATTTTTAACATCACATTACATTATCTAATAAAAAGGCTAAAATTTACTCTTGTTTAGACTGAAATTATGTTTTTCTATTTCTTTCCGTAAGCAGCTTGTAACAAGTTTATTTTTATCACAGATTGACTAAAGAGACACAATCTATAGATTTGCCTCTCCCACTACCTTAGCTAACCTGGAGCCCATTTACATGCTCTGAGGTATACAACAGGTTCACCCTTTAGGACTCTTCTTTCATATACCCTTGCTGGACTTACTTCACTCAATATTCTAAGGATAAAGCATTGGTATATTTTCATATGCAAAGCCATTTTAGGAAAATTACCATCATACATAAACTCCAGTTCATTTCACTACACAACACACACAGTCTCAGGGCCAGGCTGCAGTTTAAGGTATCTTTTGTGTGCACAAAGTCAGGAAAGATCAGTTTGTCCTGTTTCAGCCAATGATCCTTAAAATGTGTTTTTTTGTCTTTCAGATACACCTGGACCTATACCTGGACCTACCATTCTGTGTTCGTCTGTCTCTCCTTCCTGTCCTCTCAACCAGCCAGTCAAAGCAGATGGCCGCTTGTCCTGAGCCTGGTTCTGCTGGAGGTTTCTTCCTTTTAAAAGGGAGTTTTTCCTTTCCACTGTTGCCACTGTGCTTGCTCAGGATGGGAGACTGAGACGAAGCCAAGATTCAACTTGTCTGCTGGATTCCTTAGATAGAGAACTTTACTAATTTTCTTTTATGTATGTGAATGTTTCTGTAAAGTGCCCTGAGACAACTTTGTTGTGATTTGGTGCTATATAAATAAACTGAATGGAATTGAATTGAATTGAATTGATCCTGGAATGATCTGCAACTTAAGTTGAGGTTGTAGCCTTTTATTTCTTTACCTAGTATGAAACAAAAACTGAGGTTTTAGTCACATCTTGCACCTTTAATGTTTAAGCGTCTTAAATTGTGATTTTTTTTTTTGAAGACTTGCATTGTATTCCCTCCTCCTCAAATTGCCACCTTATTGTGGTGGAAGAGTTTGTGTGCCTGAATGATCCTAGGAGCTATGCTGTCTGGGGCATTTTTAATTGCCCCTGGTAGGGTCTACCAAGGCAGATTGGTTCTAGGTGAAAAGCTAGACAAAGAGTTATTCAGAAGTCTTGTATGGACAAAATAAAACAAGGAACTTGTCATCCTTTGTCCAGACATGGGTTACTGGGGCCCCATCCTGGACCCAGGCCTGGGGGAGGGGCTCATTGGCAAGCACCTGTTGACCGGGTCTCTACCCATGGGGCTCAGTTAGGCTCAGCCTGAATGAGCAACATGGATTTGCCTTTCTGTGGGTCCACCACCTGCAGGAGGGGTCATATGAGTCAGGTGCATAAATCCATGGGCAGTGGCCGAAGGCGGGAACCATGGCACTTTGACTGTGGTTTACCAGAGCTGGCTCTTGGGACATAGAACGTGACCTCTCTGGTGGGGAAGGAGCCTGAGCTTGTACGTGAGGTTGAGAGGTACCGATTAGATATAGTTGGGCTCACCTCAATGCACAGATTGGAACCGACCTCATTGAAAAGGGCTGGACCTTATTCCCATCTGTAGTTGCCCATGGTGAGAGGTGCCAAGCTGGTGTGGGTATACTCTTAGCCCCCCCCCCCTCCCCCCCACACACACACACACTTGGTGCCTGTGTTTTGGAGTTTTCCCTGGTAGATGAGAATATGGCTTCCCTTCGCCTTCAGGTGGGGGGGGAAGGGCTCTGACTCTTGTTTGTGCCAATGTGCCGAACGGCAGTTCAGATTATCTGGCTTTCTGGGAGTCCTTAGCATCCTTGGTAGTGATGCTAGAAGGTGCACCAGCTGGGGACTCCTTTATTCTGCTGTGGGACTTGCCCATGTGGGTAACGACAGTGTGACTTGGAGGGGCGTGATTGGGAGGAACAGCCTCTCTGATCTGAACCCGAGTGGTGTTCTTTTGTTGGACTTCTATGCTAGTCATAGTTTGTCCATCACCAACACCATTTTCAAACATAAGGGTGTTCATATGTGCACTTGACACCAGGATGCCCTAGGTAAATGTCAAATGGTAAATGGTAAACGGACTGTATAGCACCTTTCTATCTTATTTCAAGGCACTCAAAGCGCTTTACACTACAATCTGTGCCCTCCTTTACCCGTTCATACAGCACTCTACTAGATCACTACAAAGCTAATTGAACAAAGCCTTCTAAAGAGACTAATCAGTGCTTTAGATCACATTCATACACTGATGGGACACACATCAGAGGCTATGAGGGATTCAGTGTCTTGCCCAGGGACACTTCAACATGTGACTGCTGGTGGATTCGAACCCCCAACTCTCGCATTGGAGGATGACTGCTCTAACCCCTCAGCCACAGCCACCCCCTGTCACCCTTAGGTCAGGGGTGTCAAACTCGATTAGAAAAGGGGACCAAAATTAAAACCTTTTTCAAACTAAGGGCCGATTTTAGAACCTACATTAACTCAAATCAGATCCCCAACGTATTTTCTTGGTCACAGGTTCCTCAACAAGAGTTTGATTGGTCTCATTTGATGTTCTCTGTTGTGCTTTCAACATCATAATCAAATATTTATTTTAAAAAATCAAGAGATAGAAGTATTTTACATTTCATCTTGGAGGCCCAGATAAGATGTCAACGAGGGCCACATTTGGCCCCTGGGCCTCTAGTTTGACACATATGCCCTAGGTGGGGGAAGATGCCAAACAGACCCAGTAGACCCAAATGTGTAGTGAGGGTTTGTTGGGAATGCCTGGAAGAAGAACACATCAGAGAGATCTTCAACTCACACCTACGGGAGTTCAGCTCAGCTGAGGCAGGTAACATTGAGTCAGAGTGGGCCATGTTCTGTGACTCATCTGTTGAAATGGCTGCCTTGATGATTCCTTGAGGAGGCTTAAGGGAGGCTGACAAGCTGAAGAAGGAGTCCTATCGTCCTTGTTGGCTGGTGGGACTCTGAAGGCAGCTGAGGAGTACTGAAGGGCCAAGCGGTCCACAGCCTTGGCTGTTGCTGAGGCAAAAGATCGGATGTGGGAGGAGTTCGGTGAAACCCTGGAAAACGACAATCATACATCTCTGAGGAGATTCTGGCAAACCATCAGGTGGCTGAAGAGGGGAAAGCAGCACTTTACTAACACTTTGTTCAGTGAAAGTGGAGTACTGTTGACCTCAACCAGTGATGTTGTTGGGAGGTGGAAGAAATACTTCTCGAACCTTCTCAATCCCACTGGCATATCTTCCATGGAGGAAGCAGAACCAGGGGACTTTGGTGTTGGTCTGTCCATAACGGTGGCTGAGGTCGTCAAGGTAATTAAAAAACTCCATGGAGGCAGAGCTCCGGAGTTGGATGAGATTAACTCTGATTTCCTTAAGGCTGTGGATGTTGTGGGACTGTCTTGGTTGACATGCCTTTGCAACATCTCGTGGACATTGGGGACAGTGCCACAGGATTGGCAGATTGGAGTAGTGGTTCCCATCTATAAAAAGGGAGACTGGAAGGTGTGCTCCAATTATAGGGGCATCACTCTCCTTAGCCTCCCTGGTAAGGTCTATTCAGAAATACTGGAGAAGCAAGCTGGATGGCTCAAAATCAGCTGATTTACGAGCTAAACTGTAAGATGGAAGTGATTTGAATTGTAGGCCACCTGTGGCTTTGGGACTCGTCAGCATGGAAATCATCTTGAAGAGGCTTGTAAGCACGGACCAGAAGAATGCACCCTAATCTGGCCATTTTGGACCTTGGAAGTATCAGTACAGACTCAAGGCTGACAATAAAAAATAATCTGCCTGAATAAATCAACAATTGTGGCTTATCTGAATCTGTCTCCCCGGCTGGCCTCGAAACAGGCTGACTTCTCAATTTCTCCTGGGAAATTTGTAAACTAAGGAAAAGCTTTGTCTATCGCACCCCCCCCCCCTTTTTTTTTGTGTGGAGGCTTATCAGAACTGTGCCAGCTGACCATAATTTTATCAGGACAATGGACTATCTGTTAGTGCTTCATTGACCGCCTTGTTATAAATTCACATGCGACGTGTTTATAAATGTGCTGCTGGCAGCGTTTTTTGATGTCTTAAATCGTGTCCTGTTAGGACAAGGTGTGAAGATAATTTTTTTGTAATGCCACTATCCTTTCATCATGGTTTTGTCCCTTTTTCTATCTAAAAAAATGTATTCTGAAAAGAATAAGACGGCCGCGCTTTATAGCAGCAGCTTCGTGCACTCCGTCCATCTTTTGGACGACTGTACGTACATATTCTCGTTGTATCTCGGTGCAATAATAATAATAAAGCTTATTCTGATTCTGATAGATGTTAAGTTCTGCATGGAAAAGGACGTCCATCATAGTTTGGTTTCAACACATGAAAAGGTTGTGTCTTCCAGGTTCGACCACATGACACGTCAGAATGAAGGAAAACAATTGTTCAAATGTTTTTAAAAATCTGCACACTTCTGAGCCCCAGGGCAAAAGTTCTAACCTCCATCAAACTGTTTCAGTCCACATAATGTAACAACAAATAACTGAAACTCACCTGAATACACAGAACAAAACATCTAACAGAACAAATGGTAAATGGACTGTATTTATATAACAACTTTCTATCTTAATGAGACATTCAAAGCTCTTTACAACACAATATGTGCCTCATTTACCCAGCCATACAGCACTCTACTAGATCTCTACAAAGACTAATTGGAGCTTTATCACATTCATACACCAATGGGACACACATCAGAAGCAATTAGGGGTTCAGTGTCTTGCCCAGGAACACTTCAACATGTGACTGCTGGTGGAATCGAACCCCCAACTCTCCCACTGGAAGACGACTGCTTTAACCACTCAGCCATAGCCACTCCAACAGAAATAAGAATATCTAAAAGAACACCTGACAGAATATGTAACAAAACAACAACATTTAACAGGAAATCTAACACCCCAACAGAAATCTGCCAAAAAAAAAAAAAAAAATAGAGAACATCTACAAGAACATCTAACAGCACAACAGGTGTGATAGACAGGTGAACAGAGACAGGTGTGTGAGACAGATGTAACAGACAGGTGTGTGAGACAGGTGAACAGGAGTCCTACAGTGCTGACAGGCCCCAGTGGGACCCGGCTCTGTCCCCAGCTGTGGTGAACACAGACAGACCGATCAGTGAGACAGTTGGAGTGATGGTAAGAGGTCCAATGTATTCTAGCAGCAGACCAGGTAATCCACTCAGACCAATCAGAACCTCCACCAGGCTGGACATGATGATGGCCCCCTGAATCTGACACAAACAATAAACAACGAATATAAACAAGCGATTCAAAACAAACAGACCCTCTCATGGCATCCCACCACCCTTTGTCCATGCACAAACACAGCCTGAAACACCCCCATCATCACTAAGGGGCCGTTTACACGGCGCGTATTTTGAGTGCATCCGCAGCTTTCTCTCTGCGGTTCTGCTGATCATTTACACAACACCAGTGGCCCCCCTCTTTGAATCCAGATGTTTCTGAATCCACCTTCCAGAGTGGAGGTTTTTCTCTGATTCCCTGCTGATGATTTAAACATCTCCCACTGAGGCTTTGTGTTAAACCACGTGCGCACACGCAAGCGCGGACCGACGGCATATTTCTATCAACATGGCGGCGACACACTGCTTTCAGAACCTCGACTGATGGAATATATTTTTAATCTCGTAGTTAATCTACGTCAGATTCCAGCTGCTGTGACCGACATCTGTGTTGGAAGAGACACAATCTGATCCAGTTCTAATGTCACTGTTTATAGAACTAGGCACGTGCACACGTCGCGCTGCACTATAACATACTAAATGTGCTAAATAACAAGTTTAACAATAATAAACAGTATTTATGTTAATGTGAGATATATAATGAAGCTATCTGGACATTATGTAATTCAAATTATGTGATTAAAATGATGCTAAACATATTGCGTGTTATTAAAGTTGAAAATGAAGACATCAGGTTTAATTTTTATTTTATTTATTTATTCAACACCACAAACTGTATGTCACACAAACACTGATAATTAAACTGAACTCACTATTAAAAACAAGTTAACTGTAAACTGCATTAATGAACTGGACTCTTGTTTTCATCCTGTATGTCCCACGTTGTTCATCTGGCTCATTCAGGCTGTCACTCCTTTGATTAATGCAGATTAAAACATTCAATGGATTGAATAAAAGAACTGAGGGGAATTTTAAATAAATAGTTCATCCAACATCTCTCTCTTCGACGTCCTCCTGCACTGCACGTGGGCCGAGCCTCGTTCAGAACCGGTCCGCCTGGTGGGAGACAGCTTCTTCTTCTTCTTTCAGGAAAAAATAAAAACTCAGTTGGTTGTTTTGTAACCGAAGTAAACACAAGCAAACATTATTAAGAACATTTGATTTACCTGCTGTAAATCAGCTACTGATTATCACGGAATAAAGTCCCAACATCGTCGACTCGGTTCTGGTCCACTCAGCGACCGGTGTGGAGCTGTTAGACGAAGCGGTCCCGCTTGGCGTCAAATCTGTCGACTCTTATCCAGAATCCAGCCAGAATCCAGCTTTAACTTGTTGTTAAGTTGTTGTTAGCTGAGCTTTTAGCCCAGAGGAAAACAACGTGCCAAGGCAGCACGCATGCGCATTAGGTGAAGGTACAAAATTCACAGCGCCATCTAATGACCTGGCATGGTAACTACAGCAGATTCGGGAGGGTGGGGGGGAATGCTCTGGATGCATGTAAACCCAAAATCCGACCGTGTCAACGCGGATCTTTTCCTCTAATTAACATATGAAAAATCCTATGTTTCCCCCCATGGAGGCCATGTAAATAGGGACTAATATTCACATCCAGAGTTTAAGGTCAGGATCTCAGGTAAAAACTGTTGCTTGGTTTGAGGTCCACTCCTCTAGGACCAGACCAAAATCCACATCAGTCCAGAATCAGGTTCACCCTCCTGACAGCTGGATTTCAATCAGCTGTTCAAAACCTGAAAACATCCCGAGTTTAGTTTCAAGTCTGAGCCCCCACCATGGGTATACCTCTCTGATACGAGGCTGCCAAATGTGAGAGGTGTTCAAGGGAAGACTCCAGTTTCCATAAATTTCCTCTGCAAGTGAAAAATAAATTACTAGATTAAAAACATTTATTTATTAAAAAAAGAATTCACCAAAAACAAACAAACAAACCTTCAGTGGGACATCTCCAGCGGTCCAGACTGAGGATTGCCTGGGCAGGAATAAGGAATGCAAATGCACTGGCCTGGAACAGAGGAAGTCTGGAAACCCCATTACATATGTCACTCTTACCTAACTCGTTCTGGTTGACCCAATGTGCTTTGACTCACCTGACCCCCACAGTGGTCTGGATCAGGGTTGTGATTCCAACTGTGGTGAAGATGGTTCCAATCAGCTGACTTACAGTGTTTTGGTCTCTCCCAACACACATGGCTTCAGCCAGAAGAAAAGGTACAGCAACAGTACCACTGAAACACGTCAGGTAATGCTGTGGACCAATCACAGATGAGCAGTTCAGACACACTGAAACACAGTTCAGTCTAAACCCTTAAAACATCATAATTCATTGAAGTCATCTGCAGAAAAATAGGAGTCATGGCTTTTTCTGTTTCCAGCTGCTCTCCACTGAGGATCATCTGCTTCCATGTGCCTTTTGTAAGGTTTGGCTCTATAACCAGATAGTATGAGACTTACAACAACGACTTCAGGGCGAGGAAAAGGTTTAACAGTGTTTATTTACAGAAGTGAATAATAATGAACACCGTATAGGATCTGTAGACCTAGACTAGAATCCTGGAGAGTAGGGAACAGCATTAGTAAAAGGCTCCTCTTGATGTTCAGTTTCTTACTGTTGATTTTTTCAGGCAGACTGTTATTTCTAGTCAGCCTTGAGTTCTGCTTTTACTTCCAATCCAAAATGGACAGATTTGTGGGCATTTCCACTGGTCCATGCTTATTAGCTCCCTCCAAGGTCATCCCCAACATGCTGGTGAGTCCCAGAAGCTGCAAGTGGCCTGCGATTCTCACAAATCACTTCCATTTTATGGTTTAGCTTGTAAATCAGCTGATTTTGAGTGCTTGAAGCACGAACCAAACCTTCACACGTGGTCAGCAGATTTGCCATGGCCAAAACTGCTGCCGCTGTCTTCTTTAAAAGCCGATAACATAGGAATCCATCCATCCGTCCATTATCTACCGCTTGTTCCAAAGTCAGGTCACGGGGGCAGCAGCTTGAACAGGGAGGCCCAGACATCTCTTTCCACAGCCATTTCTTCTAGCTCTTCTGGGAGGACCACAAGGCATTCCCAGGCCAACCGAGAGACATAGTCTCTCCAGAGTGTCGTGTGTCTTCCCCGGGGGCTGCTCAAGGCCCGGAGTGGCCAATCGGAAGGGTCTGGAGATTTCCTCGTGGGCTAGTCTGATTTGTGGGCTGCAGGGCTGGCGCTCACTATTCTTTTTTTTTTAGAACTTTTTGTTAACATATTAACACAGAACATGCTACCACTGCTCCTGGGATGCCCTGTCTCTACCGCAGGGCCGGCTGCAGCTCTCGCTTTTTTTTTCTTTCTATTTTCCGCAAGTCAGCTCCTCTGTACGACCTGTCAATCAATCCAGTAGGCGTGTCAGTAAATGACCAATTGGTAACCTCAAATTGTCCCAAAGGTAAACGCCCCTTACCTGAGGCTGCAGCCTGGACACTTTACAGTTAGGGTGCATTCACACTAGCCCTGTTTAGTCCGCTTTAATCAAATTCTAGCTCGTTTTCCTAGAAAGTCCAGTTCGTTTAGAGAGGTGTGAACGCGCCATAGAACTCTGTCACGGAACAAAAAGGCAAACTCTGGCCCGGGCTAAAACCTAGGTCTCGGTCCGGTAGAAGAGAACTCCAGCGCGGTTTGAGTACAGTGTGAATGTAAACAGACCGGGCCCCGCTCCGCAGGACAAACAAACACGCATTTCTCTTATATGGAGCCGTCAGCTGCCTTGTGTGGAAAAACAATATTCTCCATGGTCTTTTGTCTCATCTTCTGCTCATACTGTCCATTTTTGAAAAATGACTAAATATAACTCCTAAAACTGCTAAAACTTGATGCCACTTCGTTTTTGTTTTTATTTCCAGAAGAAGAAGACGTGTCTTCAGAGGTTTTTGTGTCGTTTCTTTCAGTAGTTCTTGGTGCAGCGCCCCACAGGCGAGCGGGGGAATAGGTTGGTTCAACAGGTTGGTTTGACTGCACAGTGCAGTGTGAATGCAAACGCACCAGCTCAAATGCAACAATAGGTCATGAATATTGTTCCCGAACCGAACTGAGTCTACCGGACTATCTGGTGTGAAAACGACCTTAGAGGGGTTTGTGAAAAATCACCAGAACAAAATGGTTAAATGTGTCAGGGGAGAACAGGCAATCTAGACACGTGTTACCCTGAGCATTTAGAGGGTGGGATACAGTTTATTCATTTTCAAAAATTAAGCGGAGTTTGGAAAACACGTAAAAAGCCAGGGACTGACCCCATTATCTGATCACAAGTTATAAACAGGAAGTAGCTACCACATGTTCATCTCTATGAAAGTAACTGCAGGTAAATTCTCCATTTTCTGTCATAATTACATTGTATATACACTGTATTAACCATTGCTTAATGGTTAAATTAAAGGTTAATGCTTAATTCAGGTTATGTTTATTTGTCATATGCAGGTTAACACAAGGTTAACAGTACAATAAAATATTCAGGATGAGAAGAACTGATTAGACTCACTAAAACAATGAACAAACCAACAAGAACTACAAAAGCATTCAATAAGGGTACAACATAAAGTACCAAAAAGTGAAAAATACAATATTTACAAGGTCCTAAAGAAAAAATAGTAAACAACAACATGGTAGAATAACAAAGTCCATGCTCAATAATCCAGGTATACAATCCAACATTTTTCAGTCATGTCATCTGGACTGTTTCTTTTTTTTTTGTGTGCTGAAACGTTTCGCCTTCGGTTCGGAAGACTTCATCAGTCAAGGAAACACAACAAAACTGATTCTTCCCCCAACAGCTTACTCCAAAGTGGAACAAACCAGTTCTGCTTGTGATAAGATCGTAGATGGAGGAGGGGGCATACCAAAGAGACGATCTCTTAAGAGAATTTGATGACATCTTAAGAGACATATTACATTTATAAGAGAAACCTGATTTCTTAACAAAGAGTGATGAAAACAGTGGATAACAAGGACAACAATAGACGGTCATAAAAGAGGCATACAATTTTGAATTTCTTTGTTTTTTTTGTTTTTCTTTTAATAAATCAAAACAATAGCAACCAACAGGACAGTCAAAGGAAAAGTAGCAACAACAAAAAACAGCTAGATTATAAGGCGGTGTAAAAAACTAATAACAGGAACATGTCTGCAATGATTCTTACCAGGAACTTAACAGATGTTTAAAGCCACTTAGAGAGGTCAAGGTCGAGAGCTTCATATCCAGTAGAATCCATCCACTCTTCGTATAATTCTGTCTCTCAGGGTAGAGTCTGAGCAAAAAAAACTTGGGATCCATAATAATACATTTACTAATATTTTTTGCCATTATCACTTTGATTTCTTTCCAAAAAAGTATTGTTTTTTTTTTCTCAATACCACATACAATGTACAAACCTGATTCCAAAAAAGTTGGGACACTAAACAAATTGTGAATAAAAACTGAATGCAATGATGTGGAGGTGCCAACATCTAATATTTTATTCAGAATAGAACACAAATCACAGATCAAAAGTTTAAACTGAGAGAATGTATCATTTTAAAGGAAAAATCTGTTGTTTCCAAATTGCATGGCGTCAACAAATCCCAAAAAAGTTGGGTCAAGTCCATTTTTACCACTGTGTGGCATCCCCCCTTCTTCTTACAACACTCAACAGACGTCTGGGGACAGAGGAGACCAGTTTCTCAGGTTTAGAAATAGGAATGCTCTCCCATTCATGTCTAATACAGGCCTCTAACTGTTCAATCGTCTTGGGCCTTCTTTGTGGCACCTTCCTCTTTATGATGCACCAAATGTTCTCTATAGGTGAAAGATCTGGACTGCAGGCTGGCCATTTCAGTACCCGGATCCTTCTCCTACGTAGCCATGATGTTGTGTGTGATTGCTGCAGAATGTGGTCTGGCATTATCGCGTTGAAAAATGCAGGGTCTTCCCTGAAAGAGATGACGTCTAGATGGGAGCATATGTTGTTCTAGAACCTGAACATAGTTCTCTGCATTAATGGTGCCTTTCCAGACATGCAAGCTGCCCATGCCACAAGCGCTCATGCAACCCCATACCATCAGTGATGCAGGCTTCTGAACGGAGCGTTGATAACAACTTGGGCTATCCTTGTCCTCTCTGGTCCGGATGACATGGCGTCCCAGTGTTCCATAAAGAACTTCAAATCATGACTCATCTGACCACAGAACAGTCTTCCATTTTGCCACACTCCATTTGAAATGACCCCTGGCCCAGTGCAAATGTCTGAGCTCGGGGAGCTTGCTTAGAAATGGCTTCCTCTTTGCACTGTAGAGTTTCAGCTGGCAACGGCGGATGGCACGGTGGATTTTGTTCACTGACAATGCTTTCTGGAAGTATTCCTGAGCCCATTCTGTTATTTCCTTGACAGTGGCATTCCTGTTTGAGGTGCAGTGACGTTCAAGGGCCCCGAGATCATGAGCATCCAGTAGAGTTTTACAGCCTTGACCCTTACGCACAGCGATTGTTCCAGATTCTCTGAATCTTTTGATGATGTTATGCACGGTTGATGATGATAACTTAAAAGTCTTTGCTATTTTACGCTGGTAACACCATTCTGGTATTGCTGCACTATCTTTCTGTGCAACAATGGTGGAATTGGTGATCCTCTTACCATCTTGGCTTCTGAGAGACACTGACACTCTGAGAAGCTCTTTTTTATACCCAATCATGTTGTCAATTGACCTAATTAGTGTTAATTGGTCTTCCAGCTGTTCGTTATATGCTCAATTTCCTTTTTCCAGCCACTTATTGCTACTTGTCCCAACTTTTTGGGGATTTGTTGACACTGAAATTTTGAATCAACATATTTTTTCTTTAAAATGTTACATTTACTCAGATTAAACTTTTGGTCTGTCATCTATGTTATATTACAAATAAAATATTGACATTTGCCATCTCCACATCATTGCATTCAGTTTTTATTCACAATTTGTTTAGTGTCCCAACTTTTTTGGAATCCGGTTTGTACTAATGTACCTCTCTGCTTTATACATTTTGAGCACACATGGGGTATATCTCTGTTATATCTATTTATATTTACTGGGGTTATATACGCAGCACAATGGCGCAACTGGTAAAGCTGCTGCCTCTCAGCGAGCAGGTCCCTGGTTCAAATCCCAGTCCGAGGGCCTTTCTGGATGGCATTTGCATGATCTCTCTGTGCATTTGTGGGTTTTCTCCAGGTACTCCGGTTTCTTCCCACAGACCAAAAACATTTTAGGCTGATTGGTTACTCTAAATTGTCCCTAGGTGAGAGAGAGAATGGTTGTTTGTCTCTATGTTTCCCTGTGATGGACTTGCGACCTGTCCAGGGTGTACCCCGCCCCTCACACAGTGATTGCTGGACATGGGTACCGGTGACCCCCATGACCCAAAATGGATGGATGGATAGATGGAGTTATATACATGCACATCAACCATTTAACCTGTATCAACTGAAGGCGTGTGTTAACTGATTGGGTATGGGCCAAAGAAGAAGCTTTCTGCCAATCTTCCTCTGTCAGATCTAATGATAGCTCATCTCTCCAAGCTCTGAGTCTGTCACTGGAACCCTCAGAAATTTGGGATATCGCTAGATTATAAAAATCTGAGATTATACCTTTTCTTTGTTAAGGCGAAGCCCCCAGTTTACCACAGACCTGTTCACGTTTCTTATTGATTGTCCTCGCTCAGTGACACACCCGCTGAGAAGCAGACCCTGGTTATTGGCAGCTCCATAGTCTAAAACGTGGCTTTAGGGACTCCAGCAGCCATAGTCAAATGCATTCCGGGGGTCAGAGCAGGCGACATAGAATCTTATTTGAAACTGCTGACTAAGGCTAAGGCTAAATACAGTAACATTGTTATTCACGTCGGCGGTAATGACACCCGGTTACGTCAATCGGAGGTCGCTAAAATTAATGTTGCTTCGTTGTGTGACTTTGCTAAAACCATGGACTCCGTAGTTTTCTCCGGCCCCCTCCCCAACCTGACCAGCAATGACATGTTTAGCCGTATGTTGTCGTTTAACCGCTGGGTGTCCAGGTGGTGTTCTGACAACGACGTGGGCTACATAGATAACTGGAGTTCTTTCAGGGGAAAACCTGGTCTGATGCGGAGAGATGGCATCCATCCCACTTTGGACGGAGCCGCTCTTCTTTCTAGAAATATGGCTGATTTTGTTGATCCCCCAAATTATTGACAACCCAGGGTCCAGTCCAAGAAACAGAGTTGTAGTCCTCCACCTCTCTGCTGCTTCTTCTCTGTTACCCACCCACACCCCCATTGAAACAGAGTCAACTCGCCCACGGCTCAAATTAAATAAACCAAAAATCAGCTCTAAAAATATAAACCATAAAAATCTGATTAAAATAAACACAGTTACTTTACCAGAGCAAAATCATAAAATCATTAAATGTGAATTATTGAACATCAGATTGTTTTCCTCTAAATCCCTGTTAGTTAATGAACTGATAACTGATCATCATATTGATTTATTGTGTCTGACAGAAACTTGGCTACAACAGGAGGATTTTGTTGGTATAAATGAATCCACTCCTGTTAATTATTTAAATGTTCATGTTCCTAGAACAACTGGCCGAGGTGGAGGAGTAGCCTCTATGTTTCAGACAGGATTATTGATTAATGTCAAACCAGTTATTAGTTATGATTCTTTTGAATCGCTGTCCCTCAGTCTTTCTCATCCAAAATGGAAATCAGAAAAAACACTTTTACTAGTTGTTATATATCGTCCACCAGGCGCTTACTCTGTTTTTGTCTGAATTCTCAGAATTATTAACTGACTTACTATTAAATACTGATAAAATCATCATAATGAGTGATTTCAATATTCATGTGGATGTTGAGAGTGAGAGTGATAGCTTAAGCATAGCCTTTAATAATTTAATAGAGTCATTTGGTTTTATCAAAAACGTCCGCACATCTACTCATTCTTATCATCACACTTTAGGGCATTAACAGAGTACTCGAGTAATCCACACATCGATTACTAGGACATCTATCGAGGTTAAAAATTTAACATCGAGTATCCGTAGTGACGTCATATTATGTGACCACCGTATGACCGTAGAGGGCGGTGTTGCACTGTTGCAGGTCACAGAGTATGGTGTAACACCGGGTCCAATCCACCGAACCAGTTTCAGTTAAGTTTCGTTTTTGACGTGCTGCACGTTTCTTCACGTTTGCAGTTTAATAATAATTACTAATAGTTTAGTTTTTCCTGTGACTTATTTGCAGTATGATAAATGGTAGGAGCATAATATACGCTCCCAATGTTTTATTGGTCTTTTTTTTGTAAATAATTACCTTTTTTTTGCGGTTTTATTTATTTATTTATTTTTGTATCTTGAGATCTATGACGTCATCAAATGCTCGAGTTCTACTCGGGTTTTATAATGTTAATGTCGAGTTTAAAAATTATATACTCATTCAACCCCTATCACACTCTTGATTTAGTTCTGACCTGTGGTGTAGAGATTAAGGACTTGGTAATAGTTCCTCAAAATCCTGTTCTGTCTGACCATTTTTTAATAACTTTGAGTTTACATTAAATGACTACACAGTCACTGAGAGTAAATTTCATCTCAGCAGGTGCTTATCAGAAAATGCTGTAACCAAATTGAAACAATCTCTTCCATCATTGTTTTCCTCTGTCTTGCAGAGTAATGCATCAGAGAACAGAGACTTAGATCATCTAGTTGATCATCTTACAACTTCAATGCAAACTTCACTTGATAAAATTGCTCCACTGAAAAAGAAAGTAATCAATCAGAGGAAACTGGCTCCTTGGTTCAATTCTGAGTTACGTACTTTAAAGCAGCATCTAGAAACCAGGAGAGAAAATGGCGCCCTACTAACGTTGAAGAATTTTATTTAACTTGGAAAGATATTCTGCTAACATATAAAAAAGCTCTCCGTAAAGCTAGAACTTTATATTACTCATCTTTAATAGAGGAGAATAAAAATAACCCTAGGTTTCTGTTTAGTACTATTGCTAGACTAATTAAAAGTCCCATTTCTGTTGAACCATGTATCCCTACAACTATAAGTAGTGATGACTTCATGAGATTCTTTATAAATAAAATTATTTCAATTAGAGAGAAAATTCAAACCATCCTTCCTTCTACTATCTCTAGTCCCCTGTCAAATGAGGCAACTTTAAAAATTTCACTAGAGCCTGATTTATTTTCTGAGCGGAGGTTGTTGTAGCTTTAAAAGACTTCGTTGTTTACTCGCCGAGCCAAATTTTAGAATGATGACAAACTAGGATTAATTAGCAAAAATAATACTTTACCTTTCGGGGATTTGAACCATATGCTTGACAGCGAAGTACAAAACTAATATAGCAGAACTTATCCTTTTAACACCCGGGACTAAATCATACTAATGAATCGGGTGTAACGCAAATTGAGAAAATAAAATGCAAGTTAATGATCAGCTGCTGGGACAGCGCATCTCTTCTTCAGTTTTGCTAGCTAGCTCTTACAGTGATGCGTTCATGTGTTTCGCGTAAACTACACATTAAGGTCCTTTTGAAATAGCACCACGGGCAGTATCAGCATCCTAATTGTCTTTACGAATTCAATAATGTATCCCGAAGGCATGGCAAATAGTCCGCGTCAAGAGACGGCTACACTTGTTAATTTGTCTGAGAAGTGAAAATGAAAATTTTAGAAAATGACAAACTTCACTGGGAGAACACTGAATTGTCCCTAACAAAATTGTTCAGATCCGTATTTTACGCTAACATATCGTATTACTTTTAATGTAGTTACAATTTACAGTATACTGTAATCGACAACTGCGTGATATTAAAAAGAAGGGAGAAGTTTAAATAGACGAGTGATACATTTCAAAAGATTTGAAGCTCTCGACCTTTGACCTCTCTAAGTGGCTTTAAGAATCGGTTGGACTCCTGGCAGGGTCCAATGCAGACATGTTCCTGTTTTTAGTTTTCTACATTTGTCTTGGAATCTAGCTGTTTTTTGTTTTGTTACCTTTTTCCTTTTAGCCATCCTATTTGTTAAAAAAAAAAAACTGTAGTATGAGTTTTTATAACTGCTTATTGTTGTTGCTGTTGTCCATTGTTGTCATCTTTCTTTGTTGAAATCAGGTCTCTCTTGTAAATGAGTCCTCGAGGCTCAATGGGATTTACCTGTAGAAATAAAGGTTGATTGATTTATGTTTGGACAGTTTTTGTCCTGTTGAGCTCTGAATTGTCAAAAATAACAACCTCATCCAAACCATCCACATGCCTGCTAGATCCCATCCCAACCAGACTGGTTAAAGAGGTATTTCCCCTAATTAATGTCCACATTTTGGATCAACTTAATTTGTCTTTAATGAATGGTTATGGCAGCACGGTGGCACAACTGGTAGAGCTGCTGCCTCTCAGCGAGCAGGTCCCTGGTTCAAATCCCGGTCCAGGGGCCTTTCTGGGTGGAGTTTGCATGTTCTCTCCGTGCATGCGTGGGTTTTCTCCGGGTGCTTCGGTTTCCTCCCACAGACCAAAAACATGCATGTTAGGCTGATTGGTAACTCTAAATTGTCCCTAGGTGTGAGTGAGAGAGTGAATGGTTGTTTGTCTCATTTGTCTCTATGTGTCCCTGTGATGGACTTGCGACCTGTCCAGGGTGTCCCTCGCCCCTCTCACAGTGATTGCTGGACATGGGCACCAGCGACCCCCATGACCCAAAATGGAATAAGCGGGTAAAGATAATGGATGGATGGATGAATGGTTATGTACCACAGAGCTTTAAGGTTGCTGTAATTAAACCTTTACTTAAGAAGTCTGACCTTGATTCAGAAATTCTGGCCAACTATAGACCTATATCTAATCTAACTTTCATCTCAAAAATTCTAGAGAGAATAGTTGCAGGTCAGTTGCGTGAACATCTACAAAGAAATAATCTGTTTAAGAGTTTCAGTCAGGGTTTAGAGCTCATCATAGCACAGAAACAGCACTAGTAAAAGTAACTAATGATATTCTCATGGCCTCAGACAATGGACTTGTGTCTCTACTGGTCCTGTTAGACCTCAGTGCTGCATCTGATACAGTTGATCACAATATTTTACTACAGAGGCTTGAATATGATGTTGGGATTACAGGAACAGCTCTAAAATGGTTTAAATCATATCTATCTGATAGATTCCAGTTTGTAAATGTAAATAAATCTTCTTCATACACCAAAGTTAGTCATGGAGTTCCTCAGGGCTCAGTGCTTGGGCCAATACTCTTTACTTTATATATGCTTCCATTAGGTAAAGTTATTAAATAGCATGGGATAAATTTTCATTGTTATGCTGATGACACACAATTATATTTGTCCATTAAAGCCAATGAATCCAATCAGCTACTTAGACTACAAGCATGTCTTAAAGACATAAAAACCTGGATGACCCTTAATTTTCTCCTTTTGAACACAGACAAGACTGAGGTTTTCGTTTTTGGACCCGAGCACCTTAGGAATTAATTTTTCAGTCTTTCTCCATCCTTAGATGCATTAATCTGTCCTCCAGCTCTAATGTTAAAAATCTTGGTGTTATTTTTGATCAGGACATGTCTTTTATCCCCCACATTAAAGACGTTACTAGAACCTCCTTCTTCCACCTGCGTAATATCACTAACATTAGAAACATCTGATCTAAAGATGATGCAGAAAAACTGGTCCATGCATTTGTCACGTCTACACTGGACTATTGCAATGGTTTATTATCTGGGTGTCCAAATACTTCTTTAAAACGTCTTCAGTTGATCCAAAATGCTGCTGCCAGAGTCTTAACTGGAGTTACTGGGAGAGATCATCTCTCTCCAGTTTTAGTTTCTCTCCATTGGCTCCCTGTCAAATCCAGAATAGAATTCAAAATCTTACTTCTAACCTACAAAGCTCTCAACAACCTAGCTCCATCTTATATTACAGATCTTATTGTTCCATATTTTCCTAACAAATATATTCACTCTCAGGCTACAGGTTTACATGAGGTTCCTAGAATTTAAAAAACAGAATGGGTGGCAGATCCTTCAGTTATCAGGCTCCTCTCTTGTGGAACCAACTTCCAATCTCTGTCCATGAGGCTGACACATTGTCCAGTTTTAAAACTGGGCTTAAGACTTTCCTATTTGCTAAATCTATCGTTAGGGTCAGCTTGGGTTTCCTGAGCTGTCCCTTAGTTATGCTGCTATAGGCTTAGACTGCTGGAGGACAAACTGACCACATTTTTCTCTCTGCTACTGTCTTTACTTACTCTGCTCTGACATGAACCTTTGTAAGCAGGTGAGGGAGGATTTCCTTAGAGTTGGATTGTGTGATGTCACTGTTGGAGAAGGTGAGCTGGTTTTGAGGCAGAGCTGAGCTTGAAGCAGTTAGGACGATCCAAAAGACAGGTCCAGGGAGACAGGCGAGGGTCATGCACAGATGGTCAGAAATCTGAAACCAGACTTGAATCGTGATCCGGTAGACGTGGTCGTTGTAGAAAAGGCAGAGGTCGTTACCATAAGCAGAGTTGATAATCCAAAACAAGCAGGGGATGGTCAAGATGGGTAATCCATAAAACAGGCATGAAGTCAGAACCAGGAAGACAAACAAAACTGTGGCATGGATGCTGGACATTCTTCTTCTTCTTCTTGTTTTATTGGCGGTTGGCAAACAACTGAAGGAAGCATTACCGCCACCAACTGGTAAGGAGTGTGGACCGCATGACAAAAAATAAAATTAAAATAAAATTAAAAAATTAAAAAATTGAAAAAAAATACTAAACCCTCTCTTTCCTTTTAGATCTTATCATACAACCTACACCATTTTAAATAATAAAATATAGCTTGATAGCCTCTGTTTCCTGAATCTTTCTGCAATAAATCAATAATGTCTAATTTCATTTTCATTTTACTAAGATGTCTAATCAACTTGTTTCTTTGAACCTGGTATCTCCTGCAATGCAATATAACATGTTCTATGGTTTCCTCTTCTCCACACTCACATGTCTGATGTTTCCCTATTAAACATAATGTGCTGTTCAGTCCAGTGTGCCCAAATCTGAGTCGTGAAATAATTGTTTCTTCTCTCCTGTTTCTTTCTGTTCTTCTCCTTTCTCCAATTTTACTTTGTATTTTATAAAACCACCGGCCTTTCCTTTCTTCCTCCCATAATTTTTGCCACTTTTCTTTCATTTTTTGTTTTATTATACCCTTTATTTATGTTATTCTAAACCCAACGTTAATATCAACCACGTCCCGACCAGTGCTCTCCTTAGCCATCCTGTCTGCCTTTTCATTCCCCAAAACCCCGTGATGTGCTGGAACCCATATAAAAAGTACTGTAATCCCCATCATGTTGATCCTATAGAGTGTTTGTTGTATTTCAATTAATATATCTGGTCTACTATCTGACTGGTTGTGTTGCAAACTGGACAATGATGAACTAGAATCTGAGCAGATGATTGATTTTAATGGTCTTACCTCTTCTACCCACTGAACTGCTAAAAGTAAAGCAGCATTTCTCCTGTATAAACTGATACTCCATCACTAAACCTTTTTCCTACTTTAATATGAAATTGTGGTACTATGAATGCTATCCCAATTTTATTAGTTGTATTTTTTGATGCGTCTGTGTATATATGTACATAATTATAATACTGGTTAATGTATTCCTGTACTGTATATTTATCCATAATAAAAGATTTATTCTTGTTTTTCTTTTCTAATAATGAAAAATCTACTATAGCATCAGGGAGTACCCAAGGTGGTGTTGTTGGTAATGGAACTTTCTGACATATATCTAGTTGATCTAAATGGATTTCATTAACTTTGGCTTTTATCATCCACCCAAAGCTTTTGATTTGTTCCTTGTCCCAACCTGATTTAAGCACCTCTAATGTTGGATGATCATTTATTTGACCTTGTAAATGTGTCCAGTAGTTCAAAAACAGCTGTTACCTTCTAAATTTAAGAGGCATTTCTCCCATTTCAACCTGTAATGCTGCTGTTGAAGATGTTTTAAAAGCACCTGTACATATTCTTAGTGCCTGGTATTGGATATTATTTAACTTATTGAGGTTTGTATCTGCTGCTGAGTTGTAACACATGCATCCATAGTCCAAGACTGACCTAATTAATCCAGTATAAATGGCTGTCAATGAATTTCTATCAGCTCCCCACTCAGTTCCAGCTAACCTCATTATATTTAACACTTTCCTACATTTATCTATTATTTTCTTAATGTGTACACCCCATGTGATTCTTTCATCAAACCACAACCCGAGAAATTTAAATTCTTTAACTCTTTCCAACTCCTGACCGTATAATTTTAGCTTGATTTTCTCATCAACTCTTTTCCTTGTAAAGAACATTATTTTAGTTTTATCTACAGAAAATTTAATTCCCCATTTATACAACCATTTTTCTACTACTGAAATTGCTCCCTGAAGTTTCTTTATAATAAACTCTAGATTTCTTCCTCTTATCCACATTGCCCCATCATCAGCAAAAAGTGAAAATCCCATTCCACCCTCTACTTCCTTATACATATCATTAACTATCACTGAAAATAATAATGGACTTACTATACTACCCTGTGGTGTCCCATTTTCTATATTACAACTCTCAGAATAATCCTTCCCTATTCTCACTTGTATTTGTCTTCCTTCTAAAAAAGTCTTAATCCATCTAAACATATGACCATTTATACCCATTCTTCTAATTTTGATTAATAATCCTTCCCTCCACATCATATCATACGCTCGCTCTATATCAAAAAATACTGCCACAACACTCTCTTTATTTACTTGGGCCTTTCTAATTTCATGCTCTAAACATAAAACTGGGTCCATTGTACTTCTGCCTCTCCTGAAACCACTCTGATACTTTGACATAAGTCCTTTATTTTCCATATAGTATATTAATCTTTCATTTATCATTTTCTCCATTATTTCACATATGTTGGATGTTAATGCTATAGGTCTATAATTTCCTGGTTTTGACTCATCTTTCCCTGGTTTTCTAATTGGTACAATCACTGCTTCCTTCCAACTTTTTGGAATTTCCCCATCCTCCCATACTCTGTTATATAATTCTAATAGCATATTTTTAGATGATCTACTTAAATTACTTAGCATCGCGTAACAAACCTGATCTTTTCCTGGAGCTGACCATTTATATTTTTTAATTGCCCTATTCAGCTCTGTTATTGTAAACAGCATATTCAATGAATCATTTGTGTTTTCTATTTGCTCCAATACCTCTTTGTTTTCTAAAATTGTCTTTTCTCTTCCTTTTTTCCCTTCTTCACTAATATTTTCAGAACTATGAATTTTAACGAAAGTATTTACCAACATTTCTGCCTTTTCTCCGTCTTTCACTGCTGTTAACTCTCCATCATTTAGTATTGGGTATCCATTCACTTTTTTAATCCCATTCATTCTTTTAATCATTGTCCATACCTTAGAAATGTCCGTCTCCCTCCCTACTGAATTACAAAAACTTCTCCAATAATCTCTCTTTGCAGTTTTAATTGTTCTTCTTACATTTGCTTGCAGTTTCTTGTACTCATTCAAATTCTGAAAGTTATGATTTCTTTTTAATAATTTGAAAGCTTTATTTCGGTTCTTAATCGCTTTAGTACATTCTGTTGTCCACCAGGGTAACAACTTTCTTTCCCTTTTCCCTCCTTTCTTCCTTATAGCCTGATTGGCTGCTTCAAGGATAGCATTACATACAGAAGAATTAAAGTTTCAACACTACCACTTATATCTACATTTTGCATTTTTAGTTCACTACTATTCTGATAAGTTTTCCAATCTGCAGATCTAAAACACCATTTTTCCATCCCATTTATACAATACTTTTCTATTTGTAACTTTATTTCAGTCATGATAGGGTGATGATCACTTCCTATAGTTGTTTTATTGATTACTTGCCATAAACAAATACCTGCTAGAGAATCTGAAACTAATGTTAAATCAATTGCTGACATTGTATTATCTCTAAAATTAATTCTAGTTCCACTCCCATCATTCAAACATACCAAGTTTGTAGCATCCATTATTTCTTCTATTATAGCTCCATTTTGATCAATATGATTACTCCATAATGAGTTATGCCCATTAAAGTCCCCACACCAAATCACCTTACCCTCTAAATATGTCCCAAGTTCCTCCAGTCTAATGTAAGTTTTTTTACATGGATTATAAAAATTTATTATTTTAAATTGTCCATTTATTGTCCAGATTTCAATAACAATATATTCTAACTCTCTTCCTTTAAATTGAATCCCGTGTTTAATGAATGTTATACACCATCCTCCAGATCCTCCTCTCTGTCTCTTCTAATGTTTTCATATCCATTTATAACAAAATCAAGGTTTGGTTTAAGCCAAGTTTCCTGAATGCATATAATATCTATATCTTCTTTGAATTCTTTGATAAATCCGTTAAACTCCTGCCCATTTGATATTAGACTTCCAGCGTTCCACTGTAAGATGATCAGTTTGTTCTGTCTTCTGGTCCTCCTGTCTTCCCTTCTGCTCCCAGTCTCTTATTTATGTGCTCCCAGTCTCTTATTTATGTGCTCCCAGTCTCTTATTTATGTGCTCCCAGTCTCTTATTTACGTGCTCCCAGTCTCTTATTTATGTGCTCCCAGTATATATCCTTTATACCAAAAAACCTCTCTGCCCCTTTCACAATTATTTTGATTTTTTCTGTTTTGTGTTTTACTTGCTCTGTACAATTAATTCCATATCCAATGAACAACATGATCTTTTCAACTGTCAGTTCTGTGTCAGGTCCAGTCTGCCTTTGTTCTGGTGTTGCTTTTGGCTGAACTTTACCTGGCACCTCTTTTGGCTTCTTCACTCTCTGAACAGCTTATTATTAGTGACTTTGACTTGTTCAATTTCCACTGCTCTTTTCCTAATTTCACAGCCTCAATAAGTGACTCTGTGTTGTCCTCCACAGTTACAACAAGTATCCTTTCCATTTTTACACTCCTCATATCTATGTTCCCCTCCACACTTTGGACATCTTTGTTTCCCCCTACATGCTGCTGCGATATGTCCGTACCTCTGGATTTATAACACCTGAGAGGAGGAGGGATGTACGGCCTAACAGGGAAGCACATACATCCTACTTTGATCCTTTCAGGGAGAACAGCTGCTTGAAACTCCAACATCACTGACACACTTTCCTTTCTTTCACCTTCAACTGTTCTCATCAATCTTCTAATTTTGCTGACTTCACCTCCATAAATGCTGTGTCTAAATTTCTCCAGATCTTCTCCCACCAGAATACCTGTTATCACTCCTCTAGCTACCTTAGTCTCTCCCAACATCTTGATCTCACTCACTACTTTTTTACAGATACTCTGAGTTTTCATCACTTTGTTTTTCTGCTCTTCATTCCTCACTGTTAACAACAGGTTCCCGTCTCTAAGAGTTTTAGCAAGTGTCAGCTCTCCAAACTTCCTCTTTAATTATTTTGACAGCACTAACGGACTTAATTGAATTCCTTCATCCTCCTTTCTAAACTTTATGATCAATTTGGATTCTTCCCTAACAACCCTCTTACTAACCACATTGTTTTCCTCTGAACTGTTTTCTTCTAGACTCCTTTTATTACTTTGCAAAGTGTCTTCCTTTCTATTTCTCTCTCTTCCTGACACTTTACCTCCACGCACCTGTGTCCACTCACCTGACTCCATCTCATCATCCCCTTCACTCTCACCTTGAGACGTCATAGCAGTCCAGTCACAAACCAGTTTTATGCCAACCGCCCAAGACTATGGTGTTGATTCACTGAGTCCAGCCCTGAGTGTCCGCTTGCTAAAGGCTCGGATGCTGGACATTTATTCACTGTGAGGCTTTCAATAATCTGGCACTGAGTAGAGTGACTGTGGAGTTGAAGTAAAGGGAAAAACAGGTGAGCTGCATGAGGGCTGATTGCAGTGACTCAGCAGAGTGGGTGTGGTTAAGTGAGGTGCAGGTTGACAGGAGATGAGATGAAACATGAACTATGGCAGGCAAAGCAAAAAACGTGACATGCTCAACCTGTTTTGTATTTGTAATTATTTTTTCTATCCTTAACATGTTTTTTTTTTTTGTTTGTTTTTGTTTTTTTTGTCTTTCAGGTACACCTTGACCTGGACCTATACCTTGACCTGGACCTATACCTGGACCTATACCTGGACATGGACCTATACCTGGACCTACCATTCTGTGTTCGTCTGTCTCTCCTTCCTGTCCTCTCAACCAGCCGGTCAAAGCAGATGGTCTCTGGTCCTGATCCTGGTTCTGCTGGAGGTTTCTTCCTGTTAAAGGGAGTTTTTCTTCCCACTGTCTCCACTGTGCTTCCTCAGGATGGGAGACTGCAACGAAGCCAAGATTCAACTTGTCTGCTGGATTCCTTAGATAGAGAACTTTACTAATTGGATTTTATGTGAATGTTCCTGTAAAGTCCCTGAGACAAGTTTGTTGTGATTTGGCGCTATAGAAATAAACTGAATTGAATTGAATTTGACTATTCTTTATCAGCATTTTGTCTAGCATTGTTAGGGTGGGTTTTGACAGCTGATTATTTTGTCTATTTGATATAAAGTTCCTAAGTTGGAGGTATCTAAAAAAATATTTTTATTTAGGTGGAATTTATTTTGAAGCTCATTAGTACATCTGAGTCAGGTAAATAAAGATCTTGAATTTTTTCAATACCCTTATTGTACCATAGTTTAAAGACCACATCATCTCTACCGGGTATGAACATTTGGTTGCCACAGATTGGACTGTATTGAGATAAATTGTGTGTATCATGTGGGAATTTTTAAATATCTCTCCATACCCTAATCATATTTTTAAAAATTGGGATTTTGGTGGGGTTTTTTTCTAATTTTTTTTATCGAGGTTGAATACAAGTATGAAGGAAATGTTAACTGTAATCCTTGAGTTTCCATGACTACCCATTGTGGGAGTTAAAGGAGTAATAAAATGTTATAGCTCTCAGTTGTGTAGCCCAATAGTATAGCTGAAAGTCTGGGCATCTTACACCTCCATGGTCGTGTGGCAAGTATATTAGAGTTAATCTGAGTCTGGATCTTTTATTATTCCAAAAAAATTGTATTAACATCTTCCTGAATTGCAGAAACATCCCAGTAGGGGGTGAGAGGGGAACATTCTGGAACACAGAGAAAGTTAGGTAGTATGTTCATTTTAATTATATTTATCCTCCATATCATGGATGTAGTTAAGGGCATCCATCTTTCAATGAAGTTGTTTGCTTCCTTTATAATATAATTTGTTTCAACATATTATCTGAGATCTGGTAGAATTTGTATTCGCATGTACTCAAATTGTGTTACTACATTGAATTGTAACATCTCTGGGATTGGAGTCATTTTATCAACTGCATTGAGTAGTAAAATTGAGGATTTTTTCTTGTTGATTTTATATCCCGATAACTCACTGCATGATGCAGTTATATCAAGTATATATTGCAAAGCTTTGTGCAGCTTTGAAACAAACAAAATATTATCAGCGAATAACAATATTCTAGTGCATAGAACCAGCACTTACAACACAATGAGCTGTTGGGGAGGTGATGACTGGAGACTGGTTATGTAGCAAACTGAGGGAAAAATAAGTGGGAACACCTGGACTGATTGCACATGGAGAACAGATGAGGATGGAAGACTAACTGAACAAACACAGGGGATGCTGACTGGGGGTAGCAGAGAAATGGTACAAGTACCACTGGGAAACAAAACAAGACCTAAACCAGGATATTAAAACAGAACTTAATGAAATACAAAAACACAAAAATCTAAACTGAAAAGGAAAACACAACCAAACCCAAAGGACAAAAATAAAACATAAAACACAAAGGGAATAATAATGTGAACTAAAGGAAATAAATCACAGAAAACACAGATAAAACAAGGGGTTCCCTATAAACTGCACCTCTGTAATCCAAGATTACACCATATTTGGCTACAAGAAAATCGCTTGACGATTACTGTAAGAAAAAAATACGTACGTATTTTTCCTCACCTAGAAGACATTTCAATATATCAAATCCTCTTACTTTCTTGAACAAACCCCTTTCTATTGTCACTACTTATAAATATCTGGGAATTATCTTAGACTCTCATTGAACTTATCATGACCACATGCAATCTTTATGTACCAAGCTGAAACAAAAAATGTATGTTTACTCCAAAATTAGATCAAATTTGACATTTTCTGTTTCAAACACGTATCTTCATGCCATAATACTTTCAACTATGTCATACTGTTTACCGGTCTGGTCTCTTACTACTACTGAAGTCTTGAAACCCATAGCTAGGCTCTACAGTTGGGCCTACAAAATTCAGAACAAACTTCCCGGCTGGACTCATCACTGTACAGCTCTTTCTTCTTCAAATGCTCTAACTTTTCAAAATGATGTTCTACACAGCTGTATTAAATTGTATTTTCAGGTTTTTCATGATGTCAGTAATGTAGCTCTTTCTACTTTGATGCCTAAAACCAATAATGGACATGGTCGCTCGACTAGAGCTGCTACAAGCGGACACTTACCAATACCAGCCTTTAAAAACTGTTATGGCCAGAGATCATTTTTCTATGTTTCTACTAAAGCATGGACTGACATTCCACAACATATAAAGTCCATCTCAACATTCCCACTTTTTAAGAAGACTCGTGTGTCATCTGTTGAGCAACTTCTTTTGCAATCACCGTTAGGTGTCTGCCATATTAATGCTGCCATTCTTGTATTTTGTAATGTGGTATGTCTGTGTGTCTGTTAATGTGATGTGATGCTGGATATCTGTGTGTTTTTTATGTTCTGCAGAACAGGAACCTGCTGTAAAACACTAAAAATGCTGAGCCAGGCCCAATTTCTTTTAATCTTTTCCTGTTTAAAAATTTAAATAAATAAATAAAAGTCTCACCTGTAGTCCCAGAAGGATACACAGGTACCAAGGTGGGACATCTTCTATTGTATACAGCATGTCTAGCCCTGCCTGTTCTTTTTCATTTGTTTCATCTGTTGCTGTGGATCTTCCTGTTTGTAAATCTGTCTTGTCCAACTTGTGGCTCCACCCATCTTCCAGGTAATCATTAGTCTGTTTGAACAGAGACAGGAACAGCTAGTCATCCAGGTGTATCAGTGAAAACACAGACAAAAAAAAGAAACAAGAGAAGTTGATACAAGACAGCCAAATATAAAAAAATAACTGCTCAAACCCCCCAAACAGATAGTTACTCAAAGAAACACAAGTCGTGGGGGGGGTCCAGGGGGACGTGCTCACAAGAAGAGAACCTGACAAGTTGTTTAGTGACATAAAATATGGTTTGTTAGCCTGATGCATGCTCAATAATCCAGGTAGAAAAATCTAAAAAAGTTCAATCTGGTCCTCTGGACATTCAAAAAAAACACAAAACAAAGCAAATCAACAAAAAAATGTAGAAACGTTTCGTCTCTCATCCGAGAGACTTCCTCAGTCTGAGGTGCTGTATTCAGCTCAGTCTCTTAAATAGCACCTTCTCAGAGTGGATCAACCAGTTTGCTGCTGACAACCAAAACCAGCTGATCACATGCTCAAGAAGGACCATCAGCCTAACAATGGATCATTAGCACACTGATGGCTGTTTACTGTTCACAGAGGGCTGAGTGATACTAGCAATCACAGCATTGTAAGAGGGGGACAGTTGAACCCGGAGGCCTCCACCCCTGTTTAACGATGGACGATTTCTTTTCACAAAGATGGCCTCCTTTACTCCTCTCTCAAACCATCGTTCCTCTCTGTCCAGGATGTGAACATCTTCATCCCTAAAAGAGTGACCGCTGGCCTGGAGATGAGTGTAGACCGCAGAGTCCTGGCCTGATGATATTGATCTTCTGTACTGGGCCATCCTTTTGGCCAGTGGCTGTTTTGTTTCCCCGATGTAAG
>NC_056511.1:357385-383869 GCF_014905685.2 Nematolebias whitei | reverse complement strand
GGATGAAGATGTTCACATCCTGGACAGAGAGGAACGATGGTTTGAGAGAGGAGTAAAGGAGGCCATCTTTGTGAAAAGAAATCGTCCATCATTAAACAGGGGTGGAGCCTCCAGGTTCAACTGTCCCCCTCTTACAATGCTGTGATTGCTAGTATCACTCAGCCCTCTGTGAACAGTAAACAGCCATCAGTGTGCTAATGACCCATTGTTAGGCTGATGGTCCTTCTTGAGCATGTGATCAGCTGGTTTTGGTTGTCAGCAGCAAACTGGTTGATCCACCCTGAGAAGGTGATATTTAAGAGACTGAGCTGAAAACAGCACCTCAGACTGAGGAAGTCTCTTGGATGAGAGACGAAACGTTTCTAGATTTTTTTTGCTTTGTTTTGTTTTTGTTTTTTTGAATGTCCAGAGGACCAGATTGAACTTTTTTGGATCATTTAGATGATCTAAAAAAGTTAAATCTGGTCCAGAGGACCAGATTGAACTTTTTTAGATTTTTCTACCTGGAATATTGAGCATGCATCAGGATATCATTTAGATGAGTCGTGTTGAACACAAGTAAAAAAGTCCAGTGCTGATGTTTTTTATTTCTCTCTAAACACAAATAGTCCTGACCTGACGCTCTGTATTAAAGTGTATTAAAGATAAAATGTCTTTAAAACCCAGAGCTGAATTTACACAAAACTTGGTGAGAAACATGTTTTAAATGTGTGGAATTAAAGGAAATCTAGGTGAAATGTTGATTTTTTGTACATTAGTGGACACTTCTTTGCGTGCACGCGCACCTACACACATCATTGTGTCACCCCCCCACATTACGGATGCTTCTGACGCCCTTGTTAATAAGTAATACATTTATGTTTTTAAATTTAATGAAAGACAAACCTTTAAAATGTAAGGACAACATTTAATCTAATTGTTTTCAAGTCTGTAGCTTATTTTAAAAGCCGTTTCAAAGATTACAGCACAGAGTGATGTTTTGTAATTTTAACATGAACCTTGTGTAAGGAGGGTACCTTTTTATGGCCCGGTTTGTGTCTGTGTTTCCTTTGTGTTTTCTTTTTAGTTTAATGGGTTCCACCCTTGTCTCGTCACAGCTGTTTGTAATCACGTCTCTTCTTGTCCCTGTATATAAGCCGTCTGTTCAGTCTTGTTCCTTGTCGCGTCGTACTCGTTGGGTATCCAGTGTTCTCCTGCGTCTCCTGAGTCTTCCCTGAGCTTCCTGAGTCCTTTCTGAGATTCCCCCTGAGCCTTCTATTGCTGTAAGTTTTGCTGCCCCATCAGCTTGTTATTTTAGTGTTCTTTATTCGTCATTAAAATATTTATTTTTGTAATCTGCCGAGTTGAGTCCTGTCTGCACAACTGGGTTCGTCCCTGACCACAAATCCTGACATTACGACGCAACCACATATCAGAACCCAGCGGGCAGGGTTCTCTCGGCAACTTACCTTTTTTCTTTTTCTCCTCCGAGCCTCCTGAGATGAGTAAGCCCACAATCCGGTGCGGCGGGTTCTGGACCAGGCCCGTCCGCACACAAGGACGTTATGACCAGGAGGTGGAAATCCTGTCTTCACCACTCCTGGTCCTCGAGGAAAACAGGGCTCTGCACCGGGAAAGCCACCAGACCCCTGTTTCTGAGTCCGCCTCGCCCGGCTACTCGGGGTGGACGTCGGGGGAGGACGAAGAAATCGAGGATGAGTTCTGTTTTGTTCCTGTCCCCCGACTCTCCCGCCGTCGCCGGGGAGGTAGAAATCGGTCCCGGGGGCAGTCCGCGGCGACTGGCCCGGTCTCGTCGGCTGAGCAGAATTTTAGAGTTGGTTCTGGTGTTTCTGTGGGAGCCGGGTCCGCCGCCTCACCTCTCAGGTTTCTGGTGGGGGCGAGATCCGACGTCCCGCGGGAGCTCCGGTTCACTCCTGTTCGGTTCGGCGAGTCCGGTCCACTTGACGTCACAGGGGCGGATTCCGTGGCCTCACCTTCCAGGTTCCTGGTGGGGGCGGAGTCCGACCTCTCACCATCACACCGCGCCGCGGCTGTCCAACCCAGCCTGACCGTACCTCCTGTGCATACTCCCAGTGACTTTGTGGGGGCGTGTTCCACCGTCCCACCTCCCAGGTTTCCGGTGGGGGCGACACCTGACACCACACCCTCACATAGAGACATTTGTCCGTCAGTCACATATTCACCCCATGAACTTGCATTCATAAACTAGACTTTACTAGATTCATTTCTTAATGCTAAACATAACCCGGACTGTTCAGACGTCATATTTTCCCTGATGGAGAAGTTTTTAGTTTCATGGCCCGGTCTCATTCTGCTCCCAGAGTATAATCAGTTATTAATAGAAATTAGGACTCTCAGCACACCCAGGGTCACTAATACACATTCTGAACCCATAATTCATCCTACACCTTTTGTCACCACCATCTCTGTACTCTCCTCTGCTCCTCTGACTCCTGCACCCATCACCTTTGCCGCTGGTCCGCCTGCTGAGCGCCTCGCCGCTGGTGCACCTGCTCCTGTCACCTCAAAAGACTCAGCATCTGTTCCTGTTTCCTGCCGCCGCCGCCACCGCCGCCGCCGCCGCCGCCACCGCCGCAGAAGATCCGTTCCTGCTCCTGACACAGAAGATTCAGTTCCTGCTCCAGCCGCAGAGGACTCCGTTCCTGCCGCAGAAGACTCCGTTCCTGCTGCAGAACACTCCGTTCCTGCCGCAGAAGTTTCCATTCCTGCAGCAGAGCTCCAGGCCTCTCCGTCGTCTGCCGCAGAGCTCCAGGCCTCTCCGTCGTCTGCTGCAGCTCTCCAGGCTCCCACGCTGTCTGCTGCAGCTCTCCAGGCTCCCACACCGTCTGCTGCAGCTCTCCAGGCTCACACGCCGTCTGCTGCAGCTCTCCAGGCTCCCACGCCGCATGCTGCAGCTCCCCAGGACTCTATGATGCAAGCTGTAGCTCCCCAGGACTCTATGTTGTACACTGCAGTTCTCCAGAGTCCGAAGTCGCACGCTGCAGTCCCCAAGGCCTCTTCGTCGCCAGATGCGGTCCCCAAGGCCTCTTCGCCGCCAGATGCGGTCTCCAAGGTCTCCTCGTCGTCTACGCCACCTGATGCGGCCTCCTCGTCGTCTACGCCGCCTGATGCGGCCTCCTCATCGTCTACGCCGCCTGATGCGGCCTCCTCGTCGTCTACGCCGCCTGATGCGGCCTCCTCGTCGTCTACGCCGCCAGCTGCGGCCTCCAGGGTCTCTTCGCCGCCAGCTGCGGCCTCCAGGGTCTCTTCGCTGCCAGCTGCGGCCTCCAGGGTCTCTTCGCCGCCAGCTGCGGTCTCCAGGGTCTCTTCGCCGCCTGCCGCGGCCTCCAAGTCGTCATCGCCGCCTCCCGCGGCCTCTCTGTTCCTATGTATTGGACGGCCTCCCGGCCGCTCCCCTGACCTGATCCGGCACGATGGACAGCCTCCTGGCCGCCCCCCTGACCTGGTCCGGCACGATGGACAGCCTCCCGGCCGCCCGCCGGAACAATGACTCCTAGGGACGGTCTCTTGACCGTCCAGCTCCTTTGTGTTCCCCGCTTATTTCTTAGTTTTCCAGGGTTTTTGTTTCTTCCTCGGGTTTTCCTCGGGCCCTCCACCCTTGCAGTGCCGCCCTCCACCCACCCAAGTCCTTTGGGAGGGGGGTTTTGTCGGGAACGCCTGGGGGCGTCCTTGAGGGGGGGTACTGTAAGGAGGGTACCTTTTTATGGCCCGGTTTGTGTCTGTGTTTCCCTTGTGTTTTCTCTTTAGTTTAATGGGTGCCACCCTTGTCTCGTCACAGCTGTTTGTAATCACGTCTCTTCTTGTCCCTGTATATAAGCCGTCTGTTCAGTCTTGTTCCTTGTCGCGTCGTACTCGTTGGGTATCCAGTGTTCTCCTGCGTCTCCTGAGTCTTCCCTGAGCTTCCTGAGTCCTTTCTGAGTTTACCCCTGAGCCTTCTATTGCTGTAAGTTTTGCCGCCCCGTCAGCTTGTTATTTTAGTGTTCTTTATTCGTCATTAAAATATTTATTTTTGTAATCTGCCGAGTTGAGTCCTGTCTGCACAACTGGGTTCGTCCCTGACCACAAATCCTGACACCTTGTGCATATCTAAATAATAAAAGTGAAGATATTTTTAATACATCTTTATTGTAAAAAAATCTATACTAAAATGGAAAACACATGGGTTTAAAGTAGGGATGGGGCTGATTCGATCCAGTATCGGTATCGGCCTCCAATACGAGCATAATTTACGTATCGGATTTTTCCGATCCACCTGTCCATATTTCCGATCCATGATGTATGTTAGCTTCAAACTATGGAATGGATTTCTTAAACGGCGGCGTGTCTCATGAGCCCAGAGTAATAAGACCCGCCTCACATTCGGGAAATCCAGTTCATAGTTTGCAGCAGCTACAATGTGAGGGCTGAGTTAGCAGCACTGTGGCTAACAGCTAACAAACTTTTCATCTAAACATGTCGCTGTGTGGAAGTATTTTACACTAAACACCACAAGACAAGACAGCAACGTGCAATGTCTGCAGAGCCATAGCGCCACATTAAACCGTGGTAAAGTTAGTTTTACGATGGACATTCGAGCTCCGTGGCTTCAGCGGGGCGCTGCTCTTTGCTCAACCGGAAAGAGGCGACTCGACCCCGGCCAGCTGTGCTCAGACTGCCCGTCTCTGAGGAGGGACAGACTGAGCGCGGCTGACCCAAATCAGTCTACCTGCTACGGATTGAACAAGAAGACATCGCTGAAACCACGGAGCTCAAATGTTTACAGCGAAGTTGTTAAACTTCATCATAATTAATGACCAACCACTATCAGTTGTAGAAAACAAAGGATTTCACAGCTTGATACTTGTAGACAAGATATAGTTTACCCTGAAGGAGATATTTATCAGTACAACAGTAGACAATCATAAAAAACATGATTTAATGAATTTTATGAATTATATTAAAAACATAAACAGCTACATTATAAAGTGATATAAAATACTAAAAACAGGAACATGTCTGTTGGTTTATGCCATGAACTTAGATGTTTGAAGCCATTTTACATTTATTTAATTTAATTTATTTATTTAAAAGAAAAAAATTTAAAAAGTCATGAAAAAGAAAACATTGAATGAAAAGAGTGAAGAAAGAAGAAAAAAATTCTTATATCTGCCACTTGTTTAAAAAAATATAAAATAACTTTAAACAATCACTTAAATTAATCACTTTAATATCCACTTTAAAGATAGTGTAGCACTGAGGGTGTGGTTATCTTTTAAAAATGAATATGAACGTTATAATGGAGAATGTTAATTCTTTAGTCAATTTGCAATGAGTGAAAACCAACAACGCCACCTGGGATTATACTCCAGGAAATAAAAGAACACGTAAGTTTGTTCTACTGGAGGAAGGAGTCAAGATTCAAATAAACTTTACCAAATTTATTGGGGGGGTGTAATTTGCACAAGTGAAAAGTATTCAAAAAGTATTTTAAAATATGCAATACCAGAAAATTGTTGACTGCATTTAATTGTTTAAAACAGCTGTGCTGGAGTTAAAAAAAAAACACTTTAAAATATCAGGTGAGACTGAGGCTTACTAGTGGGGAGGGGGGCTGTAAAAACAAGGAGACCACATCCAGTGAAGGAAGAGGGATCACCTAAACTACAAAAGGGAAAAGGAGTGTTCCACACACAAAGCGAGACACCTCCACCACACGAAGTCTCAGTCCCTGAAAAATAAAAAGAAATGAACAAACAGCCTTAATGAAACAGCCGCGTCACAATATTTCATAACAGATTAAGTGGTGCACTCAGTTCATTAAAATCAAAGCCTCAGCCAGTAGGGCAAGGGCCCGAGTTAGTTTCATATTTTTTTCCTCTAGGCAAAACAGCAGCGAGCAGAATCCAGCTGAACAGCAGGAGAAGGCTCATCTGAAAACTAAAGGGAGCAGATCGTCACTATTAAACTCAACCATTGACAGCAGAATTTACAGAATCTCATATTGCCTACCTGCAAATGTGTGTGTTACAGCACAATCTTATAATAGAGTTGCTGTATAAATTGGATCATGCAGCTGTAACAGAACAGTCTAATAAGCATTTGTTCACAGTAATGGGTAAGCGGTAGCAGGCTAGGCTAACCCTTACCTTCAAGCCATTAATTGGGCACATAGACAGACGGACCGGTCTTATACCCAGGAGGCACAGCAGAGAAGAGGCTAGACTGAACGTTAAGAAAAACAAACCAGTTTGTATTAGCAGCTAAAGGCAAACTACTGCGGCAAAGAAAAACCAAACATTAGCCACGCTTACCGGAGAATGGTTATCAGCAGCGGAAGCAAGCAGACGTCGTGACGCACGCCGTGGACGCCAGACAGGAGTGACGTGCTTTTATACAGAAGCCGCAATTGACCATGTTAAAATGGCAGCACACCATTTATGCTGCTACAATAGGAATAAAAAGAAACATGTTTTGTGTTAGCAGAATTTAATTCTAACTTTAAAACTTATCCAAAACTAATAAAACTTACCTCAAGTTGCCTTTTTGGACATGCATGCATAGATTTGTACAAATTATACTTGAGAGGAGATTTTTACAGCCTCATGTAAAATCAATGATGATCATGATATCGGAACTGGATCGGTATCGGCCGATATTCAGACTTAGGTATCGGGATCGGATCGGAAGTTAAAAAAAGTGGATCGGTGCATCCCTAGTTTAAAGCAGCAGGAAGGCAGTAAGGTAGGATTATGAATCAGATTTAAAAAATACAGCTCATGAGGTACTCCATTAGAGCATGACATCTCTTCCACAACATCGTGTGACAAGTCTTCAGGGTGTTCTTCTTCTAATACGTTTAGTGGTGGCTAGTAAGTAGCTTAAGGGAGCACTACCGCCACCAGGTGGTAAGACCAGTTGGATTCTAGTCCCCGCCTACAGAGCCGGTCCAGAAATGTACATGGAAACACAACGAGACACGAGCCGATCTGAACCAACCTGAATTGAACTGATCTGCACCGTAACAGTGGAAAAGGGGCATAAGTGAACTGACTGAAATTGTTAAAAAGTTAAAGCCTTCTTCATGTCCTCTGGACACCATTCCTAGTCGTCTGTTTAAAGATGTCTTTGACTGTACTGGTCCATGTGTGGTCAAAATGGTAAATGCTTCTCTGATGACTGGATGTTTTCCTACTGATTAAAATAAAACAGGCTGTTGTTCATCCACTCATGAAAAAGAGCAACCTTGATTCAAATGTGCTGTCTAACTTCAGACGTATTTTTAAATTACCGTTTTTGTCTAAAGTCTTGGAAAAATGTCCAACTGCAGACTTACCTTGACCTAAATGACATTGGTGAGAAATTTTCAGTCTGGTTTTAAAATACGGCACAGCCCTGAAACTGCCCTGTTAAAAGTTTTAAAAGGCCTTCTTTTAACTGTTGATGCAGGAAAATCAGCAGTTCTCTTAATTTTAGATTTGTCCGCTGCCTTCGACACTGTGGACCACAGCATCGTTTTGAGCCGTCTGGAGTCACTTGTTGGGATTCATGGTACAGATTTAAACTGGTTTAGATCCTCCCTCTCTCAAATAGGAGTTTTTCTGTAAATCGAGGTCAGTATTCCTCCTCTGTGTCTCCTCTGAAATATGGGGTGCCTCAGGGGTCGATATTAGCACCTGTTCTTTTTGCCTTGAACTTGCTGCCTCTGGATTTTATCTTTAAAAAGCACAAAATCTCTTTTCATTGCTTTGCAGATGATATTCAAATCTATCTACCTGTAACTACAAATGACAGCCAGTCTGCTGTGCATGTGTTACAGGATTGTCTTAGGGACGTACAGGCATGTTTGAGAACAAATTTTCTGACGCTGAATAGGACAAAAACAGAGATTCTGGTGTTCAGTCAATGCACCCCCCTGCTTGGGCAGGACAGTGTGGTTGGTCCTTTGTCCTCCTTCCGTCGTCCATTTATAAAAAACACCTGGGTGTGATGGTTGATCCTCTGTTTAAATTTGATAAGCATGTTAGTGCTGTTATCAAAGCCAGTTTCTTCCAGCTGAGGACCCTTGCAAAGATAAAACCTCATGTTCCTCAGCCTGATCTAGAGAGGGCCATCCACACATTTATTACATCGCATTTGGATTATTGTAATTCTTTGTATTTCGGGTTGGACCAGAGCTCCCTGCAGCGATTGCAGAGCGTCCAAAACGCTGCAGCCCATCTGTTGACGAACACAAGGAGGCGTGAATCTATTACCCCCGTTTTACACTCCCTTCACCGGCTCCCTGTTGCTTTTCAGGTGAAATTTGTAGTTTTATTGATAGATTTTAATTGTTTAAACTCTATGGGCCCGTCTTACCTAAGCGAGCTGCTGCAGCTCTACACTCCATCCAGAGCCCTGAGGTCGGCCGACCAGCTCTTGTTGGCTGTCCCTAAAGTGAGGCTGAAGACTAGAGGAGACAGACCCTTCTCTGTGGCAGAACCCAGACTGGAACAGTCTTCCTCTGTCTGTGAAGCTCTCTCAGTCAGTTTAAGTCCAGACTGAAAACCCATCTGTTCTCCCTGGCCTTCACTCAAATTAGTATCTGATTGACCCAGGTTTTGAGTAATTGCAGCAAATATGCAATAGTTAGTCTTGGTTTTTTATTAGTACTGTTGTTTTATTGGTATTTTATTGCAACTTTTATCACACTTTGATCTTTTAAACAATTTTATTTCGTTTATCATATTTGATCATATTTGATCATATTTTATCTATGAAGTTGTATTCTTGTGAAGCACTTTGGTTAACTATGGTTGTTTTTAAAAGTGCCATATAAGTAAACTTTGAACTGTACCACAGAGCAGACAGCATCCCCACTAACTCGGGAGCCAGGCAGAAGGAGAAATCCCACACAAGACAGGCTCTAGAGCAATGTGGATATCCTAACTGGGCCTTCCTGAAAGCAGAGAAGAAACCCAAACAGGACTCCAGTCAGCCATCAGGTGAAAAGGAGGAACCCAGACCCAGACCAGTGGTCATTCCATATGTTGAGGGAGTATCAGAGAAACTGAGACGTTTATTTTCTAAACACAACGTCCCAGTGGCTTTTAAACCCCAAAATACATTAAAGACTGGTTCATCCCAAAGATCCAGTCCCCCGGCACAAACAGAGTAATGTTGTGTATGTTGTTCAGTGTCAGGAGGGTGATCAGTCTTACATCGGGGAAACTAAACAGCCACTGGCCAAAAGGATGGACCAGCACAGAAGATCAACATCTTCAGGCCAGGACTCTGAGGTCTACACTCATCTCCAGGTCAGAGGTCACTCTTTCAGGGATGAAGATGTGCACATCCTTGACAGAGAGGAACGATGGTTTGAGAGAGGAGTAAAGGAGGCCATCTTTGTGAAAAGAAACCGTCCATCATTAAACAAGGGGTGGAGCCTCCGTGTTCAACTGTCCCCGTCTTAAAGCTCAAGTATACTCCTGCATCCTGTCAGCTGCGCAGAAACTGTGCACACTGTACGCAGAGGGTTGAGACTTCATATTCGAGCGTCCATCCTGAGAGGCTGCAGAGCAGCTCCGCAGACAAGAGGCGTTTATCTTCAGAACAAATTGAGGTTGCCGATTGGCCATTTGCTGACATGCCTACTGGATTGATTGACAGGTTGAACAAATAAATAAATCCAAAACGAGAGCTGGCAGCCCCAGCCGCAGTGGTGTTCTGTGTTTATATGTTGTTAATAAAAAGTTCTAAAACATTTTTTAAAACAGGGAGCGCTGGCCCTGCAGCCCACACATCAGAGATGCCCACCAGGAAATCTCCAGACCCTCCTGCAGCCACACCGGACCTGATTTTAATTCGCTCATAACAAATTCCTTCATTTCTCACCATTTCAGTCACGGCATCAACGGATGAGGAAGAGATCACTGCCTCTTGGCAAAAATACAAAAGAAAAGACCAGATAAGGGATGAAGAAGGGGAAATTTAATACATTGGTGTCACATACAAAACAGTCCGTTGCCGGGCAGTTTTTTGTGCGACACCGCGTACGTGTATTTGTAAAAATTGAGATTTGCGCGGACATGCCCTGCAGAGGTACGTGCGTACGTCCGCGGACGGACGGACGGACGCGGGAGTATACTGGGGGCTTTACAATGCTGTGATTGCTAGTATCACTCAGCCTCCTGTGAATAGTAAACAGCCATCAGTGTGCTAATGATCCATTGTTAGGCTGATGGTCCTTCTTGACCATGTGAGCAGCTGGTTTTGGTTGTCAGCAGCAAAACTGGTTGAGCCACTCTGAGAAGGTGCTATTTAAGAGACTGAGCTGAATACAGCACCTCAGACTGAGGAAGTCTTTTGGATGGATTATGAAACGTTTCTACTTTGTTTTGTTTTGTTTTTTGAATGTCCAGAGGAGCAGACTTAACTTTTTTAGATTTTTCTACCTGGATTATTGAGCATGCATCAGGATATCTCAGACTGGATTGTTCAGACTAACGTAAATCAGTTCCACTCTTGGAAATCTAGACCTAAAAACCAAAAACCAAACATCCCAAAGACCTCAGTAACTACAGGCCGGTGACTCTGACCTCACATTTGATCAAGACCCTCGAGAGGCTGGTCCTCAACAATTTGCGCCACCTGGTGAGGTCTTCATTAGATCCATTGCAGTTTGCCTACCGGCCTGGCATCAGGGTGGATGACGCCATCATCTACCTCAGGCACCAAGCTCTGACCCACCTGGAGAAACCTGGAAGCACCGTGAGGATCATGTTCTTTGATTTCTCCAGTGCTTTCAACACCATCCAGCCAGGACTTCTGCGAGACAAGCTGGAGTTATCAGGAGTGGATCACCACATGCCCCAGTGGATACTGGATTACCTCACTGGACTCCCACAGTATGTGAGGACACAGGGGTGTGTCTCTGACAGGCTGGTCTGCAGGACAGGGGTCCCACAGGGAACTGTGCTGGCACCGTTCCTCTTCACTCTCTACACTGCAGACTTCACCATCAACTCCCTCACTGCCATCTGCAACAGTTCTCTGACTCTGCCACAGTCGGCCTCATCACAGGTGATGAGGAAGACTCACATCAATGTGAAGAAGACAAAGGAGATGATTGTGGACTTCAGAAGGAACAAAAACACCTACACCCCCCTGAACATAAGAGGATCTGCGGTGGAAGTGGTCTCCAGCTACAAGTACTTGGGTGTACACATGAACAACAACCTCAGCTGGAGCAACAACACCACCAGCCTGATGAAGAAAGATCATCAGAGACTCTACTTCCTCAGACGGCTGAGAAGAGCTGGTCTGGAAGCTCAGTCCTCACCTCCTTCTACAGGTGTGCAGTGGAGAGCATCCTGTGCTCGAGCATCAATGTGTGGCATGGAGGCTGCACAGCTGCAGAAAGAAAAGCTTTGCAGAGAGTGGTGAAGGCTGCACAGAAATCTGTCGGAATCAGTCTCCTCACCATCACAGACATCTACACCTCCAGATGCAGGAAGAGGGCCACCTGCATCATGAAGGACCCCACTCACCCAGCACACACACTTTTTGCCCCACTCCCCTCAGGAAGGAGGTTAAGGAGCATTAAGTGTAGAACCAATAGACTGAGGAACAGCTTCTACCCTGAGGCTGTTAGACTCAAGAATCTCTAACTAGAATAATCACTGTGAAAAACCATATCATGTTGCTGCTGATCTGTTTCATGTTGCTGCTGATCTGTTTCAATGTTGATGTGTTCATGCGTGCACATCTGCTCACACAGACTCATGTTCATGTTTGTGCTGATGTTCAATGTTTTATGTTATGAGTGCTTAGTGTATATTTAGTTGATGTTTTTCTTAGTTCATATCTTAGATGTTATTACTGTTTTTCTTATACATTTTATTGTTGGATGTAACTGGGACCCCGTGTACATAATTTCGTTCCACCACATGTACCATATGAGGTGCGAATGACAATAAAGAAACTCTGACTCTGACTCTGACTCTGACTCAGAGTACAGACAGCGGACTCAAGACTTTGTGGACTGGTGCCAGCAGAACCACCTCCTGATCAACGCTGCTAAAATGAAGGAGCTGGTGGTGGATTTCTGCAGGCACAGGTCCACCTCACTGACCCCGGTGAACATCCAGGGAGTGGAAATCGAGATTGTGGACTCTTACAAGTACCTGGGTGTTCACCTGAACAATAAACTGGACTGGTCTCACAACACTGATGCACTTTACAGGAAGGGTCAAAGCAGACTCTACCTGCTGAGGAGACTGAGGTGTTTTGGAGTGCAGGGGGTGCTCCTGAAGACCTTCTTTGACTCGGTAGTGGCATCAGCCATCTTCTATGGTGTTGTGTGTTGGAGCAGCAGCTTATCATCAGCTGAGAAGCAGCAGCTAGATAAGATCATCAAGAAGACCAGCTCTGTGCTTGGACGCCCCATCGACCCAGTGCAGGTGGTGGGAGACAGAAGGACTCCAGCTAAAATAACATCATTGCTGGACAACGTGGGCAGCACGGTGGCGCAACTGGTAGAGCTGCTGCCTCTCAGCGAGCAGGTCCCTGGTTCAAACCCCGGTCCAGGGGCCTTTCTGGGTGGAGTTTGCATGTTCTCTCCGTGCATGCATGGGTTTTCTCCAGGTGCTCCAGTTTCCTCCCACAGACTAAAAACATGCATGTTAGTCTGATTGGTAACTCTAAATTGTCCCTAGGTGTGAGTGAGTGAGTGAATGGTTGTTTGTCTCGTTTGTCTCTATGTGTCCCTGTGATGGACTGGAGACCCGTCCAGGGTGTACCCCGCCCGCCTTTCGCACAGTGATTGCTGGACATGGGCACCAGTGACCCCCGTGACCCAAAATGGAATAAGCGGGTAAAGATAATGGATGGATGGATGGGCTGGACAACGTCTCCCACCCCATGCATGAAGCTGCTGCTGAACTGGAGAGCTCGTTCAGTGACAGGTTCCTGCTCCTAAATGCACAAAGGAGCATCACCGCAGGTCCTTCCTCCCAGCAGGTCCTTCCTCCAGCAGCTGTTAGACTCTACAACCATCACTGCTCCCAACAAACTCTACAAGGATTAAATACATGCTGACCTCTGCTGAAACACACACTCTGCCTGTAATACTGTGCTGTCAATAGTCTGCCATTCTCAATGCTCCTATACATATTGAACATTATTATTGATATTGTTTATTTCTTGTATATTGTATTGTTCATTAACATTTAGGAACTTTGGTGTGAAATCTTTTTATCTTTTTATCTGTTGCTGCTGTTACATATGAATTTCCCATCTGTGGGACAATAAAGGCTGCTTCTATTCTATTCTATTCTATTCTATTCTATTCTATTCTATTCTATTCTATTCTATTCTATTCTAAAACACGTCTGAAACACCAAGAATGAAGTACGTTCAATGCTGGAACTGCTGCTGCTACCACGTTAAACATTATATGATAAAATTTAAGAGACATAAATATTGATTGCTGTTTTTGTGGTGACCTTCCAGAAACTATAATAACAATAGACAGTTATAAAAACACATACAGTTTTTTTTGTTTTTGTTTTTTTTACAAATAAGATGGGAAAAAGAGTAACAAAAACAGCTAGAATATAAGGTGAATGTAGAAAACTAAAAACAGGAACATGTCTGCATTGGTCCTTGTCAGGAGTCCAACAGATTTTTAAAGCCACTTAGAGAGGTCAAAGGTCGAGAGCTTCAGGTCTTTTTGTGAGATTGTTTAAAAATCACACCCCTGGTTCTTTGTTCATGTGTTGTGTTCTTCTGTATACTCCATTCATTTGTTTGTTGTATACTTGTCTTTTGCTTTAATTAAGATTAAAAACAGGAAAAAGAAAGAACTGCTTCTGCTGTTTGGAACTATTTGCGGCAGCAGGACATACGTCACTTCCGCATTCCATTCTTCGTCTATGGGAGTGTCGCAAGTCGCGCGCTCTACGGCTCTGGGTCTGCGCGCGGACTTTAATTCGAGAAGCATTTCGCGCGTAAATCATCCTGTTACCCGCTCGCGCACGAACAACAACAGGTAGATATGGCGACCCCACCGAAGAGGCCCCGCGGAGCTTCGGACATGATTCCCCGCCGACACAAGAAGATCTCCATCGAAGGAAACATCGGTAAGTTCTGCCGGAGCTCTGCTCGGTTCGGAGCCGGGCATCAGGCCCTCTAGGCGGGTTAGTCTCATTCAACAGAACAGTAAAGTGCAGCTGGTCAGCATGGAGCTACTTTTAAAAGGACCAAGTCCAAGTGATCTACCTATTTATAAACATATGAACTATGCTTTGTATGTTTTTAGTATTTTACCATGTTGATTTATTGTTTTATAACACTACTTTTATTTTAATTGCATTTTACTGTAGTTTATTGTCGGTAGTTTGAATGTTGTCTGTTCAGAACAGGTCTCTCTTGTAAATGAGTCCTCGTGACTCAGAGACTAACCTGGATAAGAAAAGCTTGAATGAATACCATTCCTCTTTATTTATAGAGCACTTAAAACAGCAACAAGGCCAACCAAAGAGCTGTACAGACAGAACAACAGGTAACACACACAGCAAAATACAAAATGAGGTCAATCAGAATATAGACATAAAAACGATGCAGATAATGACGACTAACCAGTGTGGAGCATACAGGATCAAACACAGATCATCTGGTGTTGAAAGATACTGAATAGTAGTGAGTTTTTAAACGGGACTTGAAAACAGAGAGGGAGGGGGCCTGTCTGACAAGCAGAGGTAACTCGTTCCAAAGTCTTGGTCCTGCTACAGAGAAGGCCCTGTCACCTCTGCGCTTAAGACGAGTTCCTGGAACTGTGAGGAGCAACTGGTCCGCTGACCTCAGGGAATGTGGTGGGACATACGGTTGAATGAACAAGTCCCAGCTCGCTGTGGACGCAGCATAAATGACGAAACCCAAAAGTGGGTTTAGAAAAAAAGTGACAGTTTATTTTTACTGTCCACGTACAAAATAATAAATAAAACCCATCAATAACTTCTGTTCTTCACACAAAGGAACAGAAAACAACAAAAATAACTTCATGTTTGAAAAAGAACCTGAGAATTAGAACTAAAGTGAGAACTCAGCGCTGACAGCAGCTGATTTGACTCTAACTAGCTATGTTTACATGCGCAGAATCCTTTGACGGATTGAAATGTGTTCTGTTTGAATAATTCAGATGTGTTGTTTACATGGGCACAATCTGTTCATGACGAGCGTTTACCTGCAGCGGGCTTTGTTCTGAACAGCAGTACTGACGTGCACAGAGTGGTAAACTCTCCTTAAAAAAACCACCGAAGAAGAGGTTCTACTTCCGGGTGAACGTAAACAAACCTGAGCACCCAAAATGGACCCGTGACAGGTTTTAATGATGGTGGAGACGTTGCTGCACGCCCTGACTGAGCTACAGGTGATACAGATCATTTTGAGCTCTTTCAAAGTTTCTAGTAGAAATGTTGTGTCGCTCACCGACCAGTTTTACTTCCACGACATGCTAATATTATTAGCGTTAGCCAGGCGGAAATGGCAAAGTCGCACATGCGCAGTCAGATCAGTTTTTCACCATCAGATAAAAACGAACAGATCAAGTGTTCACATGCGCACCGATCGGGTTTCGGATCGGCGTAAACCACCCATTTCGTTCTGATCACAAATTATATCGGATCGCGACGAATACACAAAAAATAACCGAACAGAGTGTTTACATGACACACTTTTATTCTGACCGGCCATTTGATCCGCTTACTTATGTCCATGTAAACATACCCAACAAGTAACTCTTTTACCATCTCTCCGTCTTGAAAAGACTTCTTGTGCTTAACAATTATTAAAGTGACTGACCTGGACTGATGCTTCGCTGCTGATCAGCTGTAAGAAAAATGACTGCTGTCCACATAACTGGGATTTTAGTTCCTTCGGTTTTCTTTCTCAGCTTGTTTTTCTGAAGGAAGTCAGTGCCGTAGTTTTGATGAATATAGTCTGAAAATGCTGCTCCGGTGAAACGCACTTTGAATATGACATAAAAAAAAAAGTCCTCCCCCCATTTCGTATGGAAATGGTAGATTTTTTGCTTCTTACTTGGTGCAGCTCCCCAACTCATTTTACACACTTTCTTGAGTTTAGATATAAACTGGGGGCTGTTACGAGTCAAATCCTTTGTTTTTAGCTCGGTTGAATGCGCATGCGTGGTGACCTCTGTGTCAGAAAAGGTCGGTCTCTGATTGGCTAACCTGTGTGTCAGTCAAGTAGGGCTGAAACGATTCCTCAAATAATTTAAATACCTCGATTACAAAAAATCCTGGAGGCAAATTTATCTGCCTTGAAGTTTCGTTGAACTATTCAGAGCACTGTGGTCTAACCGCAAGGTTTTTGTGTTCCAAAGTTTGGGGCCCATGACTGAAAAAGCCCGATCTCCTCTGAGCTTCAGTCTTGTTTTTGGAACAGCCAAAAGCAGCTGATCAAATGATCTCAGGGCCCGAGAGGGAACGTAAGGTTCCAGAAGCTCAGAGAGGTGAAGGGGTGCGAGGCCATTTAGGCTTTTGAAGGTCAACAGAAGAATTTTAAAGACTAATCTAGTATGCACAGGGAGCCAGTGAAGGGAGGACAGAACTGGAGTAATATGTTCAGACCTACGAGTTCTGGTTAAAAGCCGAGCAGCAGCATTCTGGACGAGCTGAAGACGTGAGATGGAGGCCTGGCTTATCCCAGCATACAGTGCGTTGCAATAGTCCATTCGGGTCGTGACAAAGGCGTGGACTAGTTTCTCAAGGTCGGGTCTGGACAACGCTGGCCTGAGCTTAGCTACCTGTCTGAGTTGGAAGAAGCTTTTCTGCAGAACAGAGTTGATTTGTTTGTCAAAATTGAAGTCAGAGTCTAAAACCATCCCAAGATTTTTACCAGACTGCTTAAGACACATATGTCAGAGTCAAGGCCCGCGGGCCACATCCGGCCCGCGAGAAGGTTTTTTACGGCCCCTAGGATGATCTGGATTTATTATTAGAACCGGCCCGCAGACCGCAGCAAGCCGGCAGCCCGCAGATCTTTTACACGCACCAATACTACATTTCCAACAATGCAACGGTGACGCACCGAGCAGTAGGCTGCTTCATTTCAGTGTTTATTAGCACAGCAGTCGTCAGCATAACTGTAAAATTAACTTTCAGATACCCATCAAAAATGGCAAAAAGGAAGGTGGACACTGAGAACCGGGGGTTTCAAACAAGGTGGGAGTTGGAGTATATGTTCACGGAGATAGCTGGAAAACCTGTGTCTTCTGTGTGGAGAAAGTGTGGCGGTACTGAAAGAGTATAATCTGAGACGACATTATGAAACGAAACACGCGGACAAAAACAAGAATATGGACATGGAACAAAGGCTACAGAAGGCCGAGGAATTAAAACGAGGCCTCAAATCTCGACAGGCTCTGTTCAAAAAAGCCAAATCACAAGGCCAGGCTGCTGTCAAGGCCAGTTTTATTTTGGCAGAAGAGATCGCTAAATCAACCCGGCCATTTACGGAGGGGGATTTCATCAAAAACTGTATGATTAAAGTTTGTGACGAAGTTTGCCCAGAAAAAAGGCAACTCTTTTTAAATGTGAGTCTGAGCAGAAACACCATTGCCGAGCGAGTAGACCAGTTGTCCATCGATCTAAAAGAGCAGCTTGTGAAAAAGGGAAAAGATTTCATCGCATATTTCTTGGCTGTGGATGAGAGCACCGACATTTCTGACATTGCCCAGTTGTCAATTTTCATCCGCGGAGTGGACTCCAGCCTAAGCGTGACAGAGGAGTTTTTGGCTTTACGTCCTATGCATGGCACAACTACGGGGCATGATTTGTATGAAGAGGTGTCAAGATGTGTAAATGAGATGGAGCTGCCTTGGGAAAAACTCGTGGGTTTGACAACCGACGGAGCACCTGCGATGTGTGGGCACAGGAGCGGACTGGTGGCGAAGATACGGGAAAAGATGCAAGAGGAAAACGCGACAGGTGAGCTGGCAGCTTATCATTGTATCATACACCAGGAAGCGTTGTGCGGTAAAGCCTTGAAAATGGAACATGTAATGAGCATCATCACACGCGCAGTTAACTTTATCAGAGCCAAAGGTTTAAATCACCGCCAGTCCAAGGCATTTCTGACGGAGTTAGAAACGGAGCATGGTGATTTGCCTTATCACACAGAGGTGCGATGGCTAAGCCAGGGAAAGGTGCTTCAAAGATGTTTCGAGCTTCGTGAGGAGATTTGTCTGTTCTTGGACAGCAAAGGGAAAGACACAACACAACTCCGAGACGAGATGTTTCTGTGTGAAAGGGCTTTTCTGTGTGACATTACGAGTCATCTGAATGCAATGAACTTGCAGCTGCAGGGTCGGGATCGTGTCATCTCTGATATGTACAGTACAGTGAAGGCATTTAAAACCAAACTGACTCTGTGGGAGACGCAGATGCGGTAAGAAAATTTGAGCCACTTTCCCAGCTGCCAGACCATGAAAGAGAAGCTCTCTACCAGTGCGTTCCCGAGCGCACAGTTTGCTGATAAAATAGGTATGCTTTCCGCTGACTTTCGACGCCGATTTGCTGACTTTGAAGCACAAAAAAACAGGTTTGAACTGCTCTGTAATCCATTTGCTGTTGACGTGGAAAGCTCACCACCAAACCTCCAAATGGAGTTGATTGACCTCCAATGCAATGATGCACTGAGGGCAAAATATGCGGCAGTGGGTGCTGCGGAGTTTGCCCGTTTCCTCCCCGACACAATGCCCCAGCTGCGCATCCAGGCTGCTCAAACGTTGTCTATGTTTGGCAGCACATACCTGTGTGAACAACTGTTTTCTTTGATGAACCTGAACAAAACATCACACAGAAGTCGACTTACTACTGAACACCTTCATTCAATTCTGAGGATTTCCTCAGCTCAGAGCCTTACCCCGAACATTGATGAACTTGTGGAAAAGATGGGACACCACTAAGTATCACCCTCAACCTCAAACAAGTGAACATTACTGTGCAAGCACATATTTAGAGTTTTTACTCAGTTCAAGTTTAAAAGTTAAAGTTTAATATTTGTTTTCACTGCATGTTACTTCTCCTTGAGGAAAGTGTTGTTTTTGATTAATAGATTTTTGCACTTTATTTTATTGTATTTCAATCCAATTATATTTTAAAAATATTTCAGTTGAGTGGATGATAGAAAATTGCTATTATTTTTTTCTTTGAAGTAAATTTAGCCCACTTTTGCTAAAATAGAAAATATAGGCTACTGATGGTGCCTTGAATAATACAGGTTTCTTTCATTTAATGTTCATGTTATGGGGATTTTTATATAAAGGAAATTTGTCTTTTGTGTCTGTTGAAAATTAAAGATTACTGACAGAGCCATAAGAAAATATTGCTTTATTTATCTGATCATATTGGAATATATTTGTTAGGTTTTCAGTAGGTTCAATTAGGTTCACTAGACTATATGCGTCATTTAAAAAAATTTCAATGAACATTCAATCAGTCTGGCCCTCGGCTTGTAGCTAAATTTTTTATTTGGCCCTCCGTCCATTTGACTTTGACACCCTTGGCTTCAGATATGGCTGAAGAGAGTCCAGGTTGACAGGATCAGTGGTGGCAGTTGAGCTAGGGCTAAAAACAATGACTTCAGTCTTGTCATTGTTAAAACTTGAGAAATTTGAAGCCATCCAGGCCTTAATGTCGTCCAGACATTTTAACAGAGGGTGAATGGTGCAAACACTTGCTGGTTTCACAGGCAGGTAGATCTGGCAGTCATCAGCATAGCAATGGAATGAAAGACCTTGTTTCCTCAGGATGGACCCCAGTGGGAGCAAATAAAGTGAGAACAGAAGGGGTCCAAGAATTTAACCCTGTGGGACCCCACATGAAAGAGGTAATGAGGCGGATACATTATTACCAACCTTGACACAGAAACTCCTGCCACTCAGGTATGAGCGGAACCATTCTAATGCAGCACCTGTGATCCCAACCCACTGTTCCAGCCGTGATATGAGGATACTGTGGTCAACAGGATCAGAAGCAGCAGTAAGGTCCAGGAGCACAAGTACCACAAATTGACCAGAATCGTTTGAGATCATAATGTCGTTACAAACCCTCACTAATGCTGTTTCAGTGCTGTGGAGTGGCTTAAAACCAGATTGAACAATCTCGAAGATTCTGTTCTCATTCAAAAACTTGTTTAATTGAATGAAAACTATTTTCTCCAGGATTTTGAACAGGAAGGGAAGTTTTGAGATTGGTCTGAAATTTGAGCAAGTCGAAGGGTCAAGTCCAGGTTTCTTAATTAACGGATGAACTACTGCATGTTTGAAAACATCGGGAACCACACTTGTCACAATACTACTATTTATAATAGTAAGAACAGAGGGTCCAATCGTGGGTAGAACTTGTTTGAAAAACGACGCAGGAATGGGGTCAGCAGGGGAACCGGAGGGTTTCATCTGACCAACGACTTTGTTCAGAAATGGGTTCAAACTGTTTGAAGACAGCTGAGCAAGGGACAAAGACAGAAGGATCAGTTGTGGCATCAAACTCGTCCACAGCTGTATCATGTTCTGTCTTTGTAAAATACATTAATCTAAAAGTGTGAACATCTGTCATGTTATAGATGTAAAGTGAGACATGTTGTTGCTAACGTTAAATCTACTGACTGATCATAGAGGCTTCCTGGCAGAGTCTGTACGTCGTGTGAGGAACAAACTGTGCAGGACTTGATGCAAGTTGTTAACGATCAAAGCAGCAACAGACTGACGCATTTATTTATTGATGAACTTCCATCCTGACTTAAATGACATATTTAGGGTGAATATTTCAAGTGTAAATGTTTTTACATGAGTTAGTAGGATTTTTTTCTTCTACTGCTGTTTATGACTTGAAAACTGTGATTAATCTGCATTTATTACTAATGTCATATTTGATTATAGCTCAACAATCAAGACTAAATAATAAAACAGTCTGCAGAACTCTAACTTTACATTATCTATCTTACTCAGTTTATAACATAAAGATTACATTCAGTTTTACAATCCATAAAAATTATTTACATCATTTAGATTTTTATGTGATGGTTAAAAATAATTAAATTTAAGCAATAAAATATTTTTAAAAGAGGAATTAAATGGATTGTTTACTTAATGTTCTTTTTTTCCTGTATTTGTATTACTCATAAAATAATAGTTAATAGTAGTAATAGTAATGGTAGTTACTGCAGAACCTGACAAATAATGTTTCCGATTACTCAATTAATCACCAGAATAATCTATAGATTACTTGATGACTAAAATATTAGTTTACAACAGTCCTACAATCAAGTAGCGGTGTAACGTATGCACGGGTGTATTGAGCCGTTTCGGTAAAGCATGTTCGTCCACATACGTACCGTTTCAGTTATTTTTTCACTCAACTTTTATTAACGAGAGATTATGCGCCATGGAACTAAAGTTCCTAAGCATGTTTCAGCATGGCGCTATTAATTGTTACACAGTCTTGCAGTACGCATAGCATTAGCAGACTAGCATCTTGTTGCAATCTTCTGTTTGGGAACATGAACCTCCTCCACCATAACCCTCAGCACTGGCTCTCCTCAGGGATGTGTGTTGAGCCCCCTCCTGTTTACTCTGCTCACGTATGATTGTGCAGCTACCCATCCAGGCTGTCATATTGTAAAGTTTGCAGATGATACAGCGGTGGTGGGATGCATCACAAACAATGATGAGTCCAGCTACAGGCAAGAGGTGGAACACCTGGAGAGCTGGTGCAGAGAGAATAACCTTCACATCAATGTGAAGAAGACAAAGGAGATGATTGTGGACTTCAGAAGAAACAAAAACACCTACACCCCCCTGAACATAAGAGGATCTGCGGTGGAAGTGTTCTCCAGCTACAAGTACTTGGGTGTACACATGAACAACAACCTCAGCTGGAGCAACAACACCACCAGCCTGATGAAGAAAGCTCATCAGAGACTCTACTTCCTCAGACGGCTGAGGCGAGCTGGTCTGGAAGCTCAGTCCTCACCTCCTTCTACAGGTGTGCAGTGGAGAGCATCCTGTGCTCCAGCATCAACGTGTGGCATGGAGGCTGCACAGCTGCAGAAAGAAAAGCTTTGCAGAGAGTGGTGAAGGCTGCACAGAAGATGTTGGAGTCAGTCTCCCCACCATCACAGACATCTACACCTCCAGATGCAGGAAGAGGGCCACCTGCATCATGGAGGACCACACTCACCCAGCACACAAACTTTTTGTCCCACTCCCCTCAGGAAGGAGGTTGAGGAGCATTAAGTGTGGAACCACTAGACTGAGGAACAGCTTCTACCCTGAGGCTGTTAGACTCATGAATCTATAACTAGAATAATCACTGTGAATAATTACATCATGTTGCTGCTGATCTGTTTCATGTTGCTGCTGATCTGTTTCATGTTGCTGCTGATCTGTTTCAATGTTGATGTGTTCATGCGTGCACATCTGCTCACAGACTCATGTTCATGTTTGTGCTGATGTTCAATGTTTTATGTTATGAGTGCTTAGTGTATATTTAGTTGATGTTTTTCTCAGTTCATATCTTAGATGTTATTACTGTTTTTCTTATACATTTTATTGTTGGATGTAACTGGGACCCTGTGTACATAATTTCGCTCCACCACATGTACCACATGAGGTGCGAATGACAATAAAGAAACTCTGACTCTGACTGATTATTGCTAGGGCTGGGTGATATGAATCAAAATTAATATCTCAATATTTTAAGAGAAATGGCAATATACGATATGTACCTGGATATTTTTTCTTTCCATAAAGTAATAACAAAAATATATTTCTGAGTGAAAGTTTTGTCCCAGTTGTCACACAGGCACATTTATTAACAGCTATAACTGTACAAAATAAATGACTAAAAAATGAACTGTTTCCGTATATTCCAGTTTGTTTGTAGACCTTTTTGTACATATATTAATAATAATCCTCTCCAGCTGCACCGCCTTCACTGTTAGTAAGTGTGTGACCTGCAGCAGCAGCGAGGGGGAAGGAGGCTACGTGAAGTTGCTGCACAGACGGGCAGAAACACAAGTACTGTCCACAGACTTTCAAGTCTTACAGTGAGCAGTGTTTCCCCTACCATTATACAAGCGGGGCGCCCCGCCCCGTCAACAGAACCGAGCACCACGTCTACCGAACCCCACCCCCCACCACCTGTCGGCACTGACGTAACGCTAAACTAGCGGCTTGCAATGCAGGTGCACTAGCTAAAAAGCTAAAGGCAGCCTCTTCCTTCACGCTGAACGCACCCCCGTCACTCGAAAACTGTCGGTACAAACAGCGCACGGCTCAGATGTGCATCTGTCTCTCCCCTTGCCCCCCCCCCCCCCCCCCCAGACAGCGCATGGCTGAGATGCGTCTGTCTTTCTCCTCTCACGCACCCTGTTCTAAAACTGTAAAACTGTCAGTGCAAACAGCGCGCGGCTGTCTCTGTGTCCCCCACCCCCTCTAAAACAGTGGTTTAAACGGCGCGCTGCGCAGCGTAGGACGAGTCTCCGTCTCCCCCCCGGACAAAAATCACGGACGAGAGGAGCGCCCCGCCATGGCAAGTTCTCTAGGGGAAACACTGGTTGTTTTGTCTTTTGAATGTCCAGAGGACTAGATGGAACTTTTTTAGATGTTTCTACCTGGATTATTGAGCAGCATCAGGACGTAGTGTTACCTCACAGACAACAAATGTTCCTCCCTCAAAGAAACGGGTCCACATGACGTGATTTAATGGAGTTTTGTTTTGAAATCAGCCTTAAATATAAGGATATCCAGTGTGTGTGGCAGTGGTAAAACAAGTTTTACATTGGATACTTCATGTTCATGCTCCGTGGATTCAGCGGTGTCCTCCTTGTTTGAACCGAGTCTGATTTCAGTCAGCTGATCTGTCTGTCCCTCCTTCGAGGAGCGATGTTCACTTAGGGACCGTCAACAAATTACCGGGCTAATGAGCTTGGTCTGAACACTGTTATACTATTTTAGATATATTTCCAAAGTATTTGTCAAAGCAGCACCATATATCATAAGTTATCTCATTATATTTCTGCATGGTAATAAATCATGAATTTTCTCACCATTTAAAATCCAAAACAACAAGGTGGCACTTGTGTTTCAAAAATACTGTAACTTTCTTTTAAAGCATCAAAAGTTCATTCAAGGATTCAAAGATTCAAGGTTCTTTATTTGTCATTCGTGTACACAGGGTCCCATGTACATCCAACAAAAGTATTAAAATGTGTGTTAAACAAAAACAGTAATAAGATCTGGTCCTCTGGACATTCAAAAAAACAAAACAAAGCAAAAAATATATAGAAACATTTCGTCTGTCATTTAAACCCCAAAATACATTAAAGACTGGTTCATCCCAAAGATCCAGTCCCCCGGCACAAACAGAGTAATATTGTGTATGTTGTTCAGTGTCAGGAGGGTGATCAGTCTTACATCGGGGAAACTAAACAGCCACTGGCCAAAAGGATGGACCAGCACAGAAGATCAACATCATCAGGCCAGGACTCTGCGGTCTACACTCATCTCCAGGCCAGAGGTCACTCTTTCAGGGATGAAGATGTTCACATCCTGGACAGAGAGGAACGATGGTTTGAGAGAGGAGTAAAGGAGGCCATCTTTGTGAAAAGAAACTGTCCATCATTAAACAGGGGTGGAGCCTCCGGGTTCAACTGTCCCCCTCTTACAATGCTGTGATTGCTAGTATCACTCAGCCCTCTGTGAACAGTAAACAGCCATCAGGTGCTAATGATCCATTGTTAGGCTGATGGTCCTTCTTGACCATGTGATCAGCTGGTTTTGGTTGTCAGCAGCAAACTGGTTGATCCACTCTGAGAAGGTGCTATTTAAGAGACTGAGCTGAAAACAGCACCTCAGACTGAAGAAGTCCTCAGGATGAGAGACGAAACATTTCTTCATTTTTTTTTTTGTTTTGTTCAGAGGACCAGACTTAACTTTTTTACGTTTGTTGTGGTAGTTTTTTGATGCCTCAAGTTGTGCCCTGTCCAGGACACGGTGAGAGCTGTGCTTTTTAGAGCAGCAGCTTCGTGCACTCCGCCCATCTTTCAGACGACTGTACGCGCATGTTCTCGTATCTCGGTGCAATGATAATAAAGTTTATTCTGTTTCTGATAATGATAGGGGAATCACTGATATATATGTATATATATTTGTGTGTGTTTATGTATGTATGTGTATGTATATAGGTTTGATAGTTATTTGTGTGCGTTTTTGCAGCTGCAGGTAAATCCACCTTCGTGCGCCTCCTGCAGGAGACCTCCAAGGACTGGGAGGTGATTCCGGAGCCCATTGGGAAGTGGTGCAACGTCCAGATGGACAGCGACAACATTTACCAGGTGAGGAAAAAGGAAACAATTATTTAAATTTTTTAATGCTAACGCTTTAGAGCTGAGCACATTGAAGACGGCGCCGGTGTACGTGGCAGCTCGTCTCTCTGTCGGCTCTAGTCCTTATTCTGTTGTTTCTGAGTGAAGTCAAGTCACTATTGGTGTATGATCGACAAACATTAGTGGATCTGAAAACTCATTTCTACTCATTGCCCTTCAACCCAACTGAGATTTTACTTAATATTTCTTGGTATCGATTTTATCTGATTATCTTGTCATTTTATTGTATTTTAAGTTGAGTTTTTAATTCATTGTGTGCTTGGTTTTGAAACTTTATTTTTATGCTTTCTTTTATCTTATTACTGGTCTTCAGCACTTTGTTTCAGCTGTAGATGGTGGTAAAGTGCTTTATAAATAAAGTAGATGATGATGATGATGATGATGAGATCTGTTACCATGGCAACAGAGACAGGTTATTATAAAAGGTTGTAAGCTTAATCATTCAAGGATTCAAGGTTCTTTATTGTCATTCACATCACATGTAGTAAAAGAGGTGGAGCAAAACTATGTACACAGGGTCCCAGTTATATCCAACAAAAATACAAATTGTAAAGAAAAACAGTAATAAGATCTAAGACATGAACTAAGAAATACACTAAACTAAGAATATACTAAGCACTACTAGTACAAAACAGTGCGCCAAACTACAGCAGCATGAACATGAGTCTGTGTGAGCAGAGGAGGATGAATTCAATTCAGTTTATTCATAAAGCACCAAATCACAACAAAGTTGTCTCAGGGACTTTACAGGAACATTCACATAAAAGCCAGTTAGTAAAGTTCTCTATCTGAGGAATCCAGCAGACAAGATGAATCTTGGCTTCGTTGCAGTCTCCCATCCTGAGCAAGCACAGTGGAGACAGTGGAAAGAAAAACTCCCTTTAACAGGAAGAAACCTCCAGCAGAACCAGGATCAGGACAAGAGACCATCTGCTTTGACCGGCTGGTTGAGAGGACAGGAAGGAGAGACAGACTAACACAGAATGGTAGTTCCAGGTATAGGTCCAGGTATAGGTCCAGGTATAGGTCCAGGTATAG
>NC_056511.1:354227-357375 GCF_014905685.2 Nematolebias whitei | reverse complement strand
GTCCAGGTATAGGTCCAGGTATAGGTCCAGGTATAGGTCCAGGTATAAGTCCAGGTCCAGATATAGGTCCAGGTATAGGTCCAGGTCCAGGTATAGGTCCAGATATAGGTCCAGGTATAGGTCCGGGTATAGGTCCAGGTCCAGATATAGGTCCAGGTCCAGATATAGGTCCAGGTCCAGGTATAGGTCCAGGTGAACCTGAAAGACAAAAAACAAACACATGTTAAGGATAGAAAAAATAATTACTTATACAAAACAGGTTGAGCAGAGTAAGTAAAGACAGCAGCAGAGTGAAAAGTGTGGTCAGTTTGTCCTCCAGCAGTCTAAGCCTATAGCAGTATAACTAAGGGACAGCTCAGGAAACCCAAGCTGACCCTAACTATAGGATTTAGCAAAAAGGAAAGTCTTAAGTCCAGTTTTAAAACTGGATAATGTGTCAGCCTCATGGACAGAGATTGGAAGTTGGTTCCACAAGAGAGGAGCCTGAGAACTGAAAGATCTGTCTCCTGTTCTGGTTTTAGGAACCTCGAGTAAACCTGCAGCCTGAGACGAAGTGCTCTGTTAGGAAAACATGGAACAAAAAAGATCTGTAATATAAGATGGAGCTAGGTTGTTGAGAGCTTTGTAGGTTAGAAGTAAGATTTTGAATTCTATTCTGGATTTGACAGGGAGCCAATGGAGAGAAACTAAAACTGGAGAGAGATTATCTCTCCCAGTAACTCCAGTTAAGACTCTGGCAGCAGCATTTTGAATCAACTGAAGACGTTTTAAAGAAGTATTTGGACACCCAGATAATAAACCATTGCAATAGTCCAGTCTAGGATTGTGCGATATGGCATAAAATTAATATTACGATATGTATTGTGAAGGGTGGCGATAATGATATATATCGCAATATGTTTTTAGTATAAAACTTGTTAAAAAAAAGTATAGGGTGTCCTTTTGCCATCATATATTTTGAATTAAGAAAATTCCACTACTAGGTTAGAGGATGACATTTTTTCGGGAGTACTGTCGGTCACCTGATTCCGGCCAGATTCCGGCGGGACCGGAGTCAACCTCATTATAACTCACGTGACCGGGACGTGACCGGACTGAAAGCTAACGGGAGCAGACAGGAGCAGGAACCGACCAATAACCGAAAATGAAACAAACAAACAGAAAACACGGGCACAGCTATTTTGTAGTTTTCTTTCAGTAAGCCTTCACTTTAACACAAGTCAAAAGGACTACATTTCCCAGGAGCCAACTGTTCGAGCCGTAGCTTTTCGCCGAGAGGGGGAGGAGCAGCGAGCGAAACGGTACCGAGTAACTGAAAATAGTTTGCAACTCAAGGTAAGAAGTAACTGTCTGTCTATTAAACTCACAGAACGGGCAGGAAAGTGTCAAATAACCTGAACTTCATGAGTTGTGTGCTGTGCTGATTTAAACTTTAGTCTCAGTTGCAGTGAGGAGCTGCTTGGAGTCGGACTTTGTTTACCGTCAGTAAATAAACTCAAACAGCACATTTTTCTCCACCTTGTCCCTTTTCATTTAAAAATGATGCTCTGCTTTGTTATGTGGGTTTTTAGGTTAAAATCTTCATTATCTGTTGCTGTTTGTAATGTAAAAAAACAACCGAACTCTTCCTGGTTAAAGTGCACGCATTCTCCGGTAAAAATATCCCAGTTTTTATATGAAAGGCTGGTTACATATAAATTATAATAACTTATTGTAGGGGGGACATATTGGTGCGAGGTCTGTGGGTCCTCCCGCTATAACTTTTTAAATAAAGTAGCTGCTATTTCCTGCATGCTGGTGTATTTTAACATGTTTTAAAACATCTATGTTTACCTACATAAGTAAATACTTGATTCAATAACTGTTTCATAAAGCATGGCACAAGAAGTAGCACTAAGCTTTTTGTTTGTCTTTAATTTAATTTAATTTTTCTACCCAACACAGGAAGCTGTTAGCTCTGGAAGCAAGCTGTTAAACAGCTTTGGACACAAAGACCCTTGTCCCACACTTCAACAGAGCAGGTAAGATACAGAACATCTTGTAATCTCTGCCTGTGAGGCTCATTAAATAATTATAAAATATGATAAGTGAAATAAAGAAAAATTGAGCTTCTGTAATTTATATTTGCAAATGTCACATTTTCTTGACTTAGTTTCAATTTTAAATCTCTTGTTTTTGATAAAATATTTATTTCCAAAAGAAAGACCAACAGATTGTAACTTGTAGTCACTGTGACACTATTTTGACTCGTGCACGTCTTCTGTCACTTTCAGGTTCCACAAGGCTCTGGACTGGTCCAGCTGTGGAGAGATGAGGTGGAACACCAGACCTGCAATGGTCCAGTCTGTAAATGATGCTCTGAAGTCTGGGAAGATGCACGACATCATGCTTCACCCAAACGAGCTCGTTACCTCGACCACACAGACTGAACTTCTGGAGGACGTCGTCCAGTGGATAATAATGCCTTTAAACATTATTTGTTCTCTGCTTGGTACATCATTTTTCTTTTTTCTTTTGTTTAAACAATTTAAATGATGACAGTGATGTCACTGTTTAAAGGAAACAACTGCTCAATAAATTAGTAAAATGCAACTTGTTGTGTTTGGGTTCTTTCATCTAAGGTAGACATGGTGTGACCCATGGACTGGTTTAGATTTTTTGTTTTTACTGGAACTGACCTTCAAAAGAGCCAGAAACAGACTCATCAGCTGATCCTCCGTAAAAACATTATATGGACTACAGGCCATGGATTGTTTGTTTTATGACATTTAGAGAAGGTTTTTGTTTGGATTAAGGAAATAAATGTCTCTATTTCACCACAGATGAACTGTTCCTGTTGCCATATCTTTTGAAATAAAACTGCACAACACAAAGTAATTTAAACAGGAATGGGTAGAAGATCAAATCAAATTCAATGTATTTCCTAAAAATTCAATGAAAAACAGGAGCAGGACAGGAGTGGGAGTGATTCTGAACAGGAGCAGGACAGGACTCATGTTACCAGGAGTGGGACAGGACAGGCAGGTGCCCAGTTGCCCATATGGTTAATCCAGCCTTGGCTGGACCTGGACTTCAGAGCAGCAGACAAGTTGCAAACAGCGCAAGAGCGAGCGGTGTGTGTGTGTGTGTGTGTGTGTGTGTGTGTGTG
>NC_056511.1:350007-354127 GCF_014905685.2 Nematolebias whitei | reverse complement strand
CTGTGAACAGTAAACAGCCATCAGTGTGCTAATGATCCATTGTTAGGCTGATGGTCCTTCTTGAGCATGTGATCAGCTGGTTTTGGTTGTCAGCAGCAAACTGGTTGATCCACTCTGAGAAGGTGCTATTTAAGAGACTGAGCTGAATACAGCACCTCAGACTGAGGAAGTCTCTCGGATGAGAGACGAAACATTTCTACATTTTTTTGTTGATTTGCTTTGTTTTGTGTTTTTTTTTAATGTCCAGAGGACCAGATTTAACTTTTTTAGATAGTTTGTTAGCAAAGAATAGAGTCCTAGCATTTATTAAACATTACTTCTGTATTAAAAAAACAAACATATCTCTTTAGGGGGGTGCCAGAGTCATTGGCAAATACCTGAGCTGCGGCAGGCATTTGACCTGAGGAGGACAGGTCACAAGTCTACAGCTAGTAGGCATCCTCCGTGCACACATAGGAATAGTTTACATTCAAGCACATAGAGAAAATTGATTAATTGTTTGCCATTCCAGCGGTCTTGAACTGGGAGTTTTTTGAGGAAACCCTATGGTTCCCTCAAAACCAGGAGGAGTTGATAGAAATATTTTATCTAGACTGTGACCCTAGGACTTTGATCTGCTCAGAGATGGATTATAATAAGATTATGACCTGGTTCTGACCAGTTAAAACAGGTCCAGCAACTCTAAAACAAGAGTCTCCCAGGGATTCAATATCCATCAAGGAATACATTTTTATTTATTTGTCATTTCTTTATTGGCTAGCCACACCACACAGAAGCTTTTCTACATCCCGTTATTTTTCCTGACATGTCTGACCACATAAGATCCAATTAGATCACACTTAGTCTACCCCTCCTTATTCACTTGATAGGCTACGCTCCCGGAAGAAGGCGGAGTCTAGGCCCAATATAGTTGCAAGGCAACGTGTCATCCAGCCCCTTCTGGTCCTTGAGCAAGTGCTGAATTGTATCAGAGAGGCCAGCACTGTAAACTGTAACCTTTTCCTGCCTTGATTTAATACAATTGGTAAACTGAATTCACGTTTCCTTGATTTATTGAGATAGTGTGAGTTACTACTTCTGAGGGAGTGCGAGCCAGGAGCCTTGTGAGCTGATGGTGGGCCTGGGGTCTGAGATGAGACCTGAGGCCCCAACAGCTCACAAAAACAGGAATGCACGTAAAGAGTGATGTGACATCAAAAGAGACCATTGTTTCATCAGTCTGCATGATGACATCCCTCACCTTATCCACAAAGTCCATGGTGTTCTGTATGTGGTGTTCTGAGCTGCCAACTAAAGGGATGAGTACAGACGCCAGATATTTGGAAACCTTGTAAGTGACAGAGTTAATCATACTAACAATTGGTCTTAAAGGTACACCTTGTTTGTGGATTTTAGGTAAACCATACAGACTAGGTGTGGCCTACAGTCTGTGGTACAGGATACAATCAGTAGCCTTGTCATGAGCTGTTGGAGCCTCGGGTCGCATCTCGGACCCCAGGCTCACCTCCAGCTCATGAGGCTCCCGACTCACACTTCCTCAGAAGTAGTAACTCACGTTTATCTCAATAAATCAAGGAAACGTGATTTCAGTTTACCAATTGTGTTAAATCAAAGCAGGAAAAGGTTGCAGTTATAGTGCTGGCCTGTCTGATACAATTTGATGCTTGCTCAAGGACCAGTATCAAGGCCTTGTTTTAACCAGTCAGAACCAGGTCATAATCTTATTATAATCCATATCTGAACAGATCAAAGTCCTAGGGTCACAGTCTAGATAAAATATTTCAATCAACTCCCCCTGGTTTCGATGGACCCAGGGGTTTTCCTCAAAAAACTCCCAGTTCAAGACCACTGGAATTGCAAGCAATTAATCAATTTTCTCTATGTGCTTGAATGTAAACTATTCCTATGTGTGCACGGAGGATGCCTACTATCTGTAGACTTGTGACCGGTCCTCCTCGGGTCAAATGCCTGCCACAGCTCAGGTTATTTGCCATTGACTCTTGTGTAGTGATGTAAAGGCTAGGTTAGATTCAGTTAGCTTAGAGCTCCACTACAGTCAATTTTTAATAACGGGTTCTCACTTTTTCGAGCTACTTGACAGATATGTGACAGAGGTACTGTGTTGTCGATGGTTTAATCAGTGACATGAGACGTTAATTTTCTTTGACCCATCAAAAAAAATGTGGTCATTTATTCACAGAATCAAAATTTAACATCAAAACATTGTACACTTGATTAGACTGATCGGCTCTGATTAATAAAACTTGGCACGTTTTACTTAATAAAAACAACAGACATTTCTGAAGATATCTGGATTAATTACTGGCAAGATAGAAGAGTTTTAAAGATGGGGAATGAAGGAGTTTAAATGGAGAGAAAAGATGGATGAGGATGCAAGTCTGTAGACCAGAACAACACGCTCCTTTCAAGTGCAGCTCGCCATGGTACACTTGTAGTGAAGCCAGTGACGACTCTTTACCTTGGCGGAGAATGGGTCAGCTGCGGTCAAGAGGTCCCTGGCACGCTACCTTTCAGCGTCTCCTCAGGGCGGCTGCGACTCGGCAGAAGTCGTGAGATAATCCGTTCCACAGAACAAACTTCCTCAGCAGTTATAGGGCATTCGCCGGGTGGAGCCACACGAGGCGTCGTGGCTCCTGCAGAGATGGATGACTCCATCAGCCTGGAAAACTGAGTCCGAAGTTCCACTCAGCAGTGGAAAAACTCCAGAACTCCAGAACTACTCCAAGAGACTCCGAAGAACTCTGAGGAACTCCAACCGAACTCCATCAGAACCAGAAGAACTAACGGAACCAACTGAACCAACTAACTAATGGAACTAGGAAGTGTCGACTTTTAAAGAGTTCTGCTTCTGGTCACTTTTAGGAAGTCCTGATTGGTTGAAGGAACCAAAAGGGGTGTGGTTTTAGTGACGTCAGAGGGTCATTACAAGTCAAGAAAACAGCGGAAATGTTTAGGAACAGACAAAGAAATGTTTTGACGAAGTGAGAAAAACTACAGGTGTCAGTTCTCTTGTTACTGTCTGAGAGGTTTAAAAACACGACAGTTCGTTCCAATAAACTTGTTTTTGACTGTCTCCGACTTTTGACCGACATCACTCTTTCTCATTTCAGACAGAAGATCAAAAATGCATAATTACTTTGTAACATTGACATTTAACTTGATTTCTACTTTGAATGAGGATTAAAAATCATTAATACTGTTTCACAGTTGATTTAAATGAGTGGTTCACTTCAACATTTAAAAATGGTATGAACTAAACACACTTTTGATTATCAAGATATTGTAAAAATAGTAATGATAATATAAAAAAGAGAGTGTTCTTTCAATTGATTAGTTCAGGATACAATTAGAAAGTCTCTGGATGAGCTAATTTGTATTTCTGGATTCAAATCAATGAAATAACAGTTCCTGTCCCCTGAAGGTCTTCAGAGGCAGGTTTGATCGGAGGCCTAGTTCACTACACTGGCACCCACCTAAAGAGAGGCATGACATTATGGAAATATTCATAACATTGATTATATCAGTACTAAAAATGTTTGATTTATCCATCCAGCCATCCATCATCTTTTACCCGCTTCTTCCATTTTGGGTCACAGGAGTTGCCAGTGCCCATGTCTAGCAATCACTGTGCGAGGGGCGGGGTGCACCTTGGACAGGTCGCAAGTCCATCACAAGGACACATAGAGACAAACGAGACAAACAAGTGTTGTAAGCAAGAAAGTGTTCTGATCTAAGGAATGTTTATCAGTTGTAGACCCTGATCTTTTTTCTTTGACTCTTCAAGGTGGGCCCCCCAAGCATGGCTCACCTGGTCCATCTGGAAAGGAGAAAAAAAAACTTGCTGCCTCTTTCCTTCCAATTATGCAATACTTAATTGCTTCCCAATTTATTGGCACCGAGAGCTGCCAGCATTTTAACCTGTCACAGCAGAAACATGTGTGTAAACAAATAAAACTGTTATAAAGATTACTCTAAGTGTTTGCATGCTGTGTATATAAAAGAACCTCCCAACTTTGTCCTACTCCAAAATTTTCAGGCAATCTATCAACTTCTTCTTGTAACCACTTCCTGGATCTCTTTTCAGAGGTTCATAAGTGTT
>NC_056511.1:344286-349907 GCF_014905685.2 Nematolebias whitei | reverse complement strand
GCTGTGATCATCTCCACCAGAGGAATTCTACTTGGTGCAACCGCAAAGTTCAGTCCCCTGGCAAGAATCTCTGTCTCTGGCTGGGTGAGCTGTCTGTCAGATAAATTCTTCACCCACTTTTCTGTCCCCCTGACATGTAATTGACTACTGGAGTGTTGTCCTACACTGAATGTGTTGTTGTTGGAATAGTGATGGTGTTGATGAATTATTAGAAAGTTAAACTTATTTTGTTGTCGAGTCTTGGACTTGACATGCTGTGCTAAGCGTGCCTGATCTGTACAGTCCAACACTTGCTGAAGTGTGGTCTGATCTAGACACATAGTTAGTTTCTGTTTAATGTGCTCTTCTTTGGCCTTCAAGGCCTCAATAGTAAAATTGGTCTGTCTCACCCGTTCATTCAGCAGCTGGGTCTGTGTCTTCTGAAGGATCTTGCTTGCCCGGTGCCCACTGACCGACGATTTTAGTTCCAGGCTCTTGGGAATGATGCCACTTTGTCGACATCTGAGGTTGAATCGCAAATGGTTCCTGTAGTCTGCCCTCTTCCTTGCTGTTTTCTCAAACTCTCTAACTAGTTTGAGGCAATCCTGGCCAAAGTGGTTCAAAATATCCTGCTGCATGCTCAATAATCCAGGTAGACAAATCTAAAAAAGTTAAGTCTGGCCATCTGGACGGGGTCATAAAACAAAAATAATGTAGAAACGTTTTGTGTTTTATCCGAAAGACTTCTTCAGTCTAGAAGTAACTGGACTAACCCATGTCATTAATACAGCTCATGAAAAAATATTACCCCCAAATATTCAATTAAAATTTGTTTTTGTTTTTTTTAAAGTCATTATAACCTTAAAGAAATGGAAATGTTTGTAATACCTCCATTTAGAACTAGTCTGAAGGAGCTCTGTGTTGTAATTCAGAGAATGCAATTGTGGAACTGGCTTGATGTCACCATAAAAATTCCTAAAACAAGTTATATGTTTAAAAAGATGATTAAGTTAAAATTGTTGGGAAAGTATGGTGCCATGTGAAGGATATCTAATATTTTTGTTTTCACTTTGGAGATTGTTCAAGCCTAAGTTGTTGTTTGTAGTTATTTTTTTATTTTTTTAAATAAGGGGTGGATATTATTGTTGTTTGTTTGTAGTTATTTTATATTTTTTAAATAAGGGACAGATATTAGAATTGTTTTCTTTCTGCACCCTTTTCATTCAATGTTTTCTTTTTAATGGATTTGTTTTGTTCCTTTTGTTTCTTTTAATTGAATGAATAAATAAATAAATAAATAAATAAATAAATAAATAAATAAATAAATAAATAAATAAATAAATAAATAAATAAATAAACAAAATTTTTAAAAATCCCAGTTTAAAAATAAATCCCAGTGCCTGACTCCACTCGCATTAAGCGTGTAAATTATAGCCAAACCCATGAGAATCATGCTGCTGTTGTTTGGTGTATTATTTTGCACTATTAGTGACTAGCGTATACCTTAGACCTTTAAGCGTACCGTTGAGCGTTCATTTAGCATATATTAAGAGTTGCATTTGGGCCCCAAAAATCTGACCCGCCCCAGCCAATATCCATCATTTCCAAACCTTACCCAACCCAATGAATTAAAAAATAATTACAGGTCCGAACCTAAAAACACCCCAACATTTTTAATTAAGCATTGACTACTTATATAGTTATTAACGGATGGCGGACGTGCGTGGCTGAGTACAACAAGGCAGAAGATCGGAGCTGAGGGGGTGTTTGTCCTTTCATGGCCGTCAATGTGCATTAAATCTTTGCTTCTGCCTGCATTCTGCATTATTCAACACCAACCCTGCTCTGACATGTCAGATACTTAGGGATCTCATCTGTTTGGGTTGTCGGCCATGTGCGTCCACTGAGTGCAGCTGAATATTTTTTTAATTACACCACCACCTTCTAAAGGAAAGAACAAAGATGTCTTATTTGCTTGAGTGTCTTTATTTACTTTAACTGAATTTTTTTAACCTCTTTCAAGGCTGGTCAGTGCGCGGTAAAATGGCCACATGTGACTGGTGATTGTATGGCAAGCTATCCATCCATCCATCCATTATTTTCCACTTTTTCTGAAGTTGGGTCACGGGGACAGCAGCTTGAGCAGGGAGGCCCAGACATCTCTTTCCACAGCCACCTCTTCCAGCTCTTCAGGGTGGACCCCAAGGTGTTCCCAGGCCAATCGAGAGACATAGTCTCTCCAGCATGCCCTGGGTATTCCTCGGGGTCTCTTCCCAGTCGGAAATGCTCAAAGCACCTCCCAAGGAAAGTGCCCAGGGAGCATCCTTACTAGATGCCCAATCCACTTCAACTGGCTCCTCTCGATGTGGAGGAGTAGCGGTTCTACTCTGAGTCTCTCCCGGATAACAGAACTTCCCACCCTGTCTCTAAGGCAGAGTCCAGGTATCCTGCAGAGGAAACTCATTGAAACTGCTTATATCTGCAATTTCATTCTTTCGGTCACTACCCAGAGCTCCTTACCATAGGTGAGGGTAGGAATGTAGACCGACTGGTAAACGGAAAGCTTTGCCTTACAGCTCAGCTCTCTCTTCACCACAACAAACCGGTACAGAGACTGCAATACTGCAGACACTGCACCAATCCATCTGTCAATCTCATGTTCCATTCTTCCCTCACGCATAAACAAAACCCCAAGATGCTTGAACTCCTCCACTTGAGACAGAACCTCACCCTTGACCTGAAGAGAGCAATACACCTTTTTCCAGTTGAGAACCATGGCCTCCGATTTGGTGGTGTTGATTCTCATCCCAGCCGCTTCACACTTTTTTTGTATATATATTTATTGAGTTTTGTAAGGTAAAACATACAGGGAACATACCTATTGAAACAAGAATATATATTTATAATATAATAATAATAATTGTATTTAAAAAGCACCTTTCAGGACACCCAAGGACACGTTACAGTAAGAATCATATCAGAAAGATTGTGTAAAAACAAACAAGCACAGTGCAAAGATCAACAGGAATAAATTACATAAATAATATAAAATGCATACAGATTTCTGTTTTGTCACTTTTTAGTTGTAGGAAATTGTTAGAAAACCAGTGATTTAGCTCATTGAGACAGTCGGTGAGGATGGAGGGTGGGTGGGTGGAGTTTAATTTTGTTGACAAGTAGAGCTGTGTGTCATCAGCATAACAGTGAAAATGGACACCAAATTTGCAGAAGATGTGACCTAGAGGAAGGAGGTAAATGATGAAGAGGAGGGGTCCGAGGACAGAGCCTTGGGGAACACCCGTGGAGATGGGGGAAGACTGTGAACAAAAGGATTTGAGCTGAATGAATTGAGTGCGGTCAGAGAGATATGATTTGAACCAGTCTAACGGAGTACCTGAGATGCCAATGGAGGTTAGTCTGTTGAGGAGGATAGAATGACAGATTGTGTCGAAGGCAGAACTTAGATCCAGTAGAATGAGGATAGACAGAAGACCACAGTCAGCAGCAAGAAGAGGTCATTGGTTATTTTTATTAGAGCTGTTTCGGTGCTATGGTGGGGGCGAAAACCAGATTGAAACTCTTCATAAATGTTATTGTTGGATAGGTGAGAGTGAAGTTGACTAGCAACGGCTTTTTCAAGAACTTTGGAAATAAAGGGCAGATTAGAGATTGGACGAAGATTACTGAAGTTGGTAAAGTCAAGACCTGGTTTCTTGATGATGGGGGTGATGGCAGCAGATTTGAAAGCTGTGGGAACAATGCCAGAGGTTAGGGAGGAGTGGATGATGTTAGTGATGATGGGGAGCAGAGACGGGAGACAGGATTTAACAAGAACTGTGGGAAATGGATCGAGCTGACAGGATGAGGACTTAGACTTGCTGATAATGTCAGCAATGTCATCAGCAGAGGGGAGGGAGAAGACAGAGAAGGGGGGAGTTCAACGTAGATGCTGGGGGTGTTATTAGGTCCAAGGTGTTCATTAATTGAAATAAGACATCAGAGAGTTGCAAAATTCTGTGGAAACCATGTGAGAGGGTAATGAGTTAGGAGATGAGACTGAACGGTTAAGGAGAGAGAACAAAGTCTTTGAATTGCCAACATTGGAACTGTAACGAGTCTGTATGGATCAGCACAAGACCTGACTCAGGACATTAAAATAAAAGGTTTTATTTATTAAAGGCGTTTGTCTGGGGAGGATCCGAGCCTCAGTTCTGGTCCAATCTATGAAGACAGACAGGTTAGTGACTGCAAAAAGGTTCTGGGAGCTGAGAGAGTCGGTGTGCACGTCACTAACCTTCTGTGGCAGGAGCAGGGCTGAGACAGAGAACGTTGGAGGGCTGGGCAGGAAACAGAATCCAGGGACGTAGCAGGGGTCGAGAGCCAGGAGCTGTGTGAACAGGCAAAAGGATGATCCGTAGTCGTGGTCGAAGAGGAGAGCGAGGTTGTACCATGTAGGCCGAGAGTGTGGTATCCAGACAGGGGCAAAGACAAAGCGAGGAGTCAAGAGGGAAGCTGTGGTCAAAAACAAAGAAACTAGGAACAAGCGAATGCTGGATAATTTACTGGCTGTGAGGCTTTCAATAATCTGGCACTGAGGAGAGTGAGAGTGGAGCTTAAGTAGTGAGCTGAACAGGTGTGGCAGGTGAGTGGTGATTGCAGAGACAGGGTGCAGCAGATGAGTGCAGATTGCTGAGAGAGAGTGACAGGAGCAGAAAATGGGTGATAGGCAGTGCAGGACCAAACAGGATGAAATAAACAGAAACTGAGGCAGGAAAAAACGTGAATGATCTTAAAACAGGGGCTGTGATATGAGGAGCAGAGGCTTAGGCAGATGGGGGGGCAGCGGGGGCCGCTGAGCGTGACAGGAACTGATGATGTCAGAGAAGTAGCTGGATTTGGCTTGAGAAATACTGTCCTTATACTGGATGACGTGGTTCACATAGAGTTCCTTTTGAATTGAGAGACCGGATTTCTTATAGAGTTGCTCCGACCTCCGACCTTTGGATTTCAGAGAACGGAGTTCTGGAGTGAACCAGGGTGCAGAGTTGGAGAAGGAGACAGACCGGGTTTTCAGAGGAGCGACAGAGTTAAGGATGTTGGTGAGGCTGTTATTGTAGAATGTGACAAGGTCATCTGGGTTAAAAGAATTGAAGGTGAAGAAGGTATTATTAATATGAGACAAAAGAATGTCATGGTTGATATTCTTAATATTACAGAAGGAAAGAGTGTGTTGAGGTTTCTCTGAAGAAAATTTAAGACCGACACTGAATGAAATCATGAGGTGATTAGTAAATGGAAGTTCATCAGAAGAACAGTTAAGAGGAGAGAGTCCAGAGCAGCATAATAAGTCCAAAGTGTGGCCCTTTATGTGGGTTGGAAAGTTAATGAACTGCTGGAAGCCACAGCTGTGAAGGCAGGATGTGAAGTCTCTGGTGAGGGGGTTGTTGTCTTCATCCATATGTATGTTGAAATTTCCAAGCAGAATAATGTTGGGTGAAAGAGCTGAGAGATGGGCAATTAGAGCAGCAAAGTCATTTATAAAAGAGTTGTTAATTTGGGCGGGTGGTAGAAAGTGGCAACAATGGTGGGGGTAGGGCCGGAGTGTGTGTGTGTGTGTGTGTGTGTGTGTGTGTGTGTGTGTG
>NC_056511.1:343335-344186 GCF_014905685.2 Nematolebias whitei | reverse complement strand
CAGGGGCTGTGATATGAGGAGCAGAGGCTTAGGCAGATGGGGGGGCAGCGGGGGCCGCTGAGCGTGACAGGAACTGATGATGTCAGAGAAGTAGCTGGATTTGGCTTGAGAAATACTGTCCTTATACTGGATGACGTGGTTCACATAGAGTTCCTTTTGAATTGAGAGACCGGATTTCTTATAGAGTTGCTCCGACCTCCGACCTTTGGATTTCAGAGAACGGAGTTCTGGAGTGAACCAGGGTGCAGAGTTGGAGAAGGAGACAGACCGGGTTTTCAGAGGAGCGACAGAGTTAAGGATGTTGGTGAGGCTGTTATTGTAGAATGTGACAAGGTCATCTGGGTTAAAAGAATTGAAGGTGAAGAAGGTATTATTAATATGAGACAAAAGAATGTCATGGTTGATATTCTTAATATTACAGAAGGAAAGAGTGTGTTGAGGTTTCTCTGAAGAAAATTTAAGACCGACACTGAATGAAATCATGAGGTGATTAGTAAATGGAAGTTCATCAGAAGAACAGTTAAGAGGAGAGAGTCCAGAGCAGCATAATAAGTCCAAAGTGTGGCCCTTTATGTGGGTTGGAAAGTTAATGAACTGCTGGAAGCCACAGCTGTGAAGGCAGGATGTGAAGTCTCTGGTGAGGGGGTTGTTGTCTTCATCCATATGTATGTTGAAATTTCCAAGCAGAATAATGTTGGGTGAAAGAGCTGAGAGATGGGCAATTAGAGCAGCAAAGTCATTTATAAAAGAGTTGTTAATTTGGGCGGGTGGTAGAAAGTGGCAACAATGGTGGGGGTAGGGCCGGAGTGTGTGTGTGTGTGTGTGTGTGTGTGTGTGTGTGTGTGTGTGTG
>NC_056511.1:342164-343235 GCF_014905685.2 Nematolebias whitei | reverse complement strand
TATATATATATATATATATATATATATTATATATATATATATATATTGTTTTGCTTACCCGAGTGAGGTAGACACAGGACACGTGCCACATCCTCACCGCAGCCTTCTCCTCTAACGGGGCTCTGAACTAATCCCAAGGCTCAGGTAATACCCGCAGCTGTTTCCTAGGACAATTCTTAGTCTAAGGCTGTGTTAAGATGATTCACCCAGACTGTTAACTACCTCCGATCCTTGCACCACACCCAAAGTCTCACCTCGTGCCTCGCCCGACCTAGCAGCAGGAGTGGGGACGTTTTGGGGGACCTGCCTGGCCATTAAACCCGGGTCCTCAGCCTCTCTGTCTCACTCCTCCTTATCTGCTTGTCACGCTGCTGCAACGTGCCGCCCACCTCCTCCTCGTTCTCCTCCTGGCTGTTCCGTACGAGCGTCTGAGAGAGGGGGGCGAACTGCTGGTCCTCCCCTAATCCAGCGCATGGAGGAGAGAGCTTTGCAGGCGAGGGGGAAGCCCAGCCCTCGGTCGCCGATTGAACGGCGGAAGATTTCGCTGGGGGGGAGGTACCCGTGTCCACGAGAGGAGCGGTCTGGCTCTCGCTCGCTGGAGGAGCGAGGGGGAGGTTCGCTGGGGGAGAGGAACCCATGCCCACACTTGGCGGAGGAGCAGTCCAGCCCTCCCTCACTGGAGGAGCTGGAACGGTGGCAGGCTTCTCTGGTGGCAATGTATCTTGGTCCGCCCAGCTGCGAGGTGGTCCAGGCGGACACTCCTCCATCTCCTGCTGCAGCTCCTTCTCCGCCACCTGCTGCAGCAGCCCGGACCCTATCTCCTGCAGCTGCAGCCCCGATCCCTGGCTCCCCAGCTGCAGTCCTGTCTCTGGTCCCCGTTCCTCCAGGTGCAGCCCAGTCTCCACCACCTGCTGCTGCAGCCCCGTCTCTGGTTCCTGGTTCTCCTGCTGCAGTCCCGTCTCTGGTTCCTGGTTCTCTTGCTGCAGTCCCGTCTCTGGTTCCTGGTTCTCTTGCTGCAGTCCCATCTCTGGTTCCTGGTTCTCCTGCTGCAGCCCCGTCTCTGGTTCCTGG
>NC_056511.1:336538-342154 GCF_014905685.2 Nematolebias whitei | reverse complement strand
TTCTCCTGCTGCAGCCCCGTCTCTGGTTCCTGGTTCTCCTGCTGCAGTACCGTTTCTGGTTCCTGGTTCTCTTGCTGCAGCAGCGTCTCTGGTCTCCGTTCTTGGTTCTCCAGCTGTAGTCCTGGTACCCGACTCTCCTGCTGCAGTCCTGACTCCAGCACCTGCTGCAGATCTGGTTCCCGGCTCGTCTTCGGCTGAGGTCTTCATACCTGGTCCGACTGCAGAAGATCCCGGCCCATCTGAGACCCTCACTCCTGACCCATCTGAGGTCTTCGTCCCTGGCCCAACCGCAGAAGATCCCGGCCAGCCTGCGACCTTCGGCTCACGTCTCCTTTCTCGAGGGGGTCCTGGAGGACTCCCCTCACGTCTCCTGTCTCGAGGGGGTCCCGGAGGCCTCCCGGCCGCCCACCTGTACACTGGTCCTGTACTGGACGGCCTCCCTGCCGCCCCCCTGACCTGCTCTGGCCCGTCGGACAGCCTCCCGGCCACCCCCCTGACCTGCTCTGAGCCAGTGGATGGTCTCCTGACCGTCCACCTTGACTGTGGTTGGGGTTCCTGTTTTTGTGTTTAGCTACCCAGGTTTTCCTGTCGGTTTTTTTGTTCTTCTGGTCCTATGTGTTTCTCTGTCTTGGTTTGTCCCACCTCCCACCCAAGTTGGATGTAGCTTGTCCTTGGGATGTCTGGAGCCATCCCTTGAGTGGGAGGTACTGTAGGGTTTTGGTTTGGTCTGTTTCCTCATGTTTCCAGCACTCATTGTTTTCCCTTGTGTTCAGCCCCTGTCTCACCTGTGTCTAATGTTAATCACTGCAGGTGTCTGTCATTGTCCTAATCAGTGTGTGTGTGTATATATTCAGTTCACTGGTGTCTTGTCTTTGTCTCGGGATTATCCTTCCATGGTGTCATGTTCAGCCTCTTGTTCTGTCAGCCCTGATCTGCCTGTTTCCAGTTTTGTGAGTAGCTGCCCTGTCAGCATTTAGATTTTGTTTTGTTTAATAAATATATATTTTATTTATTTCTCGAGCGTCCTCGTCATCCTCCTGCACGTGGGTTCAAACCCTCCTGACGGCCGAACATGACAGACCTGTGTCAGAACTCAACTGAACCAGCTGATAAACATTGCACCACTTTTTTTCAGGACTATAGCTATGGGGGGGGGGGGGGGGGTGCCTCTGAACAGTGCTCATGGACTACTTCCCCTGAAATTCAGCCTACTCTGTCCTCCCTCATTCTCTCTCTGTGCCTTTGTGGATTTAGAAAAAACATATGACAGAGTGCCGAGGGAGGAGGTGTGGTATTGCATGAGGACATCTGGAGTGGCAGAGAAGTATGTTAGACTGGTACAGGACATGTATGAGGACAGTACGGCATGATTTTTTGGTAAAGGACATGTACATGGACAGTAGGACATGGTACACTGTTACAGAACCTGTACAAGACTTAGCATGACTTCAGTTTGGAAAGTTCATCTGAAGAAGCCACAAGACTTCTGGAACAATGCCCTATGGTCATATGACACCATAGGACAAATGTTTACCCATAACGCACTGCAGGAAACACCTCAAACCAGCAGTCAACATAGTAATGGTGGATTGATGGTTTGGAACCGGGGCACCTTGAAGTTATTGAATCTCTGTAGATCAAAGGGTTATAGAGTCAAATGTGTGGACATTTGTCCAACAGCTGAAGCTTGGACAAAACTGGGTCCAACAGGACAATGATCAAGTGTTTAGATGTGTCTTGAGATGTAACTGATACCAAATGTACACCTGTTTGAAGGTCAGAACTCGATTTGTGTGTGAGGACTCAGCTATGGTTTTTTGAGACAGTAACTAATCTCAAATCTGAACATTCATCTGGTCATGTGATCAAACCAGAAATGTAACAATTCATTGTTTAAACAAAGTCTATAAAATAAATTTGAAACAGATGAATGACGAGCTGAGTCACTAGCAGTGTCATTGTAAGGTTGACTTCTGACCCCTGAACTATTCAACATCTGACTTCCAGCAGAGAAACCGCTGGACCAAGAACCCATCCAAGAACCGATCAGTCATTCATCGTCAACTTACCCGGCGGTCATCTTCCATTTCAGCTGCAGTCCTGGGACTTCTGAACGGTTAAAAACAGAGACACAGGGTTTGTCTTTTAGTGTTTCAGGCTAAAGTCCATGGGATTATCAACAGATTATTAACCGAGAGAAGCCAGTACACCAACCCACACCTGATCTCAGTTGAGCCATCAATCAGCCCTCTGACTCGGTTAAGAGAATGTGGACCCTAGACCTGGTTTGACTGTTTGTTAGAGAATGTGGACCCCTGGGTACAATGTGGGGTTTTAGTGTCAAGGGTTAGGTTTTCTTTATGTCCCCCATCAAGGCATATTGAAGGGGTCACCAATTTCACATCAAATCTGGGCCTTGAAAATTCATTTTAATTCAGTTTCAGAGATGTTCAGAGCAAATTCCTGGAACCATGGCTGTTGTTCAGCTTTAGACTCATTTTAAGTTAGCTCTGTTGGCAACATTGATGAGTCCACTGGGAGTCTAGTGCACAAAGTCCTGGGTTGAAGCTAGTCCTTGGAAATTTAAATAAAGACACTGAACTCTTCTCTGACAAGTTTTCACTTTTCAAACTAAAAAAATCTGGTTTTCATGTCAGTTTATGTATTCCAGTTCACAACAAACATCTTCACAGTGCCCTGTATAAATATATCTTGTGTTATATCTTATCTTATATCTTAACTATATCCTACTCCACTCCTGTTTCCTGGAATGTCTTACAAAAAGATTTGAAGCTCTCGACCTTGACCTCTCTAAGTGGCTTTAAGAATCTGTTGGAATCCTGGCAGGGACCAACGCAGACATGTTCCTGTTTTTAGTTTTCTATATTCGCCTTAGAATCTAGCTGGGTTTTTTTTGTTACCTTTTTCTTTTAGCCATCCTATTTGTAAAAAAAAAACAAAAAAAAAAACTGCAGTATGACTTTTTATAACTGTTTATTGTTGTTGCTGTTGTCCATTGTTGTCATCTTTCTTTGTTGAAATCAGGTCTCTCTTGTAAATGAGTCCTCGAGGCTCAATGGGATTTACCTGTCTAAATAAAGGTTGAATGAATCTACACATATTGTAAAAAATGCAACATTCATACAGTCTTTCATTATAAAATCTTCTTCTTCTTCTTCTTCTTTCAGATTTTCCCTCTCCAGGAGTCACCACAGTGAGTCATCCTCCTCCATCTCACTCTGTCCTCTGCATCCTATGTCCTCATTCCTTCTACCTCCATGTCCTCTCTAACTGCATCCATATATCTCCTCTTTGTCTTTTTCCTGGCAGCTGCATTTCTAACATCCTTCTACCAATATACCCACTGTCCCTCCTCTGAACTTGTCCAAACCACTGTCCCTCCTCTGAACTTGTCCAAACCATCTCAGTCTGGTCTCTCTAACGTTATCTTCCAGTTTTTCAACCTGTGCTGTACCTCTGATGATTTCATTCCTAATTTTCTCCATCCTTGTCACTCCTCGGGAGAACCTCAACATCTTCATTTCTGCCACTTCCAGTTCTGTCTCCTGCCTTTTTGTCCATGTCTCTGTCTCCAGACCATACAACATAGCTGGTCTCACCACTGTCTTGTAAACTTTTCCTTTGACCTTTGCTGACACCCTTTAGTCACAAATCACTCATCCTTCATTATAAAATGTTGGTCAGTAAAAGTTAGCTCTCTGAGGAAACTAGCAGATTGTGTTGAATCTTCATTTTATATAAATAAACTGAATTTAATTTTGTCTCAACCTCTATCCAGATCAGCGCACAAGGTATGGTGGAAAGAAGAACAGTCTTATAACAGGAATAAAACCTCCAACAGAAGCAGAACCAGGAAGGGCAGCCTTCTACCTCAACCAGCTAGGACTTGGTTTAAATTTAAGACTTAAATCACAACTCTACTTTTCATTCATTCAACCTTAATTACTACAGGCTAGCCTCATTGAGCCAAGAGGACTCATTTACAAGAGAGAGCTGTTTCAGCCAGAACATATGAAGTTCAGACAATAACAGTAAACAATAACAACAATAAACTACAGTAAAAATGCAGTTAAAATAAGAGTAGTCTATAAAACAATAAATCAGGGTGCTATAAAACAAGGTGAACTGCTAAAAACAAGAACATATTGCTTTGATTTTTCCATTGACATTATCAAAATTATTAAAAAGTCTGTTGGAGTCAGTCTCCCCACCATCACAGACATCTACACCTCCAGATGCAGGAAGAGGGCCACCTGCATCATGAAGGACCTCACTCACCCAGCACACACACTTTTTGCCCCACTCCCCTCAGGAAGGAGGTTGAGGAGCATTAAGTGTAGAACTACTAGACTGAGGAACAGCTTCTACCCTGAGGCTGTTAGACTCATGAATCTCTAACCAGAATAATCACTGTGAAAAATCACATCATGTTGCTGCTGATCTGTTTCATGTTGCTGCTGATCTGTTTCATGTTGCTGCCGATCTGTTTCAATGTTGCTGCTGATCTGTTTCAATGTTGCTGCTGATCTGTTTCATGTTGCTGCTGATCTGTTTCAGTGTTGCTGCTGATCATTTCAGTGTTGCTGCTGATCTGTTTCATGTTGCTGCTGATCAGTTTCAATGTTGCTGCTGATCAGTTTCAATGCTGCTGCTGATCATATTCATGTTGCTGCTGATCTGTTTCAATGTTGCTGCTGATCTGTTTCAATTTTGCTGCTGATTTGATTCATGTTGCTGCTGATCAGTTTCAATGTTGCTGCTGATCAGTTTCAATGTTGCTGCTGATAATATTCATGTTGCTGCCGATCTGTTTCAATGTTGCTGCTGATCTGTTTCATGTTGCTGCTGATCTGTTTCAATGTTGCTGATGATCGTTTCAGTGTTGCTGCTGATCTGTTTCAATGTTGCTGCTGATCTGTTTCAATGTTGCTGCTGATCAGTTTCACTGTTGCTGCTGATTAGATTCATGTTGCTGCTGATCTGTTTCAATGTTGCTGCTTATCTGTTTCAATGTTGCTGCTGATCTGTTTCATGTTGCTGCCGATCTGTTTCAATATTACTGCTGATCATTTCAATGTTGCTGCTGATCGTTTCAATGTTGCTGCTGATCTGTTTCATGTTGATGTGTTCATGCGTGCTCATCTGTTCACACAGACTCATGTTCGTGCTGCTGTTCGACATAATGTTTTTATGTTATTATTGCTTAGTGTATATTTAGTTGATGTTTTTCTTAGTTCATATCTTTTTTTTTTTTCTTTTTTTTTTCATTTAGCCTTTATTTATACAGGTTAGTCTCATTGAGCCACGAGAACTCATTTTCAAGAGAGACCTGTTTAGGGAGCACATGGTGGGGGTTAAGGGCCTTGCTCATGGGCCCAGGGTGGGGCGAATGAGGGTGGGGGCAAGTGTGGGTGTTTCACCTACCCCACCCACAATTTTTGATGTTGTCGGGGCCGGGGCGTGAACCGGCGATCTTCGGATCACAAGCCCACCTCTCTAACCTCTGCGCCACCACTCCCCCTCTTAGATGTTATTACTGTTTTTCTTATACATTTTATTGTTGGATGTAACTGGGACCCTGTGTACATAATTTCG
>NC_056511.1:327576-336438 GCF_014905685.2 Nematolebias whitei | reverse complement strand
ATGAGTGCTTAGTGTATATTTAGTTGATGTTTTTCTTAGTTCATATCGTAGATCTTATTACTGTTTTTCTTATATATTTTATTGTTGGATGTAACTGGGACCTTGTGTACATAATTTCGCTCCACCACATGTACCACATGAGGTGCGAATGACAATAAAGAAACTCTGACTATGACTCTGACTCTGTTTCATCACACCTGTTCAACACTTGTACCACACCTGTTTATCACAACTTTATCACCCCTGTCCCACACCTGTTTCATCACACCTGTTTCACCCCTGTCCCACACCTGTTTCATCACACCTGTTTCACCCCTGTACCACACCTGTTTCGTCACACCTGTATCACACCCGTTTCATCACACTTGTTCAACACCTGTACCGCACCTGTTTATCACACCTATATCATCCCAGTACCACACATGTATCACGCTGGTACCACACCTGTTTCATTACACCTGTACCACACCTGTTTATCACATCTGTATCACCCCTGTACCACACCTGTTTCTTCACACCTGTTTCACCCCATACCACACTTGTTTCATTACACCTGTTTTACCCCTGTACCACACGTTTCATCACACCTGTACCACATTTGTTTCATCACACCTGTTCCACACCTGTACCGCACCTGTTTCATCACACCTTTTCCACACCTGTACCTTTCAGCGCTGCATGCAACGATTGCTGCACCGTGGCCGTGATGAGGAGCAACAGATCCCTATGGAGTACCTCGAGCAGCTTCACTTCAAACACGAGGCGTGGCTCCACCACAGGAGCCTCAGGTAACCACTTTCTTGAGTGCTCTCAATGTGACTCTTTTCTACTATAGGAACCTTTGGATTTTAATTTTATTTTAGCTGTTTTTGTATTAAAGTCCCAACCAAGGACTGGGTTTCCAAATTAGTCTGTGGCTAGAAAATCTTTGTACAAAACAACGGTTGCTTCGTTTTTAACATGTAACATTGTTTAATGTGCTGTCCTTGTTCAAATAAACTTGAATGAGTTGAATGAGAGCGCTCGGTTGTGTAACTGTGGTGTGTTCAGGGTGAGACAGTGGAATCAGAAGTTGAATTTTCCTGTCTGTGTGCTCACAGGTTGGACTTTGACTACCTGAATGACCTTCCTGTTCTGGTTCTGGATGTTGAGGATGACTTTAAGAACAATCAGATCAAACGGGAAGTCCTCATGGATAAGGTGTGTGTTACTCTGAAGGTTTTTATGTTTTTGGAGACGTTTTTGTCTGATTTTCATGAAGTGTTCTCCTCTTTAAAGTTAAATGTTTGGGCGGCTGTGGCTGAGTGGTTAGAACAGTTGTACTCCAATGCAAGAGTTGGGGATTCGAATCCACCAGCAGTCACATGTCGAAGTGTCCCTGGGCAAGACACTGAACCCATCATTGCCTCCGATGTGTGTCCCATCAGTGTATGAATGTGATCTAAAGCTCTGATTAGTCTCTTTAGAATGATTTGTTCAATTATCTTTGTATAGATCTAGTAGAGTGCTGTATGAATGGGTAAATGAGGTGCAGATTGTTATAAAGAGCTTTGAGTATCTTGATCAGATAGAAGGGCGCTGTATAAGTCCAGTCCATTTACCATTTACCATTAACTGGAGCTTTTCAATCAAACCTCGTCAAACAGTAACATTTTTACCTTCAGCTGTCTCACCCAAAGCTTCTGTTCAGGCATTAATGACACGACGTGCACACACCCACATGCATGTACACGTCAGCTCCACTGGGGCACAGGTAGATGCTGCATTCAAGGGATTCTGTAAAGCTGTTTATTTTAACATCACAGTCAGAAGTTTTTTTTTTCTCTGGCATTGATCTGAGTAGGAGAGACGAAGAAGAAGATTTTTTTGATTTTCAACAAAACTTTATTTACCCAATAATTTAACACAACATTGTTAAAAAAAGGTGGTCAGGACAAGCTTAAAATAAAACATTTACATGAGGAGCTTCTTGTATTGTAGTTGTCCCTGATCAGAAATGGTGCATAAAACCTTCTTAAATCCCCACATTTTCACAAAGTTCTCCATGTGTCCAGTGTCTCTGTGGAAGCAAAACTCCAACACCAGTCTGGCCTTGACGTTGCACTTCCACAGAGCCACGGCATCAAGTTGGGCTCCAGCCTGCAGTCTGTCCCTGCAAGACAGACATTTTTGCTTCAGCCACTAAAGAGTTCTCTTGTTCAGGATCTTAAGTCTTATAAAGTACTCTTGGACCTGTTCTGCACAAGTCTATCTTTGGGTCTGTGTTGCGTAACAGAGGACCACTACTGTCCATGAAGTCAGGATCCAGGCAGATGTCCGGGAAAGGGTCCGTTGGGTCAGGTGGGCGATTCCCCGTGGACCACAGCTGTAGGAGACACTTCTCTCCAGCCGTCATCCTCTCCTTCACCAGGTCCAGGAAGCGCTGCAACAAGCCCCCAGTGTACTGCCGCGTGCATCCATACGCAGAGATACGCACGTACGTACGCAGAGGTACGTGCGTACTCCCAGGGCATGTCCGTGTAAAGCTCAAATTTTTACGACCGCATACGCGTACGCGGTGTCGCACAATAAACTGCCCAGCGACGGACTGTTTTGTATGCGACACCAATGTATTAAATTTCCCTTCTTCATCTCTGATCTGGCCTTTTCTTTTGTTTTTTGCCAAGAGGCAGTGATCTCTTCCTCCTCCATTGATGCAATGACTAAAATGGTGAGAAATGAAGGAATATGTCACGAGCGAATTAAACTCGGGTCTAGCATGGCTGCGGGAGGGTCTGGAGATTTCCTGGTGGGCTGGTCTGATGTGTGGGCTGTAGAGCCAGCGCTCCCTGTTTTCTTTTTTTTTTTTTTTTTTTAGATCTTTTTATTAACAACATATAAACACAGAACACCGCTGTGTCTGAGGCTGCCAGCGCTCGCTTTTTTTTCTTTTTTCCGACCTGTCAATCAATCCAGTAGGCAACCAATCAGCAACCTCAATTTGTCCCGAAGGTAAACGCCCCTTGTCTGTGAAGCTGCTCTGCAGCTGCTCAGGGTGTACGCTGGAGTTTAATGACTGAACACTCTGCGTACAGTACACGTGTACATACGCGTGAACGGACGGACGCAGCAGTATACTAGAGGCAACAGTCTGGCAGACCGGACCCCAAGCAACGAAACCACCTCTCGGATGCTGAAGAAGTCTGGTCCGGCCGTCTCCACCAACCGCCTCAGGGTCACCGTCCCAGATTCGCACAGTGCCTTTGACAGACCCAGCACTGCTATTACAGACGTCCATTCTTGCTTCACAGAATAGTGGTTCCTCTAAGAGCCACTGCAGAGAATTATATGTTCTTGATCTGTTTGGTTTAAAAAAAGAAAATAATTTAAAAATACTCTGATAAAACTGGGGCAACCCCTTTAACTTTAAAAGGCCAACATTGGTTAGAAACAGAGCAGCATCCAGCCCCAACCCACTCACACGTCTGAGGATGCAGCTGACCACATCCCTCCACACAGTGTCAGGAGGTCCTGCCAGGTATTTCTGGAGGAACTTTATTTGAAAAGTGGCCGTTCTGCTGGCCAGGTGGACAAGGCCCTGTCCCCCCTCCTCTCTTGGTAAGAACAGGACTGACTGTGGCACCCAATGTCGACCGTTCCACAAAAAAAAATTTACCATCTCAGACTGTATTTTTACCAACAGGCCTGGAGGTGGGTCTAAAACAGATAGTTTGTGCCACAGTTGTGATGCAACTAGGTTGCACTAGTACTCTGCCTCTGTAGGACATTTTTGAGTGCAGCCATTTCCATTTTCCAATTTATTCTTGACCTTCTGTTCCACATTTTCCCAGTTTTTCTGTACTACAGCCTTATCCCCTAGATGGACACCAAGACATTTAAAACCATCTTTCTTCCACGAGAGGTTTTGAGGGAGAAATGGGAGCCCTTCAGGCCACTCACCCATGGCGAGGGCTGTGCTCTTTCCCCAGTTCACCCTCACTGCAGACAGGGTGGAAAAACTCTTGGTGACCTCATTCAGTGTGTCAACGTCTTGTTGGTTTATTATATTTGGTACTTGGTATATAGTTTATTAATTTTAAAAAAGTACAAAACAATTCTATAACAATATAAAAAGGATACAAAAGATTTAAAATGAAAGGCAGCAGAAAGAAGAAAAAATCTTATTATATCTGCCCCTTTTTTTCAAACAATTATTTCAGACACAATAATCTTCAAGTAACAGAACAAAATGAATAACTTTCTAATTTTTCTAATTCTAATACAAAACACACACTAAGCTACTTCATATATACTTTTTTAACAATTCAGTTTTGATCTTTTTCTTAAATGTACACATTGACTTGGCATTTTTCACATCACTCTCTAGAACATTCCACAATCCAACTCCTTGGATTGAGGTAGACCTTCCCTTCAGACTAGTTCTGAATTTTGGTTTGACAAATATTTCTATCCCCTTAAGATTATAACAACTTTGTCTTTTAACAAAATTTCTTTGGATATTTAATGGTAATGTGTTATTTTGAGCCCTATACATAACTGATAAAATACTGTAATCTACCAAATCATGGAACTTCAATAAGTTCAGTTGATAAAATAATGTGCTTGATGGGTGACAGTAATGCTTTCTGGTGATAATTCTTACAGCTCTTTTCTGTAAAATAAAAATAGGTTTTGTAAATGTTTTACACGCTTTCCCCCAAACATCAATGCAATAGATTAAATTATAAAAACAACAACGTCGTCAGTGTAGGCAGATAAAATTATGTTACTATTTAAACCAGGTGAAACAAAACCATGAACACTCCAATGGATCTTCTGAAGGAGGTATAGCTCTGTATGCATGTTTAATGTTTGAGTAAACCTGATCCAGAGTGTTCTCCCCTTTAGTGGAACACTTGACATGCTGGTAGAATGTGGGAGTACAGTCCTCAGATTAGCACTATTGAAATCTGCAATTATATGAACACCATCGGGGTGAGCCCACTGCTGTTCACTGATGGTGTTCAGCAGGAGAGAGAGTGCCGTATTTACATTAGCGTTGGGTGGTATATACACAGCAGTAATTATCACAACTGTTACCTCTCTCGGTAGAAAAAAAGGTCGGCATCTCAATATACTGGTATATGACCAACAACAGCTTCTGGATCTTCGATTTTCTGCTGCCGCTTATTTGGATCAATATGAGCATAACGCTGGACCCCCCTCCTCCTCCGCTGCTGGCGGACGTGCCTGTTTACCTTCACTGCACTCCTCACCTGCCAGCTTGGAGATATTGCTCCAGACGCCGGGGAAAACGTGCTGGCCAGCTGGTAAAGCTTAAAGCCTTGCGTGCTGCATCTTCCTCTCCAGCTGGTGGTCATGGTTTCCATCGCCAGCTTCCCACGTGCCCGGACCAGGTAAATAACGGGAGTTGTCAGCTAGCGTGACGCACGGGCCAACATAGAGGGGCTGTTATCGAAAATCTGCGGCCGCTGGCGCTGGGTCTACTTTGGACAGTATCCGGATGTGTTTGGTCAACACAAGATCTGTTACCAACAAAACTTTTATCCTCAGGGACTACTTTCAAGAGCACGATTTGAACTTTCTCTGCGTCACAGAGACTTTGATGTCTCTGGGTGAATCCAGCGCCTTGATGGAATTATTGTCACTGAACTGTCTGTATTTTAACGTACCGTGGCCATCAGGCCGGCGTGGTGGTGGATTATTAACAATATTCAAACCAACTTTTGACTGTAAACAACTGCCCATCCCAGTTTCCCGCGCCAGCTTTGAGCTGAGCATCTTTGAGCTGAGCATCTTTGAGCTGAGCATCTTTGAACTCGGCCATTCGCCTTTGACTTTATGCGCATTTGTCTACCGCCCACCTCGATCTAAAGATTTCATAAATTAATTTTCTGATTTCTTGGCTGAAATCACACCAAAATATGATCATGTTTACATTATTGGGGACTTTAATTTGCATGTGTGCTGTCCTGAGAAGCCCTTGGTTAAGGACTTTTTAGATTTATTGGACTCATTTAATCTAACTCAGCATGTAAACGGTCCCACCCAAGAGCGTGGACATACACTGGACCTTGTTTTAACTATTGATGTGACTGTTAGTAATCTTGAAATTGGTGATAATGTTTTTTCAGACCACATGCCAGTCCGGTTTGAATTCACCCTCCCCCATCTAGCTCCTAAGCCGTGCATTCCTGCACGTAGTAGCCGGGCCATTAACCACTTCACTGCCACACGTTTCACAGATGTTTATAACTCTGAAATGATAATTCAGCCCCCAGTGTTTCTCACCACCACTGAGGAGCTGACATCCCAGTTCAACTCTGTCTGATTAAAGACTCTGGATCATGTTGCGCCTGTTAAAACTAGAAAATCAAAACTCAGAGCAGAAACTTGGCTGAGTGACGTCACCAAGGCCGTTAGGCAGCAATGCAGGAGGACGGAGCGCAAATGGAGGAAAGACAGGCTGCAGGTCTCTTTTCAAATACTTAAAGAGAATTGGCGCCGTTACCAGAAAGCAGTAAAAGCTGCTAAATCCAAATACTTTTCTGATATCATAACCTCAAACTCTCACAACCCACGTGTCCTTTTCTCTACCCTAAACTCTGTTCTCCACTTCACTGAGCCATCACCTCTGGAAGCCTCGACTGAACTGTGCGACAACTTCCTACATTTCTTTTTGGAAAATTTGTGACCACCCGGGCTCTCAGTTCCCCTCCAACTCATGGCCCATCTATCCCACCTCAATCTGTAGCTCTATTTGACCATTTTGAACCCATCACTCTATCTTCTCTAGAGCAGGTCATGCGCAGCTTGAAACCTTCTGGTTCCCCCTTTGATGTGGACCCCCTCATTCAACCTTTATTTCTACAGGTAAATCCCATTGAGCCTCGGGGACTCATTTACAAGAGAGACCTGATTTCAACAAAGAATGATGACAACAATGAACAGCGACAACAATAAACGGTTATAAAAAGTCATACTCCATATTTTTTTCTTTTTCTTTGATGTGGACCCCCTCAACTACTAAAGGAGGGTTTTCTTACTGTAGGTCCGTCCATTCTTGCTATTGTAAATAGCAGTTTATCCACTGGTGTGGTGCCAAAAACCTTTAAACATGCTGCTGTTCAACCTCTTCTGAAAAAAAACCAAACCTTGACCCCTCAGTCATATCGGACTTCCGGCCTGTCTCCAGACGCCCATTTGTTTCTAAAATACTGGAGAAAATAGTTGAGTCCCAGTTGAAGTGCTTCCTGGAGGGTCACACTATCCTAGAGCTATTCCAATCTGGCTTTAAACCTCTCCATAGCACTGAAACTGCCCTACTAAAGGTTTTTAATGACATCATCTTGTATCCTGATGCATGCTCAATAACCCAGGTAAAAAAATCTAAAAAAGTTAAATCTGGTCCTTTGGACATTCAAAAAAGCAAAACAAAGCAAAACAACAACAAAAATGTAGAAACGTTTCGTCTTTCATCTGAAAGACTTCCTCAGTCTGAGGTGCTATATTTAGCTCAGTCTTATAAATAGCACCTTCTCAGAGTGGATCGACCAGTTTGCTGCTGACAACCAAAACCAGCTGCTCACATGATGAAGAAGGACCATCAGCCTAACGAGGGTGCTAACGATCCACCGTCCAACCTCACATGAAGCTCCTCATCGTGTCTGTTAAGCACCATGAACATCTGCCTCCTATGAGAGACGACATGTTTCAATAAAAGAGAGCTGTCGCTGAACCTGCTCCACTTTCTCTAAAAACACCACCACAGCCCCGTTCATGCAGCTGCAGACTTGATGGACCCGTGTCCAACCACCTCCCCCACAGCCAGACAAACTTCCTCCACGCTGCACGAAGAGCCAGCACCACCTTGATGCCGTTCTTATGTGTCAGCGTGGAGAAGCTCCCAGTGCTTCCACCATGGCATCTAGATGCCGGCCAGCCAGGTGAACCTGACGATCACACCTGTCAAAGTAAACCTTCAAAAACTGCTAAACTACCAAAACCCACAATTAAATAACTGACATAAACACAACACCCAGTGAAATAAGTAGAAAAAGATCCTGATGCATGCTCAATAATCCAGGTAGAAAAATCCAAAAAAGTTCAATCTGGTCCTCTGGACATTCAAAAAAAACAAAAACAAAACAAAGCAAAAAAATCTAGAAACGTTTTGTCTCTCATCCAAGAGACTTCCTCAGTCTGAGGTGCTGTTTTCAGCTCAGTCTCTTAAATAGCACCTTCTCAGAGTGGATCAACCAGTTTGCTGCTGACAACCAGAACCAGCTGCTCACATGATCAAGAAGGACCATCAGCCTAACAATGGATCATTAGCACCTGATGGCTGTTTACTGTTCACAGAGGGCTGAGTGATACTAGCAATCACAGCATTGTAAGAGGGGGACAATTGAACCCGGAGGCTCCACCCCTGTTTAATGATGGACGATTTCTTTTCACAAAGATGGCCTCCTTTACTTCTCTCTCAAACCATCGTTCCTCTCTGTCCAGGATGTGAACATCTTCATCCTTGAAAGAGTGACCGCTGGCCTGGAGATGAGTGTAGACCGCAGAATCCTAACCTGATGATGTTGATCTTCTGTGCTGGTCCATCCTTTTGGCCAGTGGCTGTTTAGTTTCCCCAATCAGTCTTACATCGGGGAAACTAAACAGCCACTAAAAGCTCTACAGTGACTGGTCTGAATGACTATCGGCCAGTGGCCCTCACCCCGATAGTCGCTAAATACTTTGAAAAACTGGTCGACTCACATCAAAACAACCATCAACATCAACGAGGACCCTCATCAGTATGCATACCGTGAGAACCGATCAACAGAGGATGCCATCTCCTCTGTGGTCCACACT
>NC_056511.1:317924-327476 GCF_014905685.2 Nematolebias whitei | reverse complement strand
TGTGTGTGTGTGTGTGTGTGTGTGTGTGTGTGTGTGTGTGTGTGTGGTTGTGTTGGTGGGTCCAGGGGAACGCGCTCACAAGAGAAGAACCTGACGAAGTTGTTTAATGACATAAAATATATTTTGTTAGCAAAGAATAGAGTCCTAACATTTATTAAACATTACTTGTGTATTAAAAAACATCAAAATTGTGCTTTGACAAAACAAAAAAAAAAGTGAAAGGGGGCAGGTAACTAACGCGCGCTGCAGGTGACGAGCGTCAGCAGCTGCTCAGCAGCAGAGGGAAGCGACACGGTTCAATCATAATCACATTTGTTCATAACTTTATTATTATTAAAACTGAGAGTTGCCGGATTTTAGCAAACAGTTGCCGAACGCACCCTGAAAAATGAGAATGGTGCAAAAAAAAAAAAGAGAGATATAAAAAACCTCCCTGCCGCAAAATGTTCCTCGGGGTCACATGCGCCCCCCCTGGCATTGCTCCGGGCTCCCCCAGGGGGGCGCGCCCCACGATTTGAGAAGGACTGGGTTAGATACAGGTTTATATTTACACCTTTATGCTAGTCATATTAGCTGTTGGAGACCATGTTTCTCCATAATCTACTCCCATCTTCTGGCTGTAACCCTTTGCTACGAATCTTGCTTTATATTTGTCGTTTCTGTCAATATCTCTTAAACGAGTACACCCATTCACCCTCCCACTGTTTTCTTGCCCTCTGGTAAAGCAGTGAGAGTAAAAGTGTTGTCTTTTAATGACTGGATCTACTCATCCATAGCTGTGATCCACTACTTTGGGTCATCTGATTCTACAGTTTCCTTAATCGTGTGTGGGATACCACTCTGTAGCAATAATCTGTACTAGTGTTAGCTTCATTGTTATCGCTGACATTAGTTACGTAATCTTTTTGACAACTAGGTTTCTTTCTTTCTCTATAAGGATATCTACTGCTGCTAGATTCATCACTCAGTGTTGGTTCTTGAACCTCCTCACTGTTTTCATCAACTTTCCGTTAGTCTGTCAACAATAGGCTGTCTTGTCCTTCCCCAATTATCATCATCATCATCCATTTCCTCCTTGTTTGTCCGTGTTTGTTCCTGCACATCTTGCTTGGTTACAAATTTAACGTCTGTGCTTATGGACTCTCTCAGTTTCAGGATGGTAAATTAAATAGGCTGGGCTGTTTTTATTATATCCTACAAAGAAACCTTTGTCACCTTTTGCATCAAGTTTTCCCTTGTTTTGTTTGTATGTGTAACATACTGAACCAAATTTTTGCATTTTTTATAAATCTGGCTTTTTATCTGTCAACATTTGGTAAAGAGTTTTCTTTATTCGTTTATTAAAATATGTATTTCTTGTTACTGCTGCCATTTGGACGGTGTAGTTCCATAGATGTTTTTGGTAACTGACTGTCAATTAGCTTACACCTGCCCATTTCAAAAAGAGTATGCCAACCTCTCTCATTTTGATGTGGTGAATATGGAGCTGATGTCTCATGCCCGATACCATTTGTTCTTAACAGTTTGAAAATCTCTGCACATAAACTCAGTTCTATTACCTGACCCGATACATTTTATGTTCCCATATGGGGCAACATCTACTAGATCCTTCTCTGTTGCTTGTATTGTGTCAGTTTTTGACTTTAAGAAATGTACACACTGCATTGGAATAATCATCAGTGAATGACCGTACATATTTGTATCCGCCTAGTGCCTATTGGACCTGCTAAGTCTGTGTGCACCATCTGCCGTGGGGCCTTTGCTCTTGTATCAGGATTTCTATTTCTGGTTTGCACAAACTTCCCTTGAATACACACATCACATTCATGTTCGGGTTTTTCTGTTTTCCCTGTAATCTACATTCCATTTACCACATTTTGTAACTTTAAAATGTCATCATAATTGCAGTGACCTAAAATTTCGTGCCATGTCTGGATGTCATGACAGGTATTACACTTATCTTTATCTTCATCTTCAGTTTGCAGATAATACAACTTTCCATACTCATAAATATTAAAGTTAGTACCATCTGTATGTTTCTAACTGTCCTGGCCTCGTTTAAAGGTGGCTGTTGCTCCTAATGTTGTGGCTGATTTTACAGAGAAAATGTCCTGCAGGTACGATGGGATGAACAGTGTGTCTCTCAGCGTTACTTTGTGTCACTGACCTGTACTGTCAATCATGAGTACCTCTGCATCTCCTCTCCGTTGAGCAATGCCTTTACGCAGAGTTCTGTCTGCCAGCTCCACACAGCATGTCTCTGGCTTGAATGTTCTGTTGAAGCTCCTGAACTTGGTCACATCATTGATGATATGTGAAGTGGCTCCAGTGTCCACCAACAGGCCTCTTTTCTTAATGCTACGCATTGACTGCTGTTGATCCTTGATGTCCTCATCCTTGATTCTGAAGACATAATCCACTGCAGCTGCTCCGGATTCGTTGCCGCTCTCATCTGCGATCCTCTTCGCTCCGTCTTGCGTATCTTTACGTCTGCATGTGGCGTCGTTGTATGTGGTGGTTTTACAATGACTGCACCACGTCCTCCGCCTGCACACTTTTGCTCGGTGACCCTTTATTCCACACTTAAACATTTAACGTCGATGTCACACTTGTCTCTGTGCTGTGTGTTTGACCTAGGGGTTCTCTGTGTCGTTCTTCCGTCATTTTTCATTACATTGTCTCTAGAGTCTGCCTGGTTTAATAGCCTATATGCCACGGACTTCCGTTCTAGCACCTCTGTATTTTTTAGTCACGCTGAACACTTCCAGCTCACAGGCAACACATTGTCAGTAATGGCGTTTTCCACTCGGTCGCTGCAGGACCTGCCGACAGTGACGACGTTTATAGAATTATTCAGACGTCCTCGAAAGCTCCAACGTGTAAAAAGGACAAAGGATTTAAGCTGTATGTGTCCAGTTTCATAAAGGACTTCAAAGGTAAGTTAATTAATCGTTTCTGAGTTCACCAAAATGCCTCGTATACATCTAACGTAACCAATCTTACAAAAGTGTTTTCTAATCATTATGCTAATGCAAGGCCTTAGTCTTATAGATTATTATTCAAGTATTGTTGGGTTTGAGCAGATTTAGCTGCATCTGGATGTTTGCTACTTATTAAAACTCATTAAAAACAAATGGGTCCTGCAGAAAAACACTCTGATGCCACATTCAGCAATATCTAGAAACCAGAAAGTTCTTCAGACTCTATAGGGAAAATGCACAAGAAGTGGAACTTGAATAGTCAGTCTTAGTTTCTGATCATTATTCCAAAGAACATCACTTTTGAAAATGTTTTAGGAATTACTCAGTTTTGAAGCAGTAGTTATTTTAACTCAACCTTGTGTAGAAAACTTGAGCTGAAGTCAAACCTGTTAAATATCAGACAATATAAAGGAAGAGGGCGAGCAATGGAGGAGGGGGCGTGACAAAGAGACCATCTTAGCACCAACATAACTGGTTTGTTCCATTTTGGAGTAAGCTGTTGGAGGAAGAATCAGTTTTGTGTTGTACGTTTCCTTGACTGATGAAGCCTTCTGGATCGAAGGCGAAACATTTCAGTACAAAAATAAGAAACTGTCCATATGATCTGACTGAAAAATGTTGGATTGTATACCTGGATTATTGACCACGGACTTTGTTGTTATCAGACAATATAAACTCTTTATATTCAACAGATGTCTGCTCTATGGTTTTATGAATCTCACTGTTTGTAGCAGCCCTTAAGAGACGTTTTCTTCCACTGTACAGGACACGGCAGTAGGAGATGATGAGGAGGGAACCTCTGGTCTGGCCTGGATGTTTGTGAGAAGTGGGGAGACACCACCGCTACAGCCCAAACATGAGGGAAGCAGTGAGGAGGCTAGAGCCGAGATCGGATCCAAACACCAAATACAAACAAGTTGTTCCACTGAGGCACCGAGGATGGAGGACAGGAAGTGATCCACGTGGAAACCCTCAGAAGAAGCAGCTCTTCTGTTCAACCATCCATGTAGTTACCTTTCTCTGACTGAATTCAAAAAGCGTTCAAAACAAAAACAACTTTCTCTGACTGATTACAAGAGCAGTCAGGGAAGCTGTGACTTACAGCCAGAAGGTGGAATGTTATAATGTAACTTCACCACTTGCTCAAGCCGAGATCGGATGCTTCCCTCCCTCCCTCTCCGCTTTGCTGCTCTGTCTGTCTGTGAAACTGCTTCTGAGACTCTCTTGCATTTCTTCCGAACCATAATTATGGACTTGTTCTGACCAGTTGGTCCCTCAACTCAATTTACAACATTTCTTCAAGAGAAGACAGGCTTTGGGCGAGCTGATTTACCCTGTTGGCACGTACGCAGCTGGATATCTCATCGACTGGAAGACTTGATGATGTGTCTATCTCTGCTGCCATCTGTGGATTTTAAGGACGCATATTTAATTGGATTCATGATAACTAGTTCCTGCTTTTTGGATTCAGCTGGTCCTGGTTTTTATCTACAATAAAGGAAGTCATCAGCAGCAAATTTGGACCCGATCATTCTGCTTGCCTTTATGATGGTTTGGTTTCATGTCTCGAGTACCCGGACTCAAATGCTTTGGGCTGAATGGATCAGATCTTGGGGATTTTTACTTAGACATGTTCCATCGGTGTGGTCATGTTATTTTGGACATTTCGGAACCGAGTGGACCAAACACAGACTTAAGGCAGATGTCATTAAGTTCTGCCTGTCCCCAAAACAACTGTGTGTTTATCTAAATTTTGGTCGCCTTGGTGTCCTTGAAGGCCACCTTATCTGAATTTCGCCTGGAGAAAATGTGATCTGACACTCACCACCCCCTCCCTGAGGAATTTCCAACTGATAACCAGATGAAACCCCGCTGAATAAACTTTGTCATCATTTCAGGACTCTTGGATACTCAGAGGTTATCCTTGGCCATTCCTCGACATACCTCGAGAATGTTTATGGATCTCACCGGAGGACATTGACTGATTACAGTGACCTCGAGAGTATCTGTAGACGTTGTTGACCGGTCTCGTCTCTTCCTTCTTCCTGCTCTGCAGAATGTCTACGTAAATATGTGCTTGTTTGTGCGAGGTGTTTTTTTCAATATTAGGGGTTTTTCTCAGCCAAGAAAAAAGTCTGAGGAATTTTTTTCGCCTCCAACTCCTACGTGTCCAGTTAACCGCTGTTTTTGTCTGTCCAAATAGGTCTCACTTGTAAATGAGTCTTCGAGGCTCAATGTGATTTATCTGTTTAAATAAAGGTTGAATGAATGAAAAAAATAATGTAAACACAGTGTTTAAAGCTTGTGCCTCATTCAGCTCGAGTCTTATACATTTTCTACAGTAATGTAACATGGTCACCAAATTTGTTTTTACTAAAATGGTTAAAATAAAACTGGACTCTGAGCCTGTCTTAAATCAAAATACACATTTTTTTTGGGTGATAATAAGAAGACAAAGTCAGAATGTGTTGAACATTTATTGTCTAACTTTACAAGTTGTGGTTCACACAACCAGTTTACATTAGTGCTAACGAAGTGATGACGCGACAAAACTTAATGTTCCAAAACTGAAAAAAAAAAAAAAACAGAGTAGGAGGCTGGAGTCATTTAAACACAGATGTTTTGTTTGGTGAACTGTTTAAACTCTGATCACTGATGAAAATGTCTCACCAGCATCACAGACATGAAAAGAGTTATGAAGTCATAATCAGCAGCAGTTGTCAATCAATTTTGTAGAGCGAGATAACATACATATTCAAGAATGTCTTTACTTGTGTTCCAGGAGCTGAGCTCCTCTCAGAAGAGTGGAGGAAACCTTCTGCAGATGTTGTACAACAAACCTAGCCGTTGGGCCTACACTTTCCAGGTATCTCGTCTGACTCCACCCTCTAAGGTTTAAGCAGCTGAGTATGACAAAAGACAGTTTGAAGTGATGTACATGTATGGTTTAAGTGGAGTACGCCTGCCTTACCTGTGTGCAGAGTTATGCGTGCCTCAGCAGAGTCCGAGCTCAGCTTCAATCTCCGTCCACCAAACTTCAGGAGGCAGAAAACCCCATTCAGTTCTACGAGCGCTCCGTCTACTCAGACAGGTAACACAGGACAGATCTGGCACCTGAGGCAGGAAGCACACCTGTCATGTGATTCAGATATACAGTATGATGCTGAGGCCAGCAACCGTTCTGTGTTGGTCATATTACCCACAGGTAACCAGGTACCTGTCTTTCTGTGGTACAGGTACGTGTTTGCATCCAACCTGTTTGAGTGCGGCGACCTGTCTGAGACAGAGTGGAGTGTTTATCAAGACTGGCACACCTGGCTACTGAAGGAATTTGAATCAGACATAACCCTCAATGGCATCATCTACCTGAGAGCGCCGCCTCAGGTAAAACCACTAGGGGTGTGAATCTCTGTGTCTGGCGAATCAATTCGATTCCCTTTTTTTTTTTTTTTTTTTTTGGTGTCCCAATTTGATTCAAAATCTATTTTTCGATTCAGAAACGACTGTTCTATTGAAATGGTCATAAATTTTGTTTCAGTTATGGAACTGTCAAGATAAAAGAATAAACAACAATGTAAACAAATAAAATATTTATTTAAAACAATAATTTTAGGTTCTTTACTGTATCAAATCTTTTTGCATCATTTTATATTTATACCAAAAATAAGAACAAAAAATAAAGGGAGTGCATAAAATTCTGTAACTTAAATTACCAGTATTAGGTTAGCTTAGCTGCCTGGATTTTTCTAAAATAAAATAAATAAATAAAATAAAAATCTAAAAACAAATAATTCATCCATCCATTATCTTTACCCACTTCTTCCTTTACGGGTCACGGGAGTCACTGGTGCCCATGTCCAGCTATCACTGTGTGAGAGGCGGGGGACACCTGGACAGGTCTCCAGTCCATCACAGACAAATAATTCAAAATATATAAATACAAAAGTAAACAAAGTCTTCAATCTACCATAGTACATTAACCTTTAACTCAAAATAAAATACAGACTTCACAGTTTAACCATATTCCTCTAACCTTTGTTATATTTTCTATCCATCCATCCATCCATCCATTTTCTTCCGCTTATCCGGGGTCGGGTCACGGGGGTAGCAGCTCAAGTAGAGAGGCCCAGACTTCCCTCTTCCCAGCCACTTGGTCCAGCTCCTCCGGGGAATCCCAAGGCGTTCCCAGGCCAGCTGAGAAACATAGTCCCTCCAGCGTGTCCTGGGTCTCCTCTTGGTGGGACGTGTACGGAACACCTCACCAGGGAGGCGTCCAGGGGGCATCCTAACCAGATGCCCGAGCCACCTCAACTGGCTCCTCTCAATGTGGAGAAGCAGTGGCTCTACTTGGAGTCCCTCTCGGATGATCGAGCTTCTCACCCTATCTCTAAGGGAGAGCCCAGACACCCTGCGGAGAAAACTAATTTCGGCCACTTGTATCCGAGGTCTCGTTCTTTCAGTCACAACCCAAAGCTCATGACCATAGATGAGGGTAGGAACGTAGATCTATCGGTAAATTAAGAGCTTCGCCTTTTGACTCAGCTCTCTCTTCACCACGACAGACCGGTACAGTGCCTGCTTCACTGCAGACGCTGCACCTATCTGCCTTTCGATCTCTCACTCCATTTTTCTTTCATTCGTGAACAAGACCCTAAGATATTTGAACTCCTCCACTTTGGGCAGAACCTCCTACCCGACCCGGAGAGGGCACTCTACCCTTTTCTGGCTCAAGACCATGGCCTCGGATTTGGAGGAACTGATCTTCATCCCGGCTGCGTCACACTCTGCTGCGAGCCGCTCCAGCGAAAGCTGTAGATCATGACCTGATGAAGCCAACAGAACCACATCATCTGCAAAAAGCAGAGACGCGATCCTAAGGCCACCAAAACAGATCCCCTCAACACCTTGGCTGCGCCTAGAAATTCTGTCCATAAAAGTTATGAACAGAATCGGTGATGAAGGTCAACCTTGGCGGAGTCCAACTCTCACCGTGAACAAGCCCGACTTACTGCCGGCAATGTGGATCAGGCTCTGACACCGGTCATACAGAGATCTAACAGCCTGTATCAAAGGGCCTGGTATCCCATACTCCCAGAGTACCCCCCCCCCCCCCCCCATGTCCCTCGGGGAGCCCTGTGGTGGGGAGTACTCTGAGAGTACTCCCCACATGGCTCCCCGAGGGACATGGTCAAACGCCTTCTCCAAGTCCACAAAGCACATGTAGACTGGTTGGGCAAACTCCCACGCACTCTCCAGGACCCTGCTGAGGGTGTAGAGCTGGTCCAGTGTTCCACGACCAGGACGAAAACCGCACTGCTCCTCCTGAATCTGAGGTTCAACTTATCCGATGGACCCTCCTCTCCAGAGCCCCCGAATAGACCTTACCAGGGAGGTTTAAGAGCGTGGTCCCCCTGTAGTTGGAACACGCTCTACGGTCTCCCTTGTTGAATAGGGGGACCACCGCCCCAGTCTGCCAATCATGGGGAACTTCCCCCGTTGTCCATGCAATATTGCAGAGTCGCGTAAGCCAACATAACCCTACAACGTCCAGAGCCTTAAGGAGCTCCGGGCAAATCTCATCCACCCCTGGGGCCCTGCCACCGACGAGCTTTTTAACCATGGCCTCTCCAAACTCCTCCCATGCCCGAGTTTTTGCCTCAGCGACCACCCGAGCCACATGTCACTTGGACTGCCGGTACCCATCAGCTGCTTCTGGGGTCCCACAGACCAAAAAGGCCCAATAGGACTCCTTCTTCAGCCTGACAGCATCCCTCACCGCCGGTGTCCATCACCGGGTTTGAGGGTTGCCGCCGCGACAGGCACAGACAACCTTGCGGCCACAGCTCTGGTAAGCTGCCTCGCCAATAGAGGCACGGAACATGGCCCACTCGGACTCAGGAATGCCCCCTACTCCCCCGGAACGTGTTCGAAGTTCTCCCGGAGGTGGGAGTTAAAGCTCCATGTCACAGGAGCCTATGCCAGACGTTCCCAGCAAACCCTCACAATACGTTTGGTCCTGCCAGGTCTGACCGGCATCCTCCCCCACTATTGGAGCCAACTCACCGCCAGGTAGTGGTCAGTGGACAGCTCCGCCCCTCTCTTCACCCGAGTGTCCAAGACATGTGGCTGCAGATCAGATGAGACGACAACAAAGTCGATCATCGAGCCGCGGCCTAGGGTGTCCTGGTGCCAAGAGCACATATGGACACACTTGTGCTTGAACATGGTGTTTGTTATGGACAATCCATGACCACATGTACATGTACCACACCTGTTTCTTCACACCTGTACCACACCTGTTTCATCTTACCTGTTCAACACTTGTACCATACATGTTTATCACAACTGTATAACCCCTGCACCACACCTGTTTCATCACATCTGTTCCACACCTGTTTATCACACCTGTTTCATCACCCCTGTACCGCATGTGTATCACCCTGATACCACATCTGTTCACACCTTTACCACACCTGTTCCACGAGGACCCAACATCAACGAGGACCCTCATCAGTATGCATACTGTGAGAACCGATCAACAGAGGATGCCATCTCCTCTGTGGTCCACACT